>NC_056735.1:26140478-26290478 GCF_019279795.1 Protopterus annectens | reverse complement strand
TGTGTGTGTGTCTGTGCATGTACATGTGCATGTGTGTCTGTGTGTGCGTATGTGTGTGTGCGCATGCATGCACGAGTGTGTGTGTGTGTATGTGTGCGAGCATGTGTGTGTGTGTGTGTGTGTGTGTGTACACGTATGCGTGTGTGTCTGTGTATGTGTGCATGTGTGTGTGTGTGTGTGTGTGTGTGTGTGTGTGTGTGTGTGTGTGTGTGTGTGTGTGTGTGTGTGTGTGTGCGCGCGAGTGTGTGTTTAGGTAGCGATGCAAAACTCTAATGTGTTTCAACTAAAGGTTATCAGATATACTTACCTGAGCATATCACTCTTAATATTCAAAATAACCACATGGAAAGGCTACTCTGCTACACAGAACATATGCAATAATGTATTAAGTATTGCATTAAAAACTGATGTCCCTCATTTAAAATCCTTGTTTTTTTTTTCTTTTTTCATGATGATCCACTGTAGACAAATGCACTGTTAGAAATTAAACTATTATTATTTTGCCACTGATTTACACGTTTTCCTCCAAAATGCTTCCTGAGGCATAAATGCACCTCTTGCATGAACCTCAATAGCTTATTATTAATGTCTCACATTTAGAATCAGCAGAGAGTAATATAATATCACCACCATCATATTCCATTTTATCAATTACATTTCCACAAAATCAAAAGACATGCTCAGAGCAAAACTAACATGAATATTTTGGCATATATAAAAAAGTCATACTTTCTAAAGTACTGTCAGGTAGTAAATATACAAGATTTCCTAATAGTGTTGTATACAGCTTGTCTATTTTTTTCCTTTTTCTTTTAATTGAAAGTACTATTATAAACATTAAATATCATAAACTTACAATTGATTTTCTACATATATAAAAATGTTGATCAGTTACCTGAAGTAAAAGCTGCAGTTGGGTCAGCAAGAACTTCCAATTACATAAATCATATTTTTAATATATCAGGCATCCATATGCTAAGTAATATAATGTTTGAATGTATCATGCTGTCATTGTTATTGTGTTTATACACTTCTGAAGAGTTTGTGTAAGTAGAGATGTTCTTTTCGATTACCAGTTCTGTAGTGAAATACCTGGGGAGTACAGGTCATATCTGGGAGTTCTTTAAGTGATTCAGTCCCAAGCACTTGACTACCAGCTCAGTGCCAGGAACTCAAAGATCTTGTAGCTCAGGTAGGTTGCTCTTTACCTCATGCCCAACCTCTGGTACAAGTTCAGACAAGCACTGCCACATCTTACCTGTACACATTATTCAAGTCTGAGTAAGGTAAATGGGGCAGCCATGGGGAAAGATTAGAAGTGCAGATTAGGGGAAACTGTCAGGAAGGGAGGGGGTTGGGCATACGGAGCAGTTGGGGGGATTTTAAATTTAGTGAATGGGAAAGGAGTTTTAGGGTTAGGGAATGAGAGTGAAATTTTAGGTTTTGGTTTAGGGAGGAGGAAGGGAGTCTCAGGGTTAGGGAGTAAGAAGGGAGTTTTAGGGTCAGATTTATGGACAAAAAGGGAATTTTCAGATTAGTGATTGAGAAGGGTGTTTTGGGGTTTTGAGTTAATGTTCTGGCAGGGCTATACAGTTTTGTAGGATAGGGTGTTGAGAGGGTTAAGTCATTACAGGGATCAAGTTCATGGGACTTAAGAACACTTGGCTTTTCAAGCAAGTGGCAGAGAGCAAGTATGCTCTGAGCAAATAGAATACAAGTACTTGTGGTAGGCCTGCCATGTCCCCTATATATAAAGCTTTGCAATACCTATTAATTTTGCCTAAATATATCATTACTTACGTCTGGCCCATTGGTGCTAAGGTTGGGTGTTCACCTGATTAAACAGCAACAAATGTTTATGGTAAATCCAAGCTACTTGAAAGTTTGCCCAGTATGAAACAGTGACTGTGGCTAATTTTTCTGTCCATGGGCAGGAGAGGATGGTATACCCTTCAGGTAAACCAGGGTATCTAGAAAACTTGTGTCATAATTAGGAGGGGGATAGGGCATGTTAAATGTCTTTGAAGCAGACAGCAGATTTATGTGATATCATTGTAAGCCATGGTTCTCCAAGACAATGAAGATCAAAGGGTAAAAATGTCACACAGACAAAGCATTTAACGACTGCAAGAAAGCCCCAACCAAGTTAGAGTCCTCACTGTGTAATACCTTAAACCTCCTGTAGTAGAGCCATGGGTATATGGAAATAACCCCTTAAGAACGCACTTGTATTGCAGCTACATGGCTTCTGAATGCCCATTATTTTTTTTTAATTTTTGCTTTTTGAGTCTTTATGGGTACTTAAAAAGTAAAACTCTTTATTTTCTGGTTGTCTTTATTGAGTTTAGTCAGTGCATACAGCATAGAGTGGTATTCAGAAACTGTGTTATGTGAATTAACTGAACAGTGATGTCAGGGAGGGATTGTTTCAGAATTACGCTTATTCGGATTGTGCTACCACAGAAAGCTGTGCAGCCTGTATTGCATGCAAATGACTTTATAATGACAAACAAATGAGTGTCAAAATGTGAATAAGACCTACAACATATGCAAACGATGAATACAAACATGGTTGCATTACTAAGAAACAAAAACTTAGCGGACTGAATCACAGCCAGCATCAGTTCTGTTCTCCATCATCTGTTGGTGAATAATGTTAATCATGCATGCAAAGCTTCTAAGGGTAGCATCTACTTTAGCTCGTCAACATTTGCTATAGTTTCTTTGGAAGCTGGTGTTAACAATGATGTATGCTGCAGATTTCTACATTATAAACCTCTGTAAGTAGGTAACATATCATCACGCTCATGATCAGGACATAGTTAACCATAACTATGTGGGCAGAGATATCATACGCAGCTGGTTGACTGGTGCCTTCCTCACATGGGATCAAGGAGGACATGTAGAATGCTTATCCCAATAGACATGAAAGCTATGGCTAAGAGGAACCTCCTGTGCCTAATTAAGGACACAACAGGAGTTTCACAGGCCTACAACAACTCCTGGATGTAACACTGCTGTATCTTGAAGAGTATATGTAGTTCTGACAGACAGCAGAAGACAGAATCACCAGTATATTTACACTCTGTGACATAGCCCATTTCTCTGAGGTCCTGAGGGCCACTGACAGACCCATCTAGGCCCCACCTGCTGCACACAGAATAAAGTATATCAACCAGAAGAGTTTCCACTCCATCAACAGCCATGTGATGTGTAATACAGCAACGCAGAGAATATTGTTTATGTTGAGTCTGTGCAAAACCCAAGAAATTACCATGATTCACACATCTATCACATGTGTGACCCCTACCAGCAGTTCATACAAGGGGACTTTCCAAAGTGTCATTTAGTTGGTAGGTGTACACATTGCCTGTGAATATAGGTATCAGACCAGTCATAATGGTGTATTTCCTATTGCGTGCTACAGGGAATACTACATGTGCCTTGTAGCTATGGCTAATGACCCTATCAGTGATCCCCAGATAGAAATTGGACTGGAATTCAGCATCACACTGGTGCAAATGTAGAACATCATTGAACATTTGGTAAGACTATTGAAGTTGCACTTCTGTTGCTTGGATGCATCCAGCGATAGACTGTACTAACCTCCCAGGATGAGATATTTGTAGGTGCATCATGATATACAACATGATGCTAAGAAAATTGTTACAACAAGGGGAAAACAAAGCAATGGCTGACATACCTGCATTGACAGCAGTAGAAGAGCTTGGGAAGTTAAAGGATGATACAGTTGGAGTGGGTCTCCAGTGAGAGGCAGGAGTAGGAGAAATATGTCATGACACTGGCAACGAGGTGGAATCTAGTTTACAACTGTGAACTATGAAAAGAGAAAAACACAGAACAAAAGTAATACATGCATTTACACAGGCATGTAGTTCAGCAGAGTGCAGGGACTGGTCATGCTACACATCAGTGGTTACCATGCCAACAGAAGCTAGAGGCATGGGAGGCTACAGTTATAATTATTTGCACAGGTAAAGTGGTTGGCACAGTGGTATGGGACAACAATATCTGCACATAGCTAGGGAACGTGGGATGCCAGGGATCACATTCTCAAGAAGAAGCCTCCAAAGGTGAAGTGCTGAGTAGGATTTCTTTACAAGTCTACTTGTGAGGTGTGTGTTGCAGGAAAGGCCATAGTATGTTGTATCCATGTGCAAAACTGTCACTGTGGCCTCTCCTGTGAGGTTATGGCAGGATAATAGCTGCAATTATATCCTGTCTGGTCAGGGGTATATATACTTTGAGGGGGCATGTACTAGGGAGTAAGCTGGGGTGAGACCATAAGGGGACACATAGGGTGTTTAGGCACTGGAGTAAGATGACTGTTGCCCACATCTGTGTGATCATCCACAGGCAGAGTTGGAGACCAAAGTGGAGTAAGAAGAGTGCCAACCATGTCCACAGCCAGAGATGCTGGCCATGACAGAGCCAAAACAGTGTGGACTAAGTCCTTAGAACTGACCATTGTTAGTGATGGAGACCATGTTGGAGGCAGCCATCTAGTCAAAGCATTCATGCATAACTTTGCAAGCTGCCTGAGGGACCAAATAATGCCTGACAGTGGTCTGTCACACCCTTCAGTGGCTGGAGGTGCTCATAGAGGCCATACTTGTCTTCACTCAAGCCACACAGCATGAACACCTCTGACATGGTCCAGTTAGCATCCACCTGTATCCGGATCACAGCCCTCCACATTTACTGTTTGATACCAAGAGTTATGACAACATCATGGAATAACTGAAACTCAGAATGCCAGCTGACACCAGTGCACCTCTCCCCAATGCCGTGTGTGTGTGTGTGTGTGTGTGTGTGTGTGTGTGTGTGTGTGTGTGTGTGTGTGTGTGTGTGTGTGTGTGTGTGTGTGTGTGTGTGTGTGTGTGTGGGTGTGTGTGGGTGTGTGTATGTGTGTGTGTGTGTGTGTGTGTGTGTGTGTGTGTGTGTGTGTGTGTGTGTGTGTACACCCTGGTAATTGTGCATCACTTGGATGCTGACTGTGCTTGTGCTATCTGTGTACCTTACATGAGATTCACATAGACATGACATCCTTCAATAGGACCAGTCTGTGTCTCTCCAGTCCCCTCACATGTGGCAGAAGGGAATGTTCTCACTGTTAGCATTATTGATAATATTACTGTATCCCCAGACTTTGCAACAAGCACGATGTCATCATCTTGTGCATCTGCAGATCTGAAGATCATAGGTGTATGCAGGCCTATACTGCTGGATTCTATCCCAATGCAACCTGTGGGAACATATAGATAGGTTAATCTTCTGCAAACTACTACTTATGTGACCCCACCGCCTTGCATCACACAAATAGTTGCATGTCAGGAATGCACATATACTATGAACAGAAACATACCTGTGTCTGCAGGATGTGTCTATTGCAGGACCAGTGTTCCTGTGAGACAGGAACACAATATGAATGTGTAACTGCACTGTGCAGAGATGCCAGGCATGGTCTGCTTACTAACACAACTCACTGGGTGTATCACTCACAGACACATCGTCATGGCTGGTCATAAGATGACCTACAGTGGTTTGCAGATGCAGCCCTAATGTTCTTCTAGGGCATACATGTACACAGTTATATCTGCATACACTCAGTTGATGTGCTAGCAATTTCCTACATGATTGACATTTGTCAGTGTTCACCTGGGTCATTTAGGATGTTTTGACTCCTGACAAATGTAGCTTCCACATGTAACTACCCAAAATTAGTATCCCCTGCCTTTGTCTCCACACTGATGGTTACAAGGAACTACTCGGTCTCTGTGAGCTCTCCATATCTTGTGTGACTGGGCCGAGTTGCCATCCTATCATCAGTTACATCATGTGTCCTATTTTCTACATGTAAAAATATGTAAGTGACCCTCTGACACACTTGCGGCACTGTCCAATTGAGTCCACTCAAAGCATTTATCTGCCGCAACATTTCCTGGTCCTTGGGCACCTTATTCTTCTCCAAGATATTCATTATATATGTGCATGGAGCCTCCAGCAGAACATCAGTCTTCTTTGAGGTGAACTTTTCCATGCACAGCTGTTCTTTTGGTGTCATGACACCTTTAGAGCACCCAGTGAAACATCTGTGAATGTGTGCGTGTAATTGACAGTCTGTGTATAACAATATTTGGTCTCTTACCCCACAACTAATATTATGCTCTCATGCCTGTTTCTTGTAACACAACCCTCCCACAAAAGACTGTAACATTTTGTGGTTGCATGGTGAGTCATGGATGGATACTCCCTCCAACATGTAAAAAGTAGCTGTTCTAGCTGTTCACTGTGGCCCCACTATGTGGACGACTAAACAAATACATTGCAGTGTGTCATGGCTGTTTTATATGCCTATACTGTCTTGGCATTTCCCACCCCAATATAGTCTGCTATATCCCTGCCAGGGCCATGGAAGAGCTGGCACACAGCAATGTCTATGATGTGACAATTTGGTGTGGTGACAGTCATGCACACTGGAGATGTCATGCAATGTGGTATACATTCCAGTTCTGCTATCTGCTGTTAATATCTGTTTATGTTGCTTTTGACCAGTATTATGTATCATTCTTAAAAGGGCAACTGCACTCACTCAGTATTGTGGTATAAAGATGTTCACAGAGTGATAGCTCCACTAACGAGGCAACTCAGTGAGAATGTTTATGATTCCTGCTAATAATGCATTAGGTTACCTATCTATCCCATGCTATGAGGTCTGGTACACCTGATGTATGTGCATCATGAATAGTTAATGTGTGCACTTCTGTGTAGCCCACCCACGCTACTATATAATTGCAGTACAGTTCTGGCCAGGTCCTTCATGCTAAACACCTACCCTCTGTGCCCATTCTTAGGCATGTAGATTAAGAAGGGTGTGGGCCTGTTTAGCCTGGATACACCAGTGACCATGTACATGATGCTACCATACATTTATTTATTTAACATTTATTAACCAGGAAAGTCTGACTTGGAACAAAGCCAATTTTCAGTGAAGGCCCGAAGAGAAAGGATCGAGATGCATGTCTTTGTAACATGGGAGGAAACCGGAGCACCTGGAGGAAACCCACACGAACGCAGGGAAGACATGCAGACTCCACACAGAAGGCACCCCAGCCGAGAATTGAACCAGAAAACCTCTTGCTGTGAGGTGACAATGGTACTGCTGCACCACTGTGCCATACATGGGTATCAAACTCCTGTGCTACTTGTCAGGATTTCATGTCACTTCACACACAGCAGTCTTCTCCCTTGTGTGAAAGTTCCTCACATAGCAAGGTCTAATGACTTGCATGACTTATATTTTCAAAACTGCATGACTTCATTATACAGCACTCTTTATTTTTATTTATTTATTTTATTTTACATTTGTTTACTGGGAAGGTCCAACTGGACACAGGTCCATTTTCAGCGGAGGCCTGGGGAGAAAAGCTCCAAAATGCTAAGCACAGAAATACAATACGATACCATATAATATAATAAAAAACAATACAATGTAATACATGGGAGAAAAGTGAGAATAGAATACATATCAGAAAGTAACGACAATAAAAGTTGACAATTCATAAAGTACATAAATCAGATTTGCAAAAATTTATTTTTTTTTTAAACATGAATACAGGAGTGGGAGTAGTAGATGTGAAGGGTAGAGTTAGGCAATAGTAAAGTTTGTTACTGTAGGATGTTAGGTGTAGGAAAATAATGAAGTTTCCAAGTGTTACAGAAGACAAATATTAGTGCTATAGAGTAAATATTGACAGATTACCAAGTTTTCAAATGAACAACTGGTGACCCTTAGCAGAATCCTTGCAACAGTGCATTCATATTGCTTAACCTGAGGTATAGCATGAGCAAAGCCAATTTTGAAGATAGTGGGTTTTCAGGACTTTTTTAAATTGGATGGTAGAGAAAGTAGAGGTTATGTAACTTTGTAGTGAATTCCAGATAATGGCTATGGTGTAGGCAAAGAGAGATTTACCAGCTTCATTTTTATATTTGATGACAGTTATGAGGTTCTGGTTACTAGATCTTACGGCTTCTGTAGTAGTGTGTGGCTGAATAAGATGCTGGGGTGCTGGGGTTTTATCTGGAAGGTAACAGAGATTGTGGGCTATTGAGAGTTGATTGAGTAGCAGTAGTTGAGGCTTCAGTAGCAAACTTGGCTATCTTGTTGTAGCAAAATTCCATTTTCTTTAGTTCTGTGTGACGGAGATTAGTTAAGATAGGGGAAGCATAGAGGAGGATGGATAAAAAATGGGTCCTTGCAGTTATGGCTTTGGTATGTTTAGTGATGAACTGTTTGTTCCTATAGAGAAGACCAAGTTTTTTGTTTACTTTCTTAATGGTTTGTGCTATGTGGATATCGTATTTCAGATGATTGTCTTCCTACCATGTTTGTACTATAGCACCAATGCACACCTAATCTCCATTGGTTCACATTATGCAAATGGTTCTGTATTACTTATTGCAGCATGGTTGTGCCATTCTTTCCGAATATCCCCATATTTTCTTTATTCTTCTTAGACAATGCCATCTTCCTTCTCTGTTTTATATAGTTTGTTTGCTATAGCAACAGCAACTTTTAAATAAAGACAAGCATCATTTGCCTTAATATGATATAGCAATATTTCAAAGCTATATTTCTTACCATAGGCATAGATACACATTTGGAAGTTTTTCTTGATTTGCAGCAGTTTCTGTAAGAAGACAAATAAATTGTATAATGTTTCAAATTACACTGGCATGAAGTGAATGAATGAATGAATGAATGAAATGAAAATACTGTACCGTAATGTCTCTATATATGTGGTGCAAACAACAGTGATCAGAATCAAAGCCAGTATAGCTGTACCACGGCCAACATAGGGAAGTGTATTTCCTGGTGTCTGCATTTCTAAATGAAAAATAAATAAATAAATATATATATATATATATATATATATATATATATATATATATACATACATATATATGTATATAGTATTTGCTAAATACAAGATGTTTTTAATCAATATTCCTATTACCATGCCTAATTGCACTGCATTTTTATACAAATCCTGATAATTAATTATTCTGCTAATTTCTTACATTATTGTACTTCTAAAATTTTCATCACTACATGAAAACAAACATATTATTGGCATACTGACACCCATGACCAGAAACCTATTAAAAAGCATTTAACGATTTCTCAAATGCTAATAACTGATACCTCTCAACTGTCCAGATTTTCTCAGAATGTCCAGATTTTTATCACATATTTTTGGTCTGCTTCTTATAAAATTTGTGGGTTTTTGGCAAATCATTAAGAACTACAATAACTAAATAATGACACCACTTGACTCCCAGACTTCAAATCCTTCAGAAAATGCATGCTAACACAAAACCTTTTATTCAAGTAACATTCTAAATTTATAAGAGGAATATTTAAAATCTGTCCCTATTTCTGTACCTTTTTCCACAAGTATTTTTGGCTTTGCCAGGATTTCTTGTGCTAAGATGTTGAGAGGTATGGATGATTGCATCATTTCTAAGTCAGTAAGACTAGAAAGAAGCATGGTCATTATCCCTCACTTACACACACACACACACACACACACACACACACACACACACACACACACACACACACACACACACGCGTGCACATTTACACAGACATATAAACAAGCTCAGGCATATACACAGAACATGTGCATAGACACAGACACTCAAACACTTACACACACACACACAGACGCGCACACTCACACACACTCACACAAACACACTCGCACACAGTCTCTCACACATACACACACACACACACACACACACACACAGACACTCTCACACACACGTGCGCATTTACACAGACATAAACAAGCTCAGGCATATACACAGAATGTGCATAGACACAGACACTGAAACACACACACACACACACACACACACACATACGTGTGCACGCATGCACATGCACAAACACACACACACACACACACACACACACACACACACACACACACACACACACACATTTTCTTTAAAATAATTTATATTGTTTCAGTGAAGAAGTATTCCATAAGTAAGAAGAGAAGGAAAAAATAAATAGAAAGTCATATGAAAGCCAGCAGGTATCATTACCAAATATCAGTTTAACAGTGAATGAAGAAGTACTCCTTAATCTTTGTAAATGGTAACTTATGTAGAGACAAATTAATGTGTACAGCTATCCCTGCAGATGTTAGTATGTAACATCAGTGTTACAGAGACTGAAGAAACATCTCATTGCATTCATTTATGGCAGCCTACATTTTCTTCAGGTATGAAAAGATAGCCTGTGCTCAGAGGACAGAAGCATAAATCCATTACTCTGACCTGGGCAATGAATTCAAATAGAGATTTAAGCACTGGAAGAGCATGACATGGAAGAAGGAAATACCCTTTGGTGCTCACTCATCCAGGGTGGATGGAGGGGAGGTGCAGGCTCCACAATTACAGCCCATTGCAGGTCTTCATACTGATATATTGGCCTCTCATGTCAGCCAGGAGGAGTCGGGATCATGTCTGGAAATAGAAAACCCATGATAGCTGTCTGAATAACAGCCTCTGTGATCAAGTCTTGCCCCACTATGAGAACAAACAGCTGACTGATTGTGCAGAGCTGATGGGTGGCGACCAGTGCAGACTGAAAAGCACCAAGGGAAAAAAATATAGCAAGTTAGAAATGTTTATGAAATAGATGATTTCAGCTGGCTGGCCTCAGAATGGAGGTTGCTATGCAACCTGTGGACTAAATCATATCAGGCAGAAGGTTGGAAAGTTTTCCACTGTGTATGTAAAGATATATTTGTCTACTATCATCATTTGAAAGAGTTCCACATACTTGACCGAAAGGGCCTATTGTCAGCCAACAAATGGACTAACCATCGAACGGCTGAACATCGAACAATAAAGCATCAAAAGTTCACTGACCAAAGTTTCATTTCATCAACAGAGTAAGTAAGTACGTGTCCAACACTTCCACGTGTCGCACACACATGTTTCAAACCCCTTTTCTCCATTGTAGTGCAGTGTTCTCAGAGTTGGTATATACAGTAAGGGAGGCGTGGGGCGCAAAGTCCCCCAGCTTGGTGGGTTGGAAACACTTACGTGTGTGACACAGGGAAGTGTTGGACAAGTCCCTGTCAATAAAATGAAAGTTTGGTGAGTGAACTTTCGATGCTTATTGTTCGATGTTCAGACGTTCGATGGTTAGCCCATTCAATGGCTGAAAATAGATGCAGCCTAAAGATGCATAAACCAGTGATAAATCAAGATCTGTATCTTTACTCCAAATCCTTGACAGTCATACATTTTAAAACCATTAAGTCACATTATTGATAACTTCAGTTTTGCTTTCGATGAAGTAAGTGAGAAACTAACATTATAATCTGCACTTAGTACACTCTATCAAAAAGAGTTCACACAACGTGCATTGAACCTGTGAGGATACATTAAGCACTTTGGGCAACAATCTTTAATGCTGGTTATAATGAAATGTGCTGCTTAAGGAGAAACATGCCTGTAGCAGCATTTCCTTATCCAAGATTAAATTTTCTTTGAAAAAATATCCTGGCTTTGAACATAGAAATAGAACATGACTTAGCTGCTTCTCCTGTTGTGCGGCATTACTATGCTGTTCAGATTTCATAGTGCATATAATGTTATATTTCCATTACTATCAAACCACCATATTTTGGAATTTTTTTCTGGCTGGACCACACATCTTTTTTGCCATTAATATGCAGCCATTTGGATCATGAAGGATTTCATAACAAGGTGTTACTAGCTTTACATTCCTTCAGACTCACGTACAGTAAAGAGTTGCTTGTCTGAAAATAACAGATTATTCACATTTTTGCTGGAATAAACATCATAAAGAGTACAATGTCAGAAAATTTTGGAGTAGTTTTAGTAGCCAAAATGTGCTTACTGTATGGAAGTAACTCATCTTGACATCACTTGTAGAGACATAAAAACATGAAAAATATGAAAAAAAATACAGTAGAAAATGCAACAGAAGAAACATCTGGAGAAAAAAAACAGGTGCAAGAAAATGCCATCTTTATGAAATATTATCTGCATAGCTGGATAATTACGTCATACATATAAAATGTGGAATCAGTAATGTGACTACAAAAGTACAGTTGCGTACATTTACCATAAATGTAGATGTTAGAATCTATTCACTGTTGCAGTCATCACCTGTGGGTTATCCCTGCTGGAAAGCCCTCCACTGGACCAAATACCAGAGTAAAGATATTCCCTTCTGCATTGGCTACAGGTTGCCAGGGACTGACGTCAGGTCATCAGTGGTATAAAACAGGGCAACCGATGCCATTACATCAGTTTTTCTTGCCCCAGCCTATAGGACCCTGCCCAGAAGGCCTGAGGAAGGCCAACCTGGGGGGATGGCCATATGTATGGATAGGTGTGAAGGAAAGTGAGAGAGAAATAGAGGGGGAAGGAGGGAGGGAAATCAGGACTGCAACAGTAAATATACTCGAACATCTGCATTTATGGTAAGTCTGCACAACTGTACTATGTTCTTCATGTTTCACTGTTGCAGTCATCACTTGTGGGAAGATTCCCAAAGCTGAAGGAAGGGTGGATGGTAGAAGGGTAAGGGCAAGAGGAACAGGGAGGGGTATAAGCCATGCAGATAGGTTGAGAGTTTGCAGGTTGAGATGCAGTACTGTCCCTTTTTCTTGGGTTAGAAGTTCTTCTTTGAGAGGCAGGTTCCTGGGCACTCTTTGGTTAGGCCAAGTAGCAAGGGATACCAATGTTGCCTGGGCAAATTGGGAGCAATTAGTATAGCTCTTGGCCCTTCTTCTTTGATCTTAGGAGCACCCTTGGGATCATTGGCAAGGGGAGAATGGCATAAACAAACAGGTTGCCCCACTGGAAGGAGAGAGCATCCACCTTCCAGGCTTTTGGGTGGAACTCCCTGGTGCAGAACTGTATTAGCTGTCTTTTCTGTACAGATGTGAAGAGGCCTACTTCTGGGGTCCCCCAAGTTTGGGTGATTGAGAGGAAAGTCTCCCTCCAAAGTTGCCATTCATGGGGATCCAGGATACGTCTGCTGAGGTGGTCTGCTAGGGTATTGTGTTCCCCTGGCATGTAATGGGCTATCAGGTGATCGAGGCAGTCTGCCCAAGAATCATGACTAGATTACAAAGTGGGTAAGAGTGAGTCCCCCCTGCTTGTTGATGTACCACATAACTGTGGTATTGTCTGTTTTGATGAGGAGCACCCCCGGATTCAGGTGGTACTTGAAGGCTGTGATAGCCCTGTGTACTGCCATAATTTCCTTTAGGTTGATATGTAGGTCTAGGTCCCTGAGGTCCCAAGGGCCTTGGGTGCACGTCTCCTAAAAGTTTGCCCCCCAGGCTTTGTCTGAGGCATCTATGGTGATGGTCTGACCATGGGGAGGAATTAGAAAATGTAGGCCCTTGTTCAGGGTGCAGACTTCTGTCCACCATAGGACTACCTGTTTTAAGCAAGGAATCAGGGGCAGTTGTAGCTTCGAAGACTGAGAGGGCTGGCACCATAGGTTTTTGAGGTACCATTGCAGTTTTCTCCTGTGTAGTCTGGCCAAAGGCACCAATAGGATGCAGGATGTCATGTACCCCAGAGCTTGAAGGAACTTCCTTGCTGTGAGGTGTGTTCTGTGAGAAGTATTGGGGCAGGAAGACTTGTAGTTCGGGGTTGACTGTCTGATGCGTGCATTACACAGTTAATACATGGTTAGGTGCAGGTTGTGTGGGCTGGCTGGCATCATTTACACTATATATATATATATATATATATATATATATATATATATATATATATATATATATATATATACACACACACACGAGTCAGAGTAAGGTATCAGTCCCTAGGCTGTCAGTGCATGTGCTATGCAGGGTCTCTTGGCCAAGGCCAGGGCATACTGGACATGCCTAGATCTGCCTACAGGGACATCTTCAGGGAGTCCCTCCTCTGATTCCTCCTGTGGGTGTGGCTCTGGTGACGTATGCACTGGTGGAGAGCAGAGTATCCCTTCCCTTTGCTGATCCTGCTGCAACTGTTTCTGCAGGATCATATTGTGTAGCATGGCACATACTGTGAACATCTGTGCACATGTGGCTGGAGAGTACTGCAGGGCTGCACCAGATATATCAAAGGCACCAGAACCATGACTTCAGCAGCCCAAACACATGCTCTATGACATTCCTAGTTTGTGAATTGGCCTCATTATGGCATTCTTCCATGGGTTTGTGTGCATTTCTGATGGGTATCATCATCCACAGTTCCACTGCATAGCTAGGATCCCCATTAAATGGCCATGTGGGATGTCCCCCCTAGCAAACATCTGGTGCAGCTGTGATGCATGCCAGATATGGGAGTCCTGTTAATGCCAGGGCTGCCAGCACACACATTCATGATAATGCCCTGGGCATTGCATACGACCTGGCAGTTGAAGGAGTGATATCCCTTGCAGTCGATGTAGATTCTACCCCCTCACCAGGTGGTGCCTTGATGTGTACATGAGTGCAATCTATGGCACCCAGTACCTCAGGCTAGTGTGCTCTACAGTAGAAATGCTGCATATTGCTGGCCCTCATCTCAGGGGTGAGGGGAAAAATGTGCTCACTGGCATGTGGTAGCATGGCATCCAGGAACTGGTGGAGTACCCTGGATGCTGATGCATGCAAAAACCCCATCATGTCCCCAGCTGGTCTTTGGAAAGTACCTGTAGCTAGTACCCTAAGAGCTATACATATCTTTGTTTCCACTGGGATGGGTTCCCCCTCTGTTGGCTCTGGGTCTGAACTCAGTGAGTTCTTGTAGTATGTCCCTCTCCACCCTGTAGCACTCTACAATCTCCAGTTCATGTAGGTCCTGGAAGGTTACCTTGGGGCTGAATACTCTTCTCCTTCTCAGTCCAGGCCTATGGTCAACAGCAGCAACAATGACCTCAGCATCTGTAACATACAGATGTAACAAACCTGCAGCAGCCCCTAGCATTCCTTCAGTTAGAAATCCCAAGTCTGTACTCCACTGGTGCAGAATATGGGGAAGAAATCAGATTGTAAGGTGTATGCTGCCTTTATAGTGCTCTGCTGTAGGTGCAGCCCATGTGATTGGCTACCTATGATGCATTCCACCTGCCAAGTACATCACTAAGAACATTAATGGCCCTAGTTTAAGTGAAATAGGGGTCATCACTAATTAATATATCATTGGCTGTTAGATACACTCAGCACTGCAGTGTACCATGCAAATGGGCGCCCCTCACATAAGCAATGCTTAGCAAATGGTGTAAACCCCACCCAGCCTTCCTTGCTCAACACAGCAGAGCCATGCAAACATGCGGAAACAAGCACCACAAGGGTAAACAAATCTCAGCAGTCACTGTACACACCCCCATGAAAGGTCACGCTCAGCATGGTGGTGCGCCTTGCAAACATGCAGAAACACATGCCCTAAAGGTAAACAAAGCTTATCAGTAACTGTACACACACACCCTGCTCAGCACAGTGGCATGCCATGCAAACAGGCGCAGCTGAGCTCCAATGAGGTTACATGTCCTTGATGGAGCTACTTCATATGGTCGACATTTCAAATGTTGAAGACCATATGGCTGAGACCATATGATCGACATTTGAAATGTCGACCATTGAATAAAAAAAAAAAAAAACACAACAAAAACTTATCTTCATGCTGCTAGCAGGGGGGCTATGCCCACCTGCACCCTCCATGGGGGGCTCCACCTCCCACACCCTCCGGAACTTAAATATACCAACTCTGAGATTGCACTACAGTGCGGAAGATGGACATCTTTCCATTCTGCACTGTATGGAGATACTGGTTCCGCATGGTTGACATTTTGAATGTCGATCATATGGTCTTTGACATTTTGAAATGTCGACCATGTGAAGGGGACCCCCTCAAACACACCCCCTTGATGTCAGCTACTTCGTCTGTGGACACCAACACAGTCCTGTGTCTACATGGAAGGGATATGTGGGCATGGTTACCCATTTGTGCTATTCAGTAACTCCAGCTCATTGACATAGGGAATCATGCACATAACCTGGAAACTACGTGGTTCCAGGCCCTGCTTCACTAGCAACAGCACCACTCCACCATTGTAGATACTCCACACAGGGTTTTATAATACATCTCTGTCACACACTATTATATTTGGTTTTCCAATTTTTTTTTTACTTCTTTATAAAAGCATGTTTGCATACTGCGTCGCACCGTGCAAATGTATCTAGATCATTAAAAAAATAAATTAAATTATTTTAACTTATTTCCCTTACATTTTTGGACACACAGTGGATAGTTTCACTCATATATGTATGTGCTATGCCATTTCTGTCCATCTACCTATGTTTTTACAGCCCCTGTTGTCTGTCTAAAATTCTGTTCATGGAATTTTTCCGTGTACACAATGGACACCAAGACAGGGTCTTCAGAATAGCCTATCTGCTTGCTGAATCACTCTACCTCCCTCATTACATGAAATTCACCTGCTTATGAGGTGATTTGCATGCCACTGATACTTCCATGTTGGTGCGTGCTCATGTGCTACCCAGTTGTGTTTACTAAATCACAAATCTGGTTACTTTCTTGTAAGCAGCATGCCATAATGCCTACATGGTAAAAAAGAGAGTGTAGGCTTTATTAAATTCCCATTGCTATAATAATATGGTGTCTGATATTAACTGAACAAGAACTAGCCTGCAGTCACTGGCGAATGTATAGCTCTGGGTAACTGGTTTGAAGATAAAATGGATGCTGAATAGAAGGGGGAGGGCCCATTTCTGAGCTCTAAGTTATCCCAAAAGTTATATTTTTGCCTACTGAGGTGGCATTTGTTACTTTAAATACATTGGGTTCTATAAGTCAGCCACTTTGATATCCAACTTGTATCATAATTATCTTACTTGCAATTCTACAGTGGAAGTAATATCAAAGGCCTAGGCCAGATCCAGATAATCTGTAGGAACTACATTACCGTCATCTATAATTTCAGTGTCATTGTCAAAGAAATTTACTGAATTAAGTTAACATGATGTCTCTCTTTGACAAAAGCATATTATTCTTGGTCTAAACCAGTAGTATTTTTATATTAGAGCTTATGAAACCCAATATAATATAGTTCATTGTTTTGCAAAAGAGACTTTTTTTAGACTGAGTCTATAGTTCTAAGTATCTGAGGCAGCAATCATGCCTTATGAACCATCAGCTGATAAAATCAGACACAAAAGAGGCCATTAAAGTATTAAGTAGGACTGAAATAGCAATAAGCCTGATACAATCTATTATGTCCATTTAACACACACACACACACACACACACACACACACACACACACACACACACACACACACACACACACACACACACACACACACATTAAAATGGCTATTTATTCGATGAAGGAGATAGTACTGAAAGTTGCTTTCAGCAATTAACTTTAGACCTTCTCCACTGTTGTGCCACCATTGAGATGGTATATAAATAAGCTGGGTCGTGCTTGCCCCTACAAAAAAGGGCTTGCCCTGTTGACTGTCATGTCTGCAAATCATGTTATTCAGCTGCAACCATTTTAAAAATCTACACAAAGAAATGCCTTTGAGGATATTTACTCAACACTTGGGACCCAGATACCAATACCAAAACTGAAAGTTTCTACAAGATTTAGATTGCATCTGCAGAATTAGAACAACAGAATACAATGTACAGTGCAGACACTAATAGTAAAAAATAATTTTTTTCTCACAGATTTCTTATGGAAAGAATAAGCTTTAATGTGACACATATACATACCACGTTAAGACATGTACATGGCTTATTTTAGACATGTATCTGTACCTCTTTTGAAACAATAACTATTTTAAAACACTGATAAGCATACTTGTCACAGGGAGCATAAGGAACTAACTGTTCTGTGAAGATGAATACGCTTATGAGGGCTACACAGCAAATCAGCTTTTCAGCTGAGTACAGTTGTGTTGAAAGCAATGAATTAAATCAGCTCCATGTTCCAAGTGTGATAACAACAGATGTGAGTTATCCCTTCAGACAGGGGGATGGCACAGAGGTGTAAGAAGCAACTTTCAGTAAATCTTGTTGCTTCACAATAATTATTTTTTATTCCCAAAACAGTAACAAACTTACACACAGGTATTGAATAGAATGAACTATAACATGAAACGTCTGAATAATGCAAACTTAATAATCAAAAGAGAAAGGAAACAGGTAAATACTTCCAAACAAATTTAAAAACATGAACTTATTCCAACAATAAAAGTGTGAATATGAACCTTAGCTATAGATAGGAATGACCTATATGGATATGCATATGAATGTACGTGTGAGTTGAGCAAATTTTTAAAATTCAAAAAATGTTGTGCAGTCTTCAACTAACATATACAAATTAGGCTCTTAAAGTAGCTACACAAGTCCAACTATCCTGATAAAGAACTCTTCAATAGTAGTTCTGCCCAAAGGCGGCATATACACTTCTTTATAAATTGTTGCATGTGTTGCACTGATAGAGACCCAGGGGACTTGCAGTTCAAGGCTACATATAGTGATAAAACCACAGAAACCTTAGACAGCCTGTTTCAAAGTAGTTTTTCTGAAGGCAAATTTCAGCAGCAATAGAGTTTCCATTCTCTTGACATGAAATTGAGTGTGTGAAAGTATTTCTACACTTTTACACTTTGGGTTTATAGAGGGCAATCCCCTCTGGGGGAAAAAAAACATATTTAAAGATTTGCTGAAAGTCTCATTGATTGATTTAGTTTTGCATTATTGACATTTGTTGAAATGTTCTTCAATAAGCCAGCATGAATCCCTTGCAAGCTTATTTTTTATGATAATATGCTTTGTGCCTTATCGGTCCATAATCATAGCTAGCATATTACAACACACAACATGCAGAAAAAATTCAAATCTAAATATATTTAAATATGATGGATTTACAAGTTTTGACAATTCATCAAGCAAAAGAATAAATGTGAGGTGTATTTTTTTTATAACAGAATATCAGTAGGATATGTTTTATATGGTAACTGAAATGTTGGGACCCGCTAGAGCAAGTCCAAAAATATGGATACTGAATGGCCAAAAGAATAGACTTACTTATACCCAAGTCTGTGATGCAATTTCTCAGAATATTCCCTTTACTCCAAGGTATGGTGATGTTGGAGTTGCTATATATAAATATGGGGGATGGGGGGTGCGGGAGTGCTTGCACCCCCATTTAAATAAGTTTAAAGGAGAGACAACTTTTTGAAATTCGTTCTTCTCCTGTGTTTTCTGTCTTTTTTTTTCAGCTTGTCAGAACTCAATATTTTAAGTATTAACATTTCTGAAGGGAGCCATTTTACTTTCCAAACAAGAAGCAAGTTTTATCTGGGCAGCCTCCTTTGTGGAGTCTGTATTTGCTCCATGTATCAGCATATGCTTTTTGCTGGGGTCTCTTGTTTCCTCCTACATCCCCAATGACATGCCGCATATGAATTGATGATCCTCAAAATTGCCCATAAGTGTGCTTGCAGAGTAATCATGAGTAGGGGTATTTTTGTCATGCCCCCCCCCATTCAGAATGAGCTGTGGTGCTTTAGTTCTGGGAAGGCCTTCAACTCCCCTTTGACCTTTTATTGGATTAATCATGTAATTCAAGAACAAAGAACTAAAGGGAAGGCTTGCACCTGTCACCCCTGGGCTTCCGGATATTGGCCAAGGTTCTTGCCACCCCCATAGTGCCTTTTTTAGGGAAGGCTCAAAAGACAAACCCACCTCCCTAGAAAACACAAGTGGAAAAAAACTAAGGGTAATGCTGCTCAACACCAGAAGTCTAAACCTCAGGATGCATGCTCTCGAAGCCCTCCTCAGTATGGAGAACATCTATGTCTGTGCAGTGACTGAAACCTGGTTCAAGGCTTCTGAGAGCACCCCAGCACTATCAGGTTTTACCTCATATGATGCTTTTCAGCCTCAAAATTTGGACCAAACCACAAAAGGAGGGGGAGTATCCATATTCATCAAAGATACCCACACCTCCAGGTTAGTGGCAACGCACGAAGCACCGGAGACCATCCAGGTGCAACTAATCATAGGCAAAACTGCCCTACAGTTTGTAGCATGCTACAGACCACCCTCTCAAATTCAGGAACCCCACTCAGCCTTCCTGAAGACACTGGAGAGTATGAATGTCTCTCCAAATACCATCATATTGGGAGACTTCAACTACCCAAACATAGACTGGGAGCATTACTCAAGCCCCAACACCCTAGCCCAAAGGTTCCTAGAATTCATAAACTCAAATGCAATGGAACAACTAGTCACCACTCCCACAAGAGGAGATAATATACTAGACCTAATCATCACAAACATGGGGATACAATGCTCCACACCGGAAGTATACCCCTCATTGGTGAGATCAGACCATAAATTAATCTCACTGGAAATCCACATCCCGCCCCCACCCCCAGCACAAAAGACCACAGTGAAGAATTTCTCAAAAGCTGACTTCACACTTCTCAAGACTGAAGTGGTATCCTTCAAGGCCCCTGGGCAAGTGAAAACCACAGCCCACACCACTGAATCCTTTACAAACACTTTCTACGGACACCTTCAAGAATGCATGGATCATGCAATCCCAAATAAAACCAAGACCCATTCCCCCAAAGGCAGGCATCATGTCATAAACAAGCTCTACAACAGGAGGAGGAAGCTACTAAATGACAGAGCAAAATTCCCAAAAGGGAAGGCATCTCTGATCAGTACTAGCAAAAAACTACGATCACTCATAAAATCATCCAAGGCCAACTTCGAGAGAAAATCGCAAAAGACACTAAAGGCAATCACAAGGCCTTCTTTAGTTATGTTAGAAACCTGGGTGGAAACTCCCAGATATGCTCAGAGTTAGTCCAAAATGACAAAAAATACACTGAACCCACGGACATTGCCAACATACTGGCAGACAGGTTCAGTGCAAACTTCTCTCCCCCCTCCCCCCCAAAAGGAGAAATATCTATTCCAGCAGAATGTAGCCTCCCTGACATCTCAGATGCCCAGGTGAGAGCCACCCTCTCCAAAGCTAAAAACACAGCATCAATGGGACCAGATGGTGTCCCGGGTTGCGTGCTACATGAACTCCAAGAGGAACTAAACCCGCACATAAGGCTGCTGTTTAATCTTAGCCTTACTATAGGATATGTACCCAAAGAATGGCGTACAGCAACAGTGGTCTCACTCCACAAAGGAGGTGCTTCTACGGACCCTGGAAATTACTGCCCCATAAGTTTGACGAGCCTGATCTGCAAAGCTATGGAGAGGATCATTATGGAACTCATAAACAAAGACATTGGGGACCTACAGACACTGGATCCTACCCAATTGGGCTTTGTCAAGGGCAGATCCTGCCTTTTGAACCTGGTCGACTTTTTTGAAACAGTCACTAAGGCCATTGATGAGGGTAAGGCAGTTCACACAGCCTACCTTGATCTTGCAAAAGCCTTTGACACAATACCCCACTCGGGCATCATAGACAAGCTCACCAGCTTAAATGTAAACCCATATGTCATAAGATGGGTTGCAAACTGGCTCAAGGACAGAACCCACAAGGTCAGAATTGCTGGAGCCATGTCAGACTCTAAGCCAGTCACAAGCGGTGTCCCACAGGGCTTTGTCCTGGGACTCCTCTTGTTCGGCATTTATTTTTCCAAGGTGCAAGCAAACATAGGAGGATTGTGGCTAACAAAGTTCACAGATGACTGCAAACTGGGCGCCATAATTGATACTCCTGCGGACACAAGCATCCTTCAGAAAGGCCTCATAGAAATGGATAACTGGTGCCAGAGCCATGGCCTTAAACTGAACGCCAAAAAATGTATAGTCATATCCTTTGGGAAAAACAAAGTACCCACAAATTACCACATAGGTGGTAATCCATTAAGTATGGAAGAAGTAATCAGGGACCTAGGGACCCAAGTTGACAGTAACCTCTCATTTGACACTCACGTTGCCAAGGTGGTTAGGAAGACCTTCTATATTACCCACCTTATCATGAAAGGATTCACATCTAGATCAAGAGAGGTCATTGTGCCCCTATACTCTTCCCTTATCAGGCCCATAATTGAGTACAATGCCCCATTTGGGATGTACCTTACCCGACACCTGCAGCAGTTAGAAAGACCCCAAAAGTACCTCACCAAGAGGATCAAGGGTCTCAAACATATGTCATATGCTGCCTGGCTGAAGAAACTCCAGCTCTATTCAGTCGCATACCGGCTACTCAGAGGCGATCTATGTCTGACGTACAAAGCCATGTCCAATCCGGAATTAATGGACATGCTCCACCTCAGAAAATCCAAATCCACCAGAGCCACGAGATCGAGAGATTTGAACCTCAACACAGAAATAAATAGGATGTGCTGGAGGGACAGATTCATAACCCAGAGGTTCCCTACACTCTGGAACAGAATCCCAGTGCATGTTAGGCAGAGCCCTTCACTGACACTCTTCAAGAGAAATCTTGACGAGTGGATGAGAGATCGTAGGTTTACCACACGGGTCATCTCTGTGTCACTCCTGGACAGAGGCACAGTAAACTAAACCCTAAATGGGCACAGTATTCTCATTCCAAGGGGTGCTGAAAGCCACACACACTCTGGCTAGGCTTATAAATGCCCTAGGGCAGATAGCCTAGTATGAACCTATGAACCTAAACAAAAGAGAGACAGATAATGGATGTAGTACTTCAAATGCAGCATATTACTATTAAGTAATATGCGCATTGTTATAGCTATTTTACATGTCATCATCTGAGGGCTAGGTAGCTGGAACTTATACTGAAGCAGAAATTAAGTGTGACCCTACAGTACAAATGCAGAGAGCCAGGAAGAAACATGAAAAGGAATATAATGGTAGATAAATACAACGTTTTCTAAAGAAAAAAGTTGTGAAGAGAAGAAAATAAAGGAAAACTGCCAATAACCCTGGTAGAGGGCAATTATTTCCATGAGTTACTTTTTCATAGAAGTTGAATTCAATGAAGAGGAAACTTCTACCTGCTTTTGTAGGAGAAGAGGCCATGGCCTTCACTCCATATTTGAATACTGATGAGAATAAGCAGACCTGGATAGTCTTCAGATACTCCATATTCAAGTTCAAGGGTCAGTCTGGAGACAATGCACAAAGCTGGGCTAGAGGGAACATAACCAGGGCGGGCAGGCAAACCTCCGAGCTTGGAGAGGATTATGGAGAGGAGTAGTGGAGGAGCTACAGGTGCAGAACAAAGGGTATTGTTCTTGCAGTTTAAAGCATGGGTGGTATCACTGCAATCTGAAAGGAATCAGAGCTGTTTGGAATTGCCTCTGCTTTTGTTAAGAAGAGATGAATGGAGTCATCCTAATAGTGATATAAAAAGTAAACACTATCACCTATTGAAAGCACTGATGTTTTTACTAAGAAGAAGGCTTGTATTAGAAATAATGAACCATCTTTACCGAACATTTTTAATGCAGAAGGGCAAGCCACCTGCACCCTCAGAGCCCCACACACCTCCTGCTAATTATGTATACCAACTTCACGATCGATCAAACAACAGTGAAGAAGGGGCAAATTCCATTTTCAATATTTTGATTTTCAGTCTTTTGAACTTTCAGTCGTATTACTTAGACCTATATATATATATATATATATATATATGTGTGTGTGTGTGTGTGTGTGTGTGTGTGT
Organism: Protopterus annectens; assembly: GCF_019279795.1. Lineage (NCBI taxonomy): Eukaryota > Metazoa > Chordata > Ceratodontiformes > Protopteridae > Protopterus > Protopterus annectens. The sequence continues at coordinate 26,266,682 of NC_056735.1, read as the reverse complement.
GTGTGTGTATGTATATGTGTGTGTGTGTGTGTGTGTGTGTGTGTGTGTGTATATGCATATGTGTGTGTGTGTGTGTGTGTGTGTGTGTGTGTGTGTGTGTGTGTGTGTGTGTGTGTGTGTGTGTGTGTGTGTGTGTGTTTTTTGATGACTCCACATTTTGGCCAAGACTGCACTGTTTTCTTTTACTTCTCTCTCCTATAGAATCTCCTGTATAGGTTGTCTGATGATTCTCTACCACATTTTGATAACCCTAAACATTCTCAAATGTAGTTTTTCTAAATGGCATGTATACCTGAATATAGTCTCCTCGTAAATATCTATAGCAGACACAGTACAAGTTCAGATATTTTAGTCTTTCATAATAACTTAAATTTTCACATGCATGGATGCCTTTAGTATATTTCCACTGTACTCTTTCCAGTTTATTCATGCTTGTTTTCTTATAAGGTTTAGGTTCATAGGCTCATAGGTTCATAGGTAAGTACTAGGCTATCACCCAAGGCCTACTTAAGCCTTGCCAACAAGGTTCCCTGGCTTAGGCCACCCAAGATAGTTATTTTCCTGTACCACTGTCGAGCAGAGACATATAAATGATCCCCAGGGTGTATTTCCTATTTCCCATCCATTCATCAAGATTTTTCTTGAAGAGTGCTAATGAAGAACTTTGATTAACATAGATGGGTAGCCTGTTCCAGAGTATGGAAAGTCTCTGGGACAGGAATCTATCCCTCTAGCATGTCCTGTTTATTGTAGTGACAAGGTTTAGGTTCCTAGAGTGTGTAGCTCGGAGGGATTGGGATTTCTTTAGGTGTAGCATGTCCAACAGCTCTGGGTTTGACATAGCTTTATATGTTAGGCAGAGATCACCTCGGAGTAGGCGATATGCTACAGAGTAAAGCTGGAGTTTTTTGAGGTGGTTAGTGTAGGGCATTTGTTTGAGGCCAGTAATCCTCTTTGTGAGGTACTTCTGTGGCCTTTCCAGCTGCTGCAGATGTCTTGTGAGGTACATTCCAAATGGGGCATTGTACTCTATAATGGGTCTAATGAGTGTCGAGTAGAGGGGAACAATGACCTCTTTTTTCCTGGATGAGAACCCTTTTATGATGAGGTGTGCCACATAGAAGGACTTCCTGACTACTGTGGCGATGTGACTATCAAAGGAGAGACTACTGTCCACCTGGGTCCCAAGGTCTCTTATCACACATTCGGTATTAAGCAGATTGTTGCCTATGTGGTAGTTCATGGGTACAGAGTTTTTACCAAAGGGGATGACACTGCACTTTTTGGCATTGAGCCAAGCATTTGTCTCAGCGAGGCCCTTCTGTAGGATGTCCACATCATTTGGGGACTTGACTATGGCTCCTAGTTTGCAGTCATCTGAGAACTTCATTAGCCAGAGGCCTTCTGTGTTAGCCTGTACATCAGAGAAGTAGATACCAAACAGGAGAGGTCCCAGGTTGGAACCCTGTGGTACTCCACTTGTCACTGCTTTGAGGTCAGATTTGAAGTCTGCAACTTTTACAGTGTGGGTTCTATCAGTGAGCCAGTTGGCAACCCATCTTATGACGTAGGGATTTATACCTAGTTTAGTGAGTTTAGCTATAATTCCAGAATGGGGGATGGTGTTGAAAGCCTTCGCGAGGTCAAGATAGGCTGTGTGAACCACCTTACCCTCATCTATGGCTTTGGTGACTGCCTCAAAGAAGTCAATCAGGTTCAGGAGGCATGATCTGCCTTTCACAAACCCAAACTGGGTGGGATCCAGAGTTTGGAGGTTACCAATGTCTTTGTTTATGAGTTCCATGATGATATGTTCTATGGCCTTGCAGACCAGGCTCGTTAGGCTAATAGGTCGATAGTTCCTGGGATCAGTGGTGGCTCCCCCTTTGTGGAGTGGGATAACTGTTGCTGTGCACCATTCAGTGGGCACAAAGCCTGATGCGAGGCTATTATTGAACATGGTGCTTAAGTAGGGAGCCAGTTCATTCTGAAGTTTGTATAAAACGCAGCCTGGGATGTTGTCCGGTCCCATGGATGCTGTGTTTTTGGCTTTAGAGAGTGCAGCTTTTACCTGCGTAGTTGTGATTACAGGGACAATACATTCTTTCTGTATGGATATGGGCCTTTTAGGGGGTGAGGGGGGGTTAAAGTTAGCACTGAACCTATCTGCCAGGATGTTGGCAATATCAGTTGGTTCTGTAATTTTCGTGCCTTTGTGCTGTAACTCAGAGCAGATCTGGGTGTTGCCATCGAGATTCTTGACATAGCTATAGAATGCTTTGTGGTTGTCCTTATAATTAGTGGCGATTTTACTAATACAAGCTTTCTTCTTAGTAAAAACAGCAGTGCTTTCAATAGGTGACAGTGTTTATTTTTTATATCACTATTAGATATTGCAATTCCATACTCATGTTTGGGTCTCCTTCAATGGTACCAACTCTCACTCACCCACAAACTACTAAATCATCCTCTAAAAGTCCCCTCCCTCCTAAATCTGCTCCAACCCTATCCTACCACTAGACCACTACACTCCAGCAGCAAAAATCAATTACAGGTAACTAGAACCAGGAACTCTGCTGGAGAAGCTCTCTTCTCCTACTCCATAGCAAAATTATGTAATACCCTTCCTCACACTATAACGTCTGTGTCATCACACTCTAACTTCAAAGCTGCTCTAAAATCTCATCTAAAAGAGCACTGGACATGCCCCTGTAACAAACCTCGCTAACATCTCTATTCCAACCTCTCTAATCCCTTTCTTTCACCCCTCTAACTACCTTGGATTGCAGCCAAATACATTGCTTGTAAACTTATATCTCAGCTGTAATCTTAGCCACTGTTATTCAAGGCTGCTAGCTCAGCTATTAAAATACGTGTTAGTCTTTATGGCACCAATGATATAAGTGTTGTATCATTTAACTAAACAATTTCATTTTGAACTATAACTGTTTACTACAATTGTTAAACAAAACCTACCTATACTTCTTGTAACTTCTAATTAATTGTTGTTTTTATTGTGGAGCTTTTCTCCCTGGTCCTCAGCTGAAAAAGGACCCGAATCCAGTCGGATTTTCCAGGTCAACAAATGTAAATAAATAAATAAATAATGTAAGTCACAAACAATGCCTTCATTATTTCTCACTTCCTAGACATTATAAATCTTTTTTATATCACCTGTAGTTCTACAACTATTGTTAATTGATTGGTTGATATCATAAATAAAACTCAAAGCTGGATCTACCCATATACCCATGTCCTTAAGTTAATCAACAGTTTCAATCAGTGTGTGCTGTATTAAATATTCAGCTTTCAATTTATGTCTCCCAAATCTCACATGCGTAGTGTCTGGTATATCTATCAGCATCTTATTCTCCTGTACCCAGATGGTCAGTTTAGTCAAGTTGTTTTGCTGACATGTCCTATCTGTAACATACGTAATCAGTTTAACCATTTTGAAGTCACTGGCATACAGACTGTAGAACACCTCAGATGAAAAAGATAGATCTGAACGATACAATCTCAACACGTATGGGCCTAGGTCAAAGCCTGACTGTAACCTTGGATTTCACCTGTCTAATTGCTGTATGATACTTGCAGTGTCTGGTCTTTAAGCCATGCAGCTATCTGTCTTATCAATATATGGCAATACCTAGTTGTTCTAATTTATTGACCAATGTTTTATGTATGACCCCATCAAATGCTGAAGTTAAATCTATATAAAATATTTTGCAGCACAATTTTTCATTCATAGCTATTTTATATCGTTATAATTCATGTTACAGGTGGCACTAGACCTATTTTCAACATACACATGCTGATACATGGTTTCAAGTCTCAACCTTTCCAAGTCTGACAATAATGTATCCACTATAACCTTCTCCATAATTTTTCTACATAAAAGTAAGCTTATGGGTCTGTATGACTCTGGATTTGCCCTAATTCCCTTTCCCTTAAAGACACGTTTAATAAGTTCGTGTCTCCAGTCTTGAGGAATCTCACCATATTTATACAACCTAGTAAATAGCAGCTATATTGGTACTGCAAGTTCTTGCTGAAGTGTTCTCAGATCATTATTTCTAATTCCATTTCCTCCCTGTTCTTTGCTTGGATCCAGTTTGTGTAGTTTTTTTTCAATACAATCTAATTTAATTTCAGTATCTGTGGCTTCCTGGATGTCACTAGGACAATTTATCACCCCTTTTTGGAGCCAAACTACTTTGCATTAGATTTTGCAAATATATTTATAATCCAGTGTGTCTGAGATTAAATTTTAGAATCTACACAGTTTATCAATTTGTATGTCTTTCTTCCTACCACATCTTATGTATCTGTAAAATGGTGCCTTACTATATTCCATATCTTTATGGAAACTTTATTCATCAAAATTCAGAGTATAGTTATTTGTTTGTGAAGCTTCCATAAATAAAGATGTAAAGGATGGTGCTCGCCACTTTTTGATTCAACTAAAATGGAAGAGAACATCAGTTACTGGTTGGACAAAATAAGCAAAGTTCTTAATTACAGCACATTTTATCATATGACAAAACTTTGTTTTTCTCAGATGGCCCTGCTGCATAATATATATATTTACAGTGAATGAGCCAAGAGCTTGGTCTCTACCTGATACGTGTTCTTAGTCTGTCTCCTTCTTTGATCGTTCATCTAACACAATTCATTTCTCAGACCTGTAGTACAGACTGATGCCCTTGCTAGTGCCTCTGTTAGTATGCCAATATATTTTAAATTTGTCATGGTACCCATCTATTTTATTTTATTTTATTTTCATTAAAAAATACAAAAAATAATCATTTTTCACTCTAATAAAAATGTATCTTATCAGGAAACACACAGAGGCACGAGGACAATGTAAACTACAACTTTAATTTCAACGATAATCCAGTATTACATCCAGTATTGCAAAGCGCTTTTCGTCCCTTACAATGAAGAGACTGCTTCAGGCAACCGGTCTATAACAATCAGTGTTGTTTAAATATACTCAGAACCCCTCCCCTAATTATCACTAATTGGCATAATTGATTCCTTTCCTCTATACTGAAAGATGAAATTGTAAATTAAGGTTATACTTTTTGCTAAAATACATATGTTTCATAGACAATACATGTATTACCTAAAAAGTCATTCATGATCTGTGTAACTGTTCCTCTAACATCCAAAGATACTAAAAATGTTAATTTTTACAGAGATTTTGTTTGAAACACTTGTTAAAAAACAGTTATTAACAAATAATATTAAAAACAACTTTTAAAAACAACTCCATTCTACAAAACAATTCTTGTTACATAAATAATAAAAGTGCATAAGTATAAATATGTGTGTAAATATATCTAAAAGTGCATTTTCTAACTTATGATTCCTGATATGATATAAATGTTCATACACACTCTCTCTTAGTCTTCTGTCTGTCTTACCGATGTAGTATGAGGGACACTTTTGACATTGTGCTAGATAAACCACACCCTTAGAGTGACTATTGAATCTGTATTTCGTGGTATAATCATGTTCCCTGATGTTAAAGGAAATTCCTGTTGCCATATGGGCACAGTATCTACACATACAACACTTGAACATACCAATAGGCACAGTATCTACACATACAACACTTGAACATACCAATGGGCACAGTATCTACACATACAACACTTGAACATACCAATGGGCACAGTATCTACACATACAACACTTGAACATACCAATGGGCACAGTATCTACACATACAACACTTGAACATACCAATGGGCACAGTATCTACACATACAACACTTGAACATGCCAATGGGCACAGTATCTACACATACAACACTTGAACATACCAATGGGCACAGTATCTACACATACAACACTTGAACATACCAATGGGCACAGTATCTACACATACAACCCTTGAACATACCAATGGGCACAGTATCTACACATACAACACTTGAACATACCAATGGGCACAGTATCTACACATACAACCCTTGAACATACCAATGGGCACAGTATCTACACATACAACCCTTGAACATACCAATGGTCACAGTATCTACACATACAACCCTTGAACATACCAATGGGCACAGTATCTACACATACAACCCTTGAACATACCAATGGTCACAGTATCTACACATACAACCCTTGAACATACCAATGGGCACAGTATCTACACATACAACACTTGAACATACCAATGGGCACAGTATCTACACATACAACACTTGAACATACCAATGGGCACAGTATCTACACATACAACACTTGAACATACCAATGGGCACAGCATCTACACATACAACACTTGAACATACCAATGGGCACAGTATCTACACATACAACACTTGAACATACCAATGGGCACAGTATCTACACGTACAACACTTGAACATACCAATGGGCACAGTATCTACACGTACAACACTTGAACATACCAATGGGCACAGTATCTACACGTACAACACTTGAACATACCAATAGGCACAGTATCTACACATACAACACTTGAACATACCAACGGGCACAATATCTACACATACAACACTTGAAAATACCAATGGGCACAGTATCTACACATACAACACTTGAACATAGCAACGGGCACAGTATCTACACATACAACACTTGAACATAGCAATGGGCACGGTATCTACACATACAACACTTGAACGTACCAATGAGCACGGTATCTACACATACAACACTTGAACATACCAATGGGCACGGTATCTACACATACAACACTTGAACATACCAATGGGCACAGTATCTACACATACAACACTTGAACATACCAATGGGCACAGTATCTACACATACAACACTTGAACATACCAATGGGCACAGTATCTACACATACAACACTTGAACATACCAATGGGCACAGTATCTACACATACAACACTTGAACATACCAATGGGCACAGTATCTACACATACAACACTTGAACATACCAATGGGCACAGTATCTACATATACAACACTTGAACATACCAATGGGCACAGTATCTACACATACAACACTTGAACATACCAATGGGCACAGTATCTACATATACAACACTTGAACATACCAATGGGCACAGTATCTACACATACAACACTTGAACATACCAATGGGCACAGTATCTACACATACAACACTTGAACATACCAATGGGCACAGTATCTACACATACAACACTTGAACATGCCAATGGGCACAGTATCTACACATACAACACTTGAACATGCCAATGGGCACAGTATCTACACATACAACACTTGAACATGCCAATGGGCACAGTATCTACACATACAACACTTGAACATGCCAATGGGCACAGTATCTACACATACAACACTTGAACATGCCAATGGGCACAGTATCTACACATACAACACTTGAACATACCAATGGGCACAGTATCTACACATACAACACTTGAACATACCAATGGGCACAGTATCTACACATACAACACTTGAACATACCAATGGGCACAGTATCTACACATACAACACTTGAACATACCAATGGGCACAGTATCTACACATACAACACTTGAACATACCAATGGGCACAGTATCTACACATACAACACTTGAACATACCAATGGGCACAGTATCTACACGTACAACACTTGAACATACCAGTGGGCACAGTATCTATACGTACAACACTTGAACATACCAATGGGCACAGTATCTACACATACAACACTTGAACATACCAATGGGCACAGTATCTACACATACAACACTTGAACATACCAATGGGCACAGTATCTACACATACAACAATTGAACATACCAATGGGCACAGTATCTGCACATACAACACTTGAACATACCAGTGGGCACAGTATCTACACGTACAACACTTGAACATACCAGTGGGCACAGTATCTATACGTACAACACTTGAACATACCAATGGGCACATTATCTACACATACAACACTTGAACATACCAATAGGCACAGTATCTACACATACAACACTTGAACATACCAATGGGCACAGTATCTATACATACAACACTTGAACATACCAATGGGCACAGTATCTACACATACAACACTTGAACATACCATTATTTCTCCTGTGTATTAGCATAAGTTAGAAAATGCATTAGCCAGACATATTGACATCCATCCAGACCACACTTTTAGATTTAGGGCAATTGATTGTATTAACAGTGATGGTAGAGGTGGTCCAGAATCATTATTGCTTGAAAAATTAGAACTATTCTGGCTACTACGAACTAGGGCATGTCTACCACCTAGTTTAAATCAAGTTTATACTATTACTTGCATACTTAAACTGAAAAACTTGCTGAGTTAGTTTAAAGTAATGGTGATAAAATTATGTATTCATATATTTTATATTTTATAGTACAATACATTTTACATACTTCTTATTCACATATGTATTTTTAGGATATATATGTACTTTTAGATACATTTACACACATATTTATACTTACACACTTTTATTATTTATGTAACAAGAATTGTTTTGTAGAATGGAGTTTTTAAAAGTTGTTTTTAATGGTTGTTTTTAATATTATTTGTTAATAACTGTTTTTTAACAAGTGTTTTAAACAAAATCTCTGTAAAATTAGCATTTTTAGTATCTTTGGATGTTAGTGTAACAGTTACAGAGATCGTGAATGACTTTTTATGTAATACATGTATTGTCTATGAAACATACGTATTTTAGCAAAAAGTGTAACTTTAATTTACAATTTCATCTTTCAGTATAGAGGAAAGGAGTCAATTATGTCAATTAGTGATAATTAGGGGAGGGGTTCTGAGTATATTTAAACAACACTGATTGTTATAGACCGTTTGCCTGAAGCAGTCTCTTCATTGTAAGGGACGAAAAGCGCTTTGCAATACTGGATGTAATACTGGATTATCGTTGAAATTAAAGTTGTGGTTCACGTTGTCCTCATGCCTCTGTGTGTTTCCTGATTTTTACAGTTTGTCTACTTTCCTGGTTTGCAAAAAATTATCTTACCTTTTATGGATAAGCTGTATTTTTTAATGGAGCCTCTGATGAAATCATAACTTCCTGTATCATTAAAATATGTTGGAGGTATATGAAGTTGAAAATCCATTGCTGTTGTTTTCAAAATGTTGAATCTGAATCTGTTGTTAAAGCAGTTACTTTCAATAGCATCACCTTCAGAGTTAAAATAAGCAAAGTATTTTCACTTACTCTGTGTACCTTCCAGACAACAGTACGATTGTGCACTCCAGTAACAAAACAATTCAGAACGATGTCAGCACCTTCAATTTCCTCCATGGTTATAATGGTTATCCCTTGAGATTTACCTTAGGGACACAAATAAGAAATTAATGGCTATACTTCCTTGTGGTATGTAACTAGTAATTTGCAAATTTGTATCTGTATCTTTAAATAAACAAACTAAATATATATGTGTGTGTGTGTGTGTGTGTGTGTCTGTGTGTGTGTGTGTGTGTGTGTGTGTGTGTGTGTGTGTGTGTGTGTGTGTGTGTGTGTATGTGTATATATATATATATATATATATATATATATATATATATATATATATATATATATTGTATGTGTTGAGTTATATGAGAAGTCATCATGTTGTATCAGTCGGTTACTTAGAAATTGCCACAAAAAAACAAAGCATTTAAGTTCATCTCAAATAAGATGAATATTGTTGACTTTATTTGAACTTTTCTAATGTAAATATATTATTCCTGAAATTAATTGGCAGACATTTGGGCTCTTTATTTTGAAAGTACACACTTGCACATTCTGTGATAACCATTTGAAACGTTAGGACTCAGAATTCAAAGTCCCAGAATGTGGAGACTGACTGACCAATAATCCATACTTACATATACTATGTCCAAGCTTGTAATTTCTAATAATATTCCAGGTTTTTATGGGTATGGTGATTTTAGTGCTGTTATTTAAGTTTGCATGGCTTGTGGGGTGTGGGAGTCTTGCCCCCTGCAAAAAAGAAGTTTAAAAGGGAAGAGTGATTTTTGACATTAGCTCTTCTCATGTATTTTCAGTCTTTCTTTTTTTCCGCATTTCAGAACTCATCAATTTTGAGTCCCAAAATGTCAGTAGGCACACAGAGACAACACCTGCCCAGTCATTTTTGTAGATGCATTACAGTTATCTCTTCTTATTATTCTATTTTTTTTTTTGATCAGGATACTGTCATATGATAAACAATAGAGCTTAAGAAAAGCTTGCATCAGACATGAACAATTTAATATTCAGGTAGCTAGACAAGCTTAATGCTGTTTACCATTTCATATAACAGGTGTCAGAAAGGAGTACAAAGGCACGTTTCATTGATCGTTGATACTACAAAGTAATTTTACTGAAAACCTGTTTCAGTGACAGTAGAGTTTGTACTTTCTTTACTGTTTTGTGATAGTGCCCATAGAGAGCTTTTGTATATGTGTTTGCAGCTGTGGGGTGGGGGGTGTCTACACACACATAGTCAGAGCAGAGGATTTACTCCTGCAACAAATATATACTATGAGATTCAATGGAAGTGGCTTTCATAGACTTACTATCATGGTATTGTCACCTGCAGAATTTCTTTTTGTGAGTCAGCATGAATCCCACACAGGCTTAGCTTTCAGGAGACTACATAGGGTGCATTATTCGTCCATAAACATATGCTATGTTCCCAGTGGGAGTGGGTGTGCACCACGTTTCAGCTCTGAGCCCACTGCTGTTTATATTGGTAATGGATTACATTAGCAAACAGGTTGGAGGGGACAGATCAACACAGTTGTTGTATGTAGACTATGTGGCATTACAGGCAAAATCTGAGAACAAGAACTTCAGCAAAGAATATGGGAATGGAATGCAAAACTGAAGGCACATGGGATGAAACTGAGTACAGATAAAACAGATGTAATGGCAGCAAATGGTGGAGTTAAGAGGAAACTGAAAATTTTAATAGAAGAGGGAATAGTGGAAGAGGTTAATAGCTTCAAGTATCTGGGAGAGATAGTTGAAGAGAAGGGAAGTCAGAATTAGGAGGTCAAAACTAGAATGGGAGGGGTCACAGTCAACTCCAAAAAAGTGTCAGGCGTAGAATATGACAGAAGACGGTGCGGTGGTGCAGTGGTAACATTGTCACCTCACAGCAAATTTTCAAATTTCCATTTCTTTTTACAAGTTTGTACCTGTTTGATTCTTATGGACTTAATTTTGAAAAACAATTTTATATACTTTCAGGGTGAGTATTACAGACAATTAAAGGATGTAGCCATGGATGCACATTGTGCCCCCTTATATATACCAACATTATATTATTCAGTTGGGAAAATAAATTCATTTCCAATTCCCATTTCAAAATTTTGTGGAATCACTATGGTCGTTTTTTGGACATTTGTCTTTTTTGGAATGGCACTGCTGACCAGTTCCTTGAGTTTTACGAATATGTCTCACATACCACTGATGTTCTAAAATTTACTTACAAAATAGAAAGTTCCCAACTTAGTTTTTTAGATGTGAGCATACAGAGAACAAATCAGGGGTTGAAATCTAAAATTTATAGGAAGGAGACCTTTTCTAACACCTACTTGCATTTTTCTAGTTCTCACCCCTCTTATCAAAAGAAGGCAATTGTCAAGGGTCAGCTAGTAAGAGCTAGCAGGATGACCTCAGATGAGACAGATTTCCAGATAGAATGTGAATTTATTGCAAGTATGTTTCGAGAAAGAGGTTACCCCGATGATTTGTTAGAAAGACTGATACAAGAAGTTAAAACAGCAAGGACCACAAGGTTTTTGCCTATCCTGGGGAATTCAACAAAAATTTTTGGCAACACCAACACTAAAAACAATTCTCCAGTAGATATAAAACACTATAACTCAGCTTTGACTATCACTTTCAACGGCGAAACCAACGTAGTTAAAAATATTATTAATGACGAGTTGAATAGGTTTGCCAGTTTTTCAGATTTGAATCTGAACTTTGAGGATCCCTTAAAAGTAGTATTTAAAAAAGGGTGGAAAACAGGTCACGCATCTCTCAAATAAGTTGGGTACACATAAGTGTGGAAGCTGTCATTACTGTGTCAACATCAATGAAAGTGAGAAAATATATTTGAAAAGTAGAGGCAAAATTATCACCACTAAAGGATTTGCAAATTGCAATACTTGTGGTTTGGTATATATGGTGACCTGTGTCATGTGATTCCTTTTATATAGGGAAAACTGAGAGAAGGCTGAGACAAAGGGTGTATGAGCACCTATACGACATAAGGAAGGAAAATACTAACAACACTTTGTTTAAACATACTTTAACATGTAAATCTGCAAAATTCCTATTCTTTGTCATAGAGGTATTACCCCCGATCACAGGGGTGGTCCTTGAGAGGCCTCTTTAGAATATAGAGAGTTATTTTGGCAATTAATGCTTGAGGCTAGCAGTCACCCAGGTTTAAATGAAATGATCTCTCTAAAACCTGTATTAAAGTTGAGATCGGCCAAGTTATAACTACTCACCCATATATCAGTTGTACTTATATATATATTTTTAATATATTTTTTTATACACATTTTTATATTTTTCATACATATATGTTTACATGTTTTTCAAACATTTTGCACACAGGTACATTTTTTATGTATTAATTAAAATGTTTTTTAGAGCATACAATACTTATATACATTTTTACTATGTATTCCTGCCTGTAAAGTTTTTGTTTCAGCACTAGATGGTGATATTGTTTCTTTGATTTTGTTAAGAAATCTGTAATTTCAATAACAATAATGTTAATTGAATGTATTAACATTTTAATTAGTTAGGAGACACCATTGGTAGATTCAAATAACATCTGACTTATAAATTTAGCATACTGAGCACTGTTCAGCTTTTCTGATGAAGTGCATGTTGACGAAAATGCGCTGAGAACTGTAGCAGCGTTATTGTTTTTGTTTCTGTTCTGTGAGGTTTGTTCGTGGAGTGAAAATAAACATCTCTTGCTGATCTGCTGTGCCTGTCTTTTGATTAAACTTATTTATGTATTTAATGTGTAGCCTGACCAACCTAGAGATGTATTTAATTAGTGGCCTGACTGACCTAGACATGCATTTAAGTTGTGGGCTCACCAACCAAGATATGTATTTTAATGCTTGGCCTGAGTGACCTTAACATGCATTTAAGGAGTGGCCTGGCCAACCTAGACATGCATTTTAGGTGTGTTCTGACCAACCTGGAGATGTATTTGAGATGTTGTCTGATCAATCCTGACATGCATTTAAGGTGTTGCCTGACTGACCTACACATGCATTTAAGGTGAGGCCTGACAAACCTACACATGCATTTTAGATGTGACCTTTCTAAAGTATACATGCATTTATGGTGTGGCTTGACCAATCTAGAGATGTATTTAAGGAGTGGCCTGACAAACCTAGGGATGTCTTTAAGGTGTTGCAAGACCAACCTAAAGATGCATTTAAGATGTGGCCTGATCTACCAGGAGATGCATTTAAGAGGTTATTTAAAGTATAGCCTGACCATGCTTTTAAGGTGTGGCCTGAGACATATTTAAGATATGCCTGACCAACATAAACATTCATTTAAAGATTGACCTGGCCAACTTAGAGAATTATTTAAGATGTCATTTGAGAAAACTAGATATGCATTTAAGGTACAGCCTGATGAACCTAGAGATGTATTTAAGATGTGGCCTGAGCAACCTGTATATGCCTTTAAGGTGTGGCCTGACAACCATACAGATGCATTTAAGATGTGGCCTGACCAGCCTAGAAATCTGTTTAAGATGTGGAATGACCAACTTAGAGATGTATTTAAAGTGTGGCCTAGTCATGCATTTCAGCTCTGGTCTGACAGACCTAGAGATGTATTTAAGAAGTGGCCTGACAAACATAGAAATGTGTTTTAGGGTGTGGCCCAAACATCCTGGATATGACTTTAAGTTGTGGCCTGACAAACCTAGACATGCATTTAAGGTGTTGCAAGACCAACCTAAAGATGCATTTAAGATGTGGCCTGATCTACCAGGAGATGCATTTAAGGTGTAGCCCTGACCAACCAAGACATGTATTTAAGGTGTGGCCTGACCAACCTAGAGATGCATATAAGGTGTGGCTTGACTGACCTAGAGATGCATTTCAGGTATGGCGTGACCAACCTAGACATGCATTTAAGGTGTGGGATGACCCACCTACACACACATTTAAGGTGTTACCTGACCAACCTATAGATTTATTAAACATGTGGCTTGACTGACCTAGACATGTATTTAAGATGTGGAAAGCAACCTAGAGCTGTATTTAAGATGTGACCTTACCAACTTAGCAATATATTAAAGGTGAAGCCTGACCAGACTAGACATACATTTAAGGTGTTGTCTGACCAGTCAAAAGATGTATTTAACCATGACTTTCACTCTAAAATCATTAATTTCTCAATCATTTCCAGCCCCTTTTCAGACCACAATTCATTGATACTACAACTTCAAAATGGGTACAAACCATTGATCTTTAACTCCAGAAATCCAGCATATATAACTAAAATTAAAGAGTTCAAACCCTGGTTATTATCTGAATTACAGTTCTTCTTAGATATTAATTACACCACAGAGATAAATAAAATAATGATATGGGACTCATTAAAAGCTTACATATATGGTAAAACCCTAAATTGGTATAAAAAAATCAGAGAATGGGATTCTGAATTATTAGATCTACAATCCAAACTTTTGTCAGTCTACAATCCAAACTTTTGTCAGTAAAAGCTGAAAAAAATCAAAATCATTTGGAGATGAAAAAGAAAGTAGATGTATTAAACAATAAATACAACAAAATTCTAGCACATAAAGCTAGTTTAGCTTTAGAAAAACTAAAAATTAGTACATTGGCTACTTCTCCCAAATATCTATATAATTTATCCACAAGAATCAAAATACAATCAAAAGCTAATAACATTAAAAGTACTTTCCATGAAAAGAAAGGGAAAATGTTTTGGATATAGGTGACATTCTTGGTGCCTATAGAAATCACTGTATGAAACATTTCCAAAAAGAAAATATATATATCAGTCAATTAAATATTGATGAAAAATGTTCTAATATAAAAAAATACCAGAAAAATTAAAACTAAGTCTGCAAGCACCCATATTCTACAAAGAAATTACAGATACAATAAAAAAAGGGTACAAATAATAAATCTCTGGGTATAGATGATATAATTATGGTAATATATAAACTTTTTTCTTCAAATATACTATACTTCTTCCAGAAAACTCTATTAGAAATTCAGTCACAAGCTTTAATACCACCGTCTTGGAGATATTTCTTAATCACAGCAATCCTAAAGGAAAACAAATCCCCAAACCTCTGTACCTCATATAGACCTATATCATTATTAAATAATGACTATAAGATGTTTATGACAATATTAACTAACAGAATGAAAATACCACTATCCAAAACAATAAATAATGATCAAACTGGATTTATATATCATAGACACACACATGACAATATTAAAAGGATAATTTCTCTTATAGATTATGTTAATAAAGAAAATAAAGAAACACTCATAATTGGCTTAGATATAGACAAAGTCTTTGATTCACTAAATTGGGACTATTTATTCAAAATCCTAATGCTGTTTGAATTTCCTGTGTCCTTTGTTCATCTCCTAAAGAATATATATACAAATAATTTAGTGTATGTCAAGTTAGGTCCTTTTACCTCTGAATCTATACATATAACAAAAGGCATTAAACAAAGATGTCCCATGTCACAGATTCTATTTGCTCTGGCTATTGAAATATTGGCAGATTCAATTTGTAACAATATAAAAATCAAAGGAATATATGTTTTTGCACAATACAGTTCTAAAGTAATGCTATTTGTTGATGACATATTATTAATATTATCTAATACAAGAGAGACATTAGAAGAATTAAATATATGAATTGACAGATTTCACATGACTTCAGGGCTCCATTTCAATAAATCAAAATCAAAATTTTTATTTTTAAATAAAAAAAAAACTGCAGACTAAGGGGGAGCACATCACAGGGAAACAAGAGTCTACCGTAAAATATCTAGGAATTGAGTTATACAAGGATAATAATGAATTGGTCTAAAAAAACTAAAATAATATCATGAATACAGTTAAAATCTCTGGGGAAAAATGGAACAAAATAATATTAACATTTGAAGATAGACTACAGTTAATAAAAAAAAGGTTTTATTGCCTAAGATCCTATATATATAGCATTGGCAATACAACTGTTACCAGAAAGGAATATACTTAAAGAAATAAATTCATGCCTAATAAAATTTTTATGGTTTCCCAAAAAAAAAAAAAAAAAAAAAAAACAGAATAGCTTTACTACATCATATCAGACCATGGAAGCTGTAAGGATTAAACTTTCCTGATATAGAAACATATATAAAAGCATCAATGTCTAAAATAATCTCAGATTGGATAAGTCCAAATTACTCTGCAAATTGGAAAGACTTACTAACTGTAATATCAATAATTTAATTTTATTTGCAAAATAAAATTTCAAATAACAGATAAAAACAATTTGCCATGGCACATATTATGTATTAGTATGCAATATAACATAACTAAACCCACTAAAACTTGTATGATTAATTATTACATTGACTAATTTAGGAAAATTATTAATGCAAATATAGATTTAAAATCTGGTTTGATCTGTTAACACCATTTATAGTCACAAAGAACTTTCCACATAAAATATATAGAGAAATTATTAATTCCTGGGAACAGAAAGGATTTGTTTGTTGGCTTCAAAGTATCACAGACCTAAACGTTTTAGATATGCAAGTAATAAAAACAGCATACAAAATTCCACAACAGGACTGGCTAACTTTACAGAGTATTCTGTCATATTTGCAAGATTTAAGTAGAATAATTAACAATTCTTCATGTAAAGAAATACCTAAATTTACAAAATACATATATGAAATCATATATAATGACTTTGACATGGAAAACAGTATTTCAAAATTTTACAAAATATTGATAAACTATAAAACAACACCCAAAACCTCATATTGGAAATATATTACAAAAGGACACTTGATACAGTTAACTGAAGATATTAAAACAAATATCTTATTATTGATAAAATATACATCCTTTACACAATACTGGAAAGTTTTTAATTGGAAATGCTTGCCCAGAGCATTCTTAATCCCAGATAGAATCAGTAAAATTAGTTCTTCCATAAAAGGAATATGTTGGAGATGTGAGCAAGTACACAGTGCAGATTAGAACCACATTTTCTTTGATTGTGTTAAAATTAAGCCATTTTGGAATGGTATTAATAACTTTCTACAAGCTTTATTTAATGAATCATTTTATTTAACTAAAGCTCTTGTATTATTAAATGTGAACGAAGGTCCTCATTTGACTAGGTCAAACATGTTTCTAGTATGGATTATACTTGCAATTTCAAGGAAGTGTATAACAAGAAGCTGGAATACAAACAAAATATCAACTTTGGAAGACTTTTACAGCCTACTTAAGACCACAACATTATTGGAAATTAAAAATTATCCAAAGCCATTTATCAACAACTCTTGGGGAAAAGTCTTATTGTTGATTGACACTATATAATAATTGATCAGACACTCTGATAATGGATTGGACATACTTATAAAATAACTGTATACATTAAGATCTGTTACAGTGTCAGGCTAATATAATAGTGTACATAGTTATTTAAGATGTTATGTATAAATACTATGGAATTCATTCAAATGTATTTGAAAAATAAAAACAATTTTGAGAAAAAATATGTATTTAAGGTGTGGCCTGATGGACCTAAGGATGCATTTAAGGTGTGACATGACCAACCTAGACATGTATTTTAAGTGTGGTCTGACCGACACAGAGCTGTATAGCCTGACCAACCTAGACATGCAAATAAGTTGTGGACTGTCTGACTTAGAGATCTATATAAGATGTGGCCTGACCAACCTAGAGATTTATTTAATGTGTGGCTTAATCAAACTAATCATGTATTTAAAGTGTGGCCTGAACAAGCTCCACAGGCATTCTGGTGTAACTGACCCAGAGATGTATTTAAAGTGTGGCTTGACCAACCATGACAAGTATTTAAGATGTGGCCTGATATACTCAGACATGCATTTAAGGTGTAACCTGAATGACCTAGAGATGTGTTTAAGATACATCCTGACTGACCTAGACATGCATTTAAAGTGCGGCCCAAGCAACCTAGACATGCATTTAAGGTCTGTCCTCACTGACCTAGTGATGCATTTAAGATTTGGGCTGCTGACTATCCTGGCATGCATTTAAGGTGTGGCCTGACCAGTCAGAGATGCATTTAAGATGTCACCTGAACAACCTAAATATGTATTTGAGGTGTGGTGTGAACAAGCTAAACATGCATTTAAGGTGTGGGCTGATAAACCTATTAATGTATTGATGGTGTGACCTGAGTGAACTACAGATATATTTAATTAGTAGCCAGACCTACCTAGACATTCATTTAAGTTGTGGGGTCATCAATCTGGAGATGTATTTTAATATTTGGCCTGACTGACCTAAAGATGGACTTAAGGAGCTGCCTGAACAACATTGACATATATTTAATATGTGGTCTAACTGACCTAGACATTAATTTAAGGTGTGGCCTGACCAACCTAGATATGTATCTCAGGTATGGCCAGACCAGTCTAGACATGCATTTAATGTCTGGCTTGACTGACACAGAGCTGTATTTAAGAAGTGGCCTGACAGACCTAGACATGCATTTAAGTTGTGGCCTGACTGACATAGATATGTAGTTAAGATGTTGTCTGACTAACCTAGACATGCATTTAAAGTGTGGCCTGAGCAACCTGGAGAGGTATTTAAGATGTGGTCTAATCCAACCTGGAGATATATTTAAGATATGGCCTTACCAAATAAGACATACATTTAATTTGTAGCCTAATGAACCTAGGAATGTATTTCTAAGGTAAGCACTAGGTAGCAAAGAGGAGTGGTTTCTGGATCTGAAATTGAAGTTTATTGGCTATTTGGGCAGTTTTTCTATTCCTTTCAACTTTCTGGTTTAAAAGCCCGTGTTTGCATTGGTTTTTACTTCTTTAAGCTCCACAGATTCAGTTTTGGCATACTGCAGACTACAAAAGCAACAGAAAGGAGAAAGAGAGACTCCCACCTGTGAGAGATGCACTTATATAGCCAAACTGGAAGCAAAGCTCTCTTCACCTAAGACTGGACTAGACAGTCAAGAGGAGAAGGTAATCACTTGCACCACACCACACTCAGCACATAGTCCCTCAAAACCTACACCACCAAAACACACACATAGAAACACAAAACACACACCTATGTTCACGGAGGCTCTCAGTAAAAACCTGCCCAAGCAACAGGGACCTCCAAAGCAGAAATACAAACAACCTCCACCCCCCAACACAACCCAAATGACACATAGCCCACAAACTCAGTGTGACACTCAACCACAGCCCATAAGGCATAACAATGTACCCAAAATTCTAGTCATAGGTGACTCTATAGTCAGGCGCACTGATGTTCCACTCACCAGGCTAAACAAGGAGAAAGTTACTGTCAGCTGCCTGTCGGGTGCCAGGTTCCACCACATAACCCATGCACTCAGGTCACTCCACAACAAGTACAAATATGATTCTGTTATTGTCCATGTTGGTGTGAATGACCTGAGATGTACCTCCCTGGACTACATGAAAAGGGACATGGAGGAGCTGTTCGATCTTGTAGCCCAGGCGGGTATGACCCTAGCCCTGAGTAGCATCCTTCCATCACCCAGAATGATACCACAGTACAAGGACAAAATGGTTGACTTCAACAATTGGCTAAGCTTCTGGTGTCGATCTAAGGGGATCCAGTATCTGTCTGCCTGGGATGACATGATCGACAAACCACGATGCTTTGCCAGAGATGGCCTGCACCTGTCGCCCCTGGGATTCCGGATACTGGCTAAGGCTCTAGCCACTCCTAGAGTGCCTTTTTTAGGCAAGGTTCAAATGACAAATATACCACCGTAACAGGTACAAGCAAGAAGAATCTGAGAGTATTGCTAATCAATGCTAGAAGTCTAAACCTCAAAATGCACTCACTTGACGCACTCCTTAAAATGGAGAACATCGACATCTGTGCAGTGACAGAGACCTGGTTCAAGGCTCCAGAGAGTACCCCTGCATTACGAGGCTATAATTCATACCACACCTTTCGGCCACTTAACTTGGACCGAAACACTAAAGGCGAAGGTGTGTCCATATTCATTAAGGATATCCACACCTCCAGGCTAGTTGCTTAGCATAATGCATCCGAGATTATCCAAGTGCAGCTAACTCTGGGCAAGACCGCAATCCAGATTGTAGCTTGCTACACATCCCCCACCATGCCCCAAGATTCCTACTTCTCATTTCTTGATACACTGGAAAATATTAGGGTACAACCTAACACCCTAATAATGGGCGATTTCAACTACCCCACCATTAACTGGGAAAACTACTCATGTACCAACTCTTGTGCTCAACGTTTTCTGGAATTCATAAATTTCAATGCCTTGGATCAACTTATCCACACCCCCACCAGGGGCAGCAATATCCTACACCTGGTTATTAGCAACATGGGTAACCACACCAGAGGTCAATTCCTTGTTGGTCAGATC
This sequence comes from Protopterus annectens, assembly GCF_019279795.1. Classification (NCBI taxonomy): domain Eukaryota; kingdom Metazoa; phylum Chordata; order Ceratodontiformes; family Protopteridae; genus Protopterus; species Protopterus annectens. The sequence continues at coordinate 26,245,986 of NC_056735.1, read as the reverse complement.
CAACCACAAGCTAATCACCCTAGACAAGCACATTCTTCCCCCCACCCCCATTAGGGAAACCACAGTAAACAATTTCTCCAAATCCAACTTCAAGCTTCTTAAGACAGAAGTGGCAAACTTCATGACACTCATGCTGACAAATAATAGAGGTATGACTGCTGAATCCTACACAAATGCACTTTATAAGCACTTACACGAATGCATGGATCATGCAATCCCTAACAGAACCAAGATGCTATCCTCCAAAAAAAGGAAGCCAATCTGGTGGTCCCCTGCCATAAACAAACTCTACAAAAGAAGAAAGAAACTGTTGCAAAAAAGAGTAAAATCCCATGATTGGAGAAACTCCCTGGTCAGCCTCAGTAAGAAGCTGAGATCCCTCATAAAATCATCCAAAGGTAGTTACGAAAACAAAATCGCCACTGACTCTAAAGACAACCACAAAGCATTCTATAGCTATGTCAAGAATCTCAATGGCAACACTCAGATCTGCACTGAGTTACAGCACAATGGCACTAAATATGCAGAACCAACTGATATTGCCATCATCCTGGCAGATAGGTTCAGTGCTAACTTTACCCCCCTGTCATCCCCTAAAGGGCCCATCTCTATACCAGAAAAATGCAAAGTTCATGTAATCATGGCTGCACAGGTAAAAAAAGACACTCTCCAAAGCCAAGAACACAGCATCCATGGGACCTCACAGCATCCCAAGCTGTGTTCTACATGAACTACAGAATGAACTGGCACCCCAACTAAGTACCATGTTCAATCATAGCCTCACCTCAGGCTATGTGCCCACTGAATGGCGCACAGCGATGGTTATCCCACTCCACAAAGGGGAAGCCACCACTGACCCCGGAAACTACTGCCCCATTAGCTTGACGAGCCTGGTCTGCAAGGCTATGGAATGTATCGTCATGGAACTTATAAACAATGACATTGGTAATCTCCAAACTCAGGACCTCACTCAGTTTGGGTTTGCAAAAGGCAGATCATGTCACCTAAACCTGACAGACTTCTTTGAAGCAGTCACCAAAGCTGTAGATGAGAGTAAGGTGGTTCACACAGCCTATCTAGATTTTGCCAAGGCTTTCAACACCATCCCTGACTATGGAATTATAGAAAAACTCACTAGACTAGTATAAATCCCTATGTCAAAAGATGGGTTGCCATCTGGCTCACTGACAGAACCCACACTGTGAAAGTAGCAGACTCCAAATCCAGCTTCAGACCAGTGACAAGTGGAGTACCACAGGGTTCAGTCCTGGGTCCTCTTCTGTTTGGTATCTACTTGTCTAAAGTACAGGCTAACACAGAAGGTCTATGGTTAATGAAGTTCACAGATGAATGCAAACTAGCAGACATAATCAAAACTCCTAATGATGTGGACATCCTACAAAAGGGCCTCACTGAGACAGGTTCCTGGTGTCGAAGCCATGGCCTCAAGCTCAATGCCAATAAGTGCATTGTCATCTCTTTTGGTAAAAACTCTGTACCCATGAACTACCACATAGATGGTAGTCTACTTAACACTGAAAGTGTGATATGAGACCTTGGGACACAGGTGGACAGTAGTCTCTCCTTTGATAATCACATCACCACAGTAGTCAGGAAATCCTTCTATGTGGCACACCTCATCACAAAAGGTTTCTCATCCAGGAAAAAAGAGGTCATTATTCCCCTCTACCCGTCACTCATTAGACCCGTTAGAGTACAATGCCCCTTTTAGTATGTACCTCACAAGACATCTACAACAACTGGAAAGGCCGCAGAAATACCTCACAAAGAGGATTACTGGCCTCAAACAAATGCCCTACACAGACCATCTCAAAAAACTGCAGCTTTACTCCATCACATATCGCCTACTCAGAGGCGATCTCTGCCTAACACACAAAGCTATGTCAAACCCAGAGCTTTTGGACATGCTCCACTTAAATAAATCTCAATCCCTACAAGCTACACGCTCTAGGGACCTAAACCTTGTCACCACAATAAACAGAATATGCTAGAGGGATAGATTCCTGTCCCAGAGACTTCCCATACTCTGGAACAAACTACCTATCTATATCAAACAAAGCTCCTCATTAGCACTCTTCAAGAAAAATCTTGATGATTGGATGGGAGATAGGAAATTCATCCCGGGGATCACTTCTGTGGCTCTGCTCGACAGTGGCACAGGAAAATAATTTTCTTGGGTGGCGAAAGCCAGGGTACCTTTTGGCTGGGCTTATATAGGCCCTAGGGCCAATAGCCTAGTACCTACCTATGAACCTAAGTGCCTCCAGTTTGATTTTTCCTCTAATTATACTGCTATCTGCACTTTAATTAAGTCATTTTTTCATTTAACTGCATTTATTTAAACTGCATTTGCATTAATATTGCTACACACTCAAGTGTGCTAGCTTGCACTGCATTTAAAGTGATTTAATTACTCTTTTAACTGTTTTTTCTGCAAAAAAAAAACAAGCAAACAAAAAAGCTTTAAGCTTGTTTCCTACCTTTCCTTTTACTAGAGTAGCCCTGATACAGATTTGCTGTATCCAGGACTGTTTTGCAAGTTTCTAAGTTCCCCAGACCTTTCTGTGTTAGAGGGAAGCCTTCCAGCTTATCAGTGAGAGTGGTAAGCACTAGGCAGCCTATCTACCATAAGACAAGTGAGTTTTGGTTCTGAAATTGTAGTTTATTGGTCGTTTTGGCAGTTTTGCTATCCCTTCCAACTTTCTGGTGTAAAAGCCCATGATTGCATGGGTTTGCCCCTTGTTTAAGTTCCACACATTTAGATTTGGCATGCTGCAGACTACAAGACCAACAGAAGGAGAAAGAGAGAATCTAAGTGCCTCCATTTTTATTTTTTCTGATTATACTGTTTTCTGCACTTGAATTAAGTCATTTTTTTCATTTAACTGCATTTATTTAAACTCTATTTGCATTAATATTGCTACACACTCAAGTGTGCTAGCTTACACTGCATTTAAAGTGATTTTATTACTGTTTTAACTGTTTTGTCTGCAAAAAAAAAAGCAAACACAAAAGCTCTAAGCTTATTTCCCACCTTTCCTGTTATGTGAGGCAGAGCCCCTCACTGACTCTGTTCAAGAGAAATCTTGACGAGTGGATGGGAGATCGTAGGTTTACCCCAGGAATCATCTCTGTGTCACTGCTGGACAGAGGCACAGCAAACTAATGGGTATAGTATTCTCATCCTAAGGGGTGGTGAAAGCCACGCACACTCTGGCTAGGCTTTTAAATGCCCTAGGGCAGATAGCCTAGTATGAACCTATGAACCTATGAACCTAATAGAGTAGTCCAGATATAGATTTGCTGTATCCAGGACTGTTTTGTAAGTTTCTAATTTCCCCAGACAATTCTGTGTTAGAAGGAAGCCTTCCAGCTTATCAGTGGAAGTGGTAACCACTAGGTAGCCTACCACAAGAGGAGTGGTTTCTAGCTCTCAAATTGTAGTTTATTGGCTATTTGGGCAGTTTTTCTATCCATTTCAACATTCTGGTTTAAAAGCCTGTGTTTGCATGTGTTTGTGCTTGTTTAAGCTCCGCAGATCCAGTTTTGGCATCCGGCAGACTACAAGAGTAACAGAAAGGAAAAAGAGAGATTCTAAGTGCCTCCATTTTGATTTTTCTGATTATACAGCTTTTATCACTTGAATTAAGTCATTTTTTTCCATTTAACTGCATTTATTTAAACTGTATTTGCTTTAATATTGCTACACACTCGTGTGCTAGCTTGCACTGCATTTAAAGTGATTTTTAATACTGTTGTAACTGCTTTTTCTGCAAAAAAACAAAAAAACAAAAGTTCTAAGCTTGTTTCCCACCCTTTCTGTTATTAGAGTAGTCCAGATACAGATTTGCTGTATCCAGGGCTGTTTTGTAAGTTTCTGAGTTCCCCAGACCTTTCTGTGTTAGAGGGAAGCCTTTCAGCTTATCAGCTTGAGTGGTAATTACTAGGTAGCCTATCTAACACAAGAGGAGTGGTTTCTGCCTCTGAAACTGGCCGGTTGGACAGTTTTTCTATCCCTTTCAACTATCTTATTTAAAAGTCCAGGTTTGCACAGGTTTGTGCTTGTTTAAGCTCCATGAATGCAGTTTTGGCATCCTGCAAACTACAAGAGTAACAGAAAGGAGAAAAAGAGACTCTAATTCCTCCATTTTGATTTTCTCTGATTATACATCTACTGCTTTCTGCACTTGAATTAAGTTGTTTTTTCATTTAACTGCATTTATTTAAATGTATTTGCTTTAATATTGCTACGCACTCATAGGTTCATAGGTTCATAGGTAGGTACTAGGCTATCTGCCCAAAGGCATTTATAAGCCTAGCCAGAATGTGTTGGCTTTCGTCGCCCCCTTAGATTAGTTCCCTGTGCATCTGTCCAGCAGAGCCATTGAAGTGATCCCCGGGGTAAACTTTCTGTTTCCCATCCACTCGTCAAGGTTTCTCTTGAAGAGTGCTAGCAAGGAGTTCTGCCTAATGTAGATTGGAATCTTGTTCCAAAGCATGGGAAGTCTCTGGAACAGGAATCTATCCCTCCAGCACATCCTATTTATTGTTGTGATGAGGTTTATAACCCTAGACCGTGTGGCTCGCGGGAATAAGGTTTTCTTAGGTGGAGCATGTCCATCAATTCTGGGTTAGACATGGCCTTGTATGTCAGGCAGAGATCACCTCTGAGCAGGTGGTATGCAAACGAATACAGCTAGAGTTTCTTCAGTCGAGCTGCATAGGACATCTGTTTGAGGCCAGTGATCCTCTTGATGAGGTACTTCTGTGGTCTTTCCAGCTGTTGCAGGTGTCTTGTAAGGTACATCCCAAATGGGGCGTTGTACTCTATGATGGGTCTGATGAGTGATGAGTAGAGGGCCACAATGACCTCTTTTGATCTGGATGCAAACCCTTTTGTGATTAAGTGGGACACATAGAAGGATTTTCTAACCCCTTTGGCAATGTGATTATCATAGGAGAGATCACTATCTACTTGGGTCACCAGATCCCTTATTATGTTTTCTGTATTTATGGGACTACCACCTATGTGGTATTTTTTGGGTACTTTGTTATTTCCAAAGGGAATAACTATACACTTTTTGGCATTTAGCTTGAGACCATGATTTTGACACCAGGTATCCGTCTCAGTGAGACCCTTTGGAGGATGTCTGTGTCAGCCGGTGAGTCAATTATAGCCCCTAGTTTGCAGTCATCTGTGAACTTGGTCAGCCATAGTCCTCCTATGCTTGTCTGTACCTCTGAGAAGTATATGCCGAACAGGAGGAGTCCTAGGACTGAGCCCTGGGGAACACCACTTGTAACTGGTTTAGAGTCAGACCTAGCTCTTGCAACTCTCAACATGTGGGTTCTGTCTGTGAGCCAATTGGCAACCCATCTTGTGACATAGGGTTTATGTTCAGGCTGGTGAGATTGTCTATAATACCAGAATGGGGAATAGTGTTGAAGGCCTTTGCGAGGTCTAGGTAGACCATGTGTACCACCTTTCCCTCATCTATAGCCTTGGTAACTGTCTCAAAGAAGTCCACCAGTTTTAGGAAGCATGATTTGCCCTTAACAAAGCCAAACTGGGTAGGGTCCAGTGTTTGGAGGGTCCCAATGTCTCTGTTAATGAGTCCCATGATGATGCACATGATAGCCTTGCAGAACAAGTTAGTCAGGCTTATAGGGCGATAGTTCCCAGGGTCTATTGTGGCACCACCTTTGTAGAGCAGAATAACAGTTGCTATGCACTACTCTATGGGAACATAGCCTGTGAAGAGGCTGAGTTTGAATAGTGTGTTTAGATGATGGGTTAGTTCGCCTTTGAGCTGATGTAACACGCAGCCTGGGACACTGTCCGGTCCCATTGATGCTGTGCTTTTGGCCTTGGAGAGGGCTATTTTAACTTGAGTGTCTGTGATTTCAGGGGATCTACATTCTTCTGGTATGGTTATGGGCCCTTTTGGGGGTGAGAGGGGGGGTGAAGTTTACACTGAACCTGTCTGCCAGGATGTAGGCAATATCGGTTGGTTCAGTATATTTTTTGCCATTCTGCACTAACTCCAAGCAGATCTGATCATTGCCACTTAGATTCTTGACATAGCTAAAGAATGCCTTGTGGTTATCTTTGGAGTCCTTGGCAAGTTTTCTTTCAAAGCTCGCCTTGGATGATTTTATGAGGGGTCATAATTTCTTGCTGATACTGATCAGGGATGTCTTCCCTTCTTGGGATTTTATTCTTTTCTGTACTAGTTTCCTCCTTCTATAGTATAGCTTGTTTATGGCAGGGGTCCACCAGACAGGTTTCCTTTTGTTGGAGGAGTGAGTCTTGGTTTTGCTTGGGATAGCATGATCCATGCATTCTTGTAGCTGCCCATAGAATGTATTAGTAAAGGATTTTTCAGCTTAGACAGTGTTATCCTTTAGCATGGGGGCTTTGAAACTTTCCATCTCCATCTTAAGTAACGTGAAGTTTGCTTTTGAAACGTTTTTTCATAGTGGTTTCCTTGTCCAGGGGTGGGGGCAGAATGTGGATATCCAAAGTGATTTGTTTATGGTCAGATGTAACCAGTGAGGAGTTGACCTCCGGTGTGGAACACCAGTTGTCCATGTTGGTGATGACCAGGTCCATTATGTTGTCACCTCTGGTGGGAGTGTTGACCAGTTGTTCCAGGGTGTTTGAGTTTACAAATTCTAGGAAATGTTGGGCAAGGGAGTTAGTACTTGAGTAGTTCTCCCAGTTAATGTTTGAGTAGCTGAAATCACCCAATATTAGGGTGTTTAGTAGGATCTTTATGTTACCCAGTGTTTCCAGAAATGCGGACATGGTGGGTGATCTGTAGCAAGCTACAATTTGAATTGCAGTTTTGCCCGTTGTTAGTTGCTGATGGATAATCTCTAAAGCATCGTGCTGTGCCACTAACCTGGAAGTGTGGGTATCCTTGATGAATATGGCTACTCCCCCGCCTTTTGTATTTCAGTCCGGATTCTGTTGCCAAAATGTATGGTATGAGTTGTAGCCTGGTAGTGCTGGGGTGCTCTCTGTAGCCTTAAACCAGGTTTCTGTTACTGCACATATATCGATTTTCTCCATACTGAGGAGTACCTCGAGTGTGTACATTTTGAGGTTTAGACTTCTGGCATTGAGTAGTATTACCCTCAGATTTTTGTTACTTGTGCTATTTAAGGTGGTGGGTTTGTCTTTTGAGCCTTGCCTAAAAAGGCACTATGGGGATGGCAAAAGCCATGGCCAGTATTCAAAAGCCTAAGGGTGTCAGGTGCAAGCCGTATCTAGCGAAGCAGTGTGACTTGTTGAGCATGTCATCCCAGGCAGTCAGACACAGGATCCCCTTTGAATGACACCAGAAACTTAGCCAATTGTTGAAATTGATAATTTTTTCTTTATACCGTGGTATTATTCTTGGTGATGACAGGATGCTACTCAGGGTCAGGGTCATACCGGCCTGGGCTATGTGATCAGAGAGCTCTTCAATGTCTCTTTTCATGTATTCCAGGGAGGTACGGCTCAGGTCATTCCCACCAACATGGACAATGACAGAAGTCGTATTTGTACTTGTTCTGGAGTGACTTGAGTGCTTGTGTTATGTGGCGGATCCTGGCACCTGATAGGCAGCTAACAGTAATCTTCTCCTTATTCAGTCTAGTGAGTGGGATGTCAGTGTGCCTGACTATAGCATCACCTATTACTAGTATGTTGGTATGTTATTTTGCCTTGAGGGCTGTGATTGCGTGGCACACTGTTTTTGTGAAGTATGTGTTTCATGGTTTTGTTGAAGTATGTGTTTCATGGTTTGTGTTGGTAGGTGGAGGTTGCTTGGATGTCTGCTTTGGAGGGCTCTGTTGCTTTTGCAGATTTTTATTTAGAGCCTCCAAGTATGTTTTCATGTATTTATGTGTGTTTTTTGTTGGTGCTGGTTTAATGGGTCTGTGTGTCACTGGTGATGTGATGCCAGTATTTCCCTTCTCCTCTTTACTGTCTGATCCAGTCTTGGGTTGAGAGAGCTTAGCCTCCAGTTTGGCTGTATAATTGCATCTCCCGCATGTATTAGTGTTTGGTGGTAGGAGGAGAGGGTTGTCTGTGTACATGAGGCAGTTGTAACATTGCCTCAAAATGCCCAGATTCACTAGCTGGACTGGAGAGTACACCTGAAACTGCCCTTTGGACATGCCTGGATAGGTACAGTAAACTGTTTTACTGAATGGCTGGTAAGGTCGAATAGAGAGCTTTGTCTTTCTGTAGTGCTAGGGTTTATAAGTGCTTGCTATGAGTTTTGAGCAAGTGCCAGGCTGAAAAATGAATGGCTTGAGTGCTTAAGTTGAAAGTTTGTCTTGTTCCAAGAGAAAAATTGAAGAGGAGACTTTGTGGAGCCGGGAATAGTTATACCCTAGCTAATGCGGTTTTTATGACAGGGAAATTAAAGAGATAGAAATTAGCCCAAAATGGCCAATAAACTACTACTTTCTGGGCTGAAACCACTCCTACAGGGACAGATAGGCTGCTCAAAACTCCCCTCTCTCACAGGTGAACAGAGAAACTTCCTTCTACCCAAGTAAGATATGGGCAAACACAGAGATTTGTAACACAGCCCTGAATTCAGCACTAACCCGAAAACTGGACTATACTAACTTAGAAAGACAGGAAACAAGTATATATATATATATATATATATATATATATATATAGATATATATATATATATATATATATATATATTTTTTTTTTTTTTTTCAGAAAATAAAGCAGATGCAATCAAAAAAACACTTTAAATGTGCATAAAAAGATGCTTATTGGTATATATCTCAGTTCAGAGTTGTAGTCAATGCCCTTAGTAATAAAGTAGAAAGAAACACAAATACAGTAAAAGCAGATGAATAAAGTTCAATTTATATATATATATATATATATATATATATATATATATATATATATATATATATATATATATATATATATATATATATATATATATATGAAACAAAAGAAAACGAGCAATCTGATTTAAATAAGTTACCAAATTAACCAGAAAAAAAATCAAAACTGAGCCCTGTTCCAGCAGTCTTCAATCAGACAAGTTCTAACTGCACACTCCCGCTACTAGAGTGCAGGGGAACCTTCTCCAAAAAAGATGGCCTGGATCAGTCCTCAAGTTATACAAACAAAACTAGATTCAGCAGGCCTGAATCTTGTCCTATGCTACAGCAACAAGGCACACTAATTTCAGAAAGAAACAGTTCGAATAAGCAGGCACAATAAGCTTGTGACCAGAAATTCCCAGCTCAGAAGGGCAGAATCTAGCCTCTCCTCCCACAAGAGTGCAGAGCACAAACCTTCTTAATGTAGAATAACTGGCCTGAAGCCCAAGTGCTTAAACCAGAACTAATACACTTTTAGAATAGCAGACACTGAGCTTTCAATCAGCAATTCCCAGCTTAGAAGGATGTAATCTACCTATCCTGCCACAACAGTGCAGACCACAAACCTTCTTAATGTAAAACAACATGTATGAAGCCCAAGTGCTTAAACCAAAAGACTTAGAATAACAGTTAAAATTTAATCAGGCTACTACCAAGCAGCAATAAGTGCAGCAGAATAAATAAAATTGAGTACTTTTAAGAAGAGGCAAATGCAAAATAAAGTAGGCGGAAACACAAATACAGTAAAAGCAGATGTTTTTTTTTGTTAGTAAAGTACAAGGAGAGAGGAAGGAAGAACTTAAGTGGGTTGGCCTTCTCAAATCTTCTCTCTGTATTATGTAGAGTGAACACTAGACTCAGACTATGATCTCACTGTATTTGGTTAAGTGAGCAAATGATATGGACTCAGGAGGAGTGTTCAAATAGAGACTTACAGGAGGGGCAGGCAATTCCAGAGCCACCAGCAATAACACAAAAACAAGAACAAGGAGGGTGGGTGGGGACAAACAATAAGAAGAATAAGTACAGTTGTACAGATTACAGAGATATTAATTCAAAATGCAGACAAAAATGAGAATAAACACTTATCTTTTCTCAACATCGCAGCTGGCAGTAGGTCAATCTCTCTGCAGCAGCCTGAGCAACAGGTATATCTTATTTAAAACACAGGACAGAAACCAAACAATACAGATGCAGGAATACTTTGACTGGATGAAACTAGTACTGAAAACTTACTGCCACTAAGAAAACAGACAAGACCTCCAGACAAAGGATCTCACTACAACTGAGGTCAACATTAAGAGATATACAGCTATAACACACAATAAGAAGAATAAGTACAGTTGTACATATTACAGAGATATTAAATCAAAATGCAGACAAAAATTGAGAATAAACACCAATCTTTTCTCAATATCACAGCTGGCAGTAGGTCAATCTCTCTGCAGCAGCCTGAGCAACAGGTATATCTGATCAAGTGTGCTAGCTTGCACTGCATTGAACGTGATTTTATTACTATTTTAACTATTTTTCTGCAAATAAAAACAAAGAAAAAAGTTCTAAGCTTTTTTTCCCACCTTTCCTGTTAGCTACCACAGGAGGAGTGGTTTCTGGCTCTGAAATTGTAGATTATTGGCTGTTTGGGCAGTTTTTCTATCCCTTTTAACTTTCTGGTTTAAAAGCCCATGTTTGCATTGGTTTGCACTTGTTATTTCTGTTTTAACAGTTTTTTCTGCAAAAAAAAAAAAATGTTCTAAGCTTGTTTCCCACCTTTCCCGTTACTAGAGTAGACCAGATACAGATTTGCTGTAACCAGGACTGTTTTGTAAGTTTCTGAGTTCCCTAGACCTTTTTGTGTTAGAAGGAAGCCTTCCAGCTTATCAGTGGGAGTGGTAAACTCTAGGTAGCCTATCTAACACAAGAGGGGTAGTTTCTGGCCCTGAAGTTGTATTTTATTGGCCATTTTGGCAGTTTTTCTATCCCTTTCAACTTTCTCATTTGAAAGCCAGTGTTTGCACGGGTTTGCACTTGTTTAAGCTCTGCGGAACAATTTTGGCATCCTGCAGACTACAAGAGCAACAGAAAGGAGAAAGAGAGACTCTAAGTCCCAACATTTTGATTTTTTCTGATTATACTGCTTTCTGCACTTGAATTAAGTCTTTTTTTCATTTAACTGTGTTTATTTAAATGTATTTGGATTAATATTGCTACACACTCAGGTGATTTTATTTCTGTTTTAATTGTTTTTTTCTGCAAAAACAAAAAAGTTCTAAGCTTTTTGCCACCATTCCTGTTACTAGAGTAGTCCAGATACAGATTTGTTGTATCCAGGACTGTTTCATAATTTCCTGAGTTCCCCAGACCTTTCTGTGTTAGAGGGAAGCCTTCCAGTTTCTCATTGTAACTAGTAAGCACTAGGTAGCCTATCTTCCACAAGAGGAGTGGTTTCTGGCTCTGAAATTGTAGTTTATTGGCCATTTCAGCAGTTTTTCTATCCCTTTCAACTTTCTGGTTTAAAGCCCATGTTTGCACAGGTTTGTACTTGTTTAAGCTCTACAGATGCAGTTTTGGCATCCTGCAAACTACAAGAGAACAGAAAAGAGAAAGAGAGAATCTGTCCCTCCAATTTGACTTTTTTCTGATTATACTGCTTTCTGCGCTTGAATTAAGTTGCTTTTTCATTTAACTGCATTTATTTAAACTGTATTTGCTTTGATATTGCTGCACACTCGTGTGCTAGCTTGCACTGTATTTAAAGTGATTTTATTACTTTTTTTAACTGTTTTGTCCTGCAAAAAAAAAAACAAAAAGAAAGTTCTAAGCTTGTTTCCCACCTTTCCTGTTACTAGAGTAGTCCAGATACAGATTTGCTGTATCCAGGACTGTTTTGTAAGTTTCTGAGTTCCCCAGACCTTTCTGTGTTAGAGGAAAGCCTTCCAGTTTCTCAGTGGTAGTGGTAAGCACTAGGCAGCCTATCTACCAAAAGAGGAGTGGTTTCTGACTCTGAAATTGTAGTTTATTGGCTGTTTTGGCAGTTTTTCTATCCCTTTCAACTTTCTGGTTTAAAACGCTGTATCTGCACGGGTTTGCACACCATGCAGCGCCACTAAGCTGGGGTGAACTATTACCAGTGCCAGTAAGTCTGCTCTTCAATTTTTCCCTTAGACCTTCCTAGTTCTCTTCTCTCTTGATCTTTAATTTGCTTATTGCCTAGCACTTCATCATGCTTTTTGTAGCAATTGTTGTAGCACACATAAGTGCTATCAGGATTAGACGTCTATAAGGAAACAGCTCCAGTACTTAGTAATGTTGACCATCTCTCCTGGCATGTCTAAAGGTCAGTTTCCTATGATTTCTCCTATTAACCTGGTGAACTTGGGCATTCTGAGGCAGTGTAGCAACTGCCTCATGTACACAGACAACCCTCTCCTCTTACCTCCTAACACTCAGACTTGTGAGAGATGCACTTATATCTCCAAATTGGAAGCCATGCACTCTCCAGCCAAGACCGGAATAGCTAGTCAAGAGGAGAAAGTCAACACCTGTACCATACCACATGAAAAACATAGGCCTCCAAAACACCCACCATCACAGCTCTCACATAAAAACACAAACCACAAACCCACCTTTGCGGAGGCTCTCAATAGAAATCTGCCCAAACAGCAAAGACTTCTAAGACAGAAATGCACTTGACCACCACAACACAGCACAAACCACAAGACACATAGGTCACCTATACAGTGTGCCCCTCAACTTAAGCCCCTAAGGCAAAACAGCTTGTCCAATATACTAATCAGAGGTGACATAATAGTGAGGCACACTGATATCCCACTCACTAGGTTGAATAAGGAGAAGGTAACAGTCAGCTGTCTTATCGGGTGCCAGAATCCCACACATAACACATGCACTCAGATCACTCCACAACAAATACAAATATGACTCTGTCATTGTTTATATGGGTGTGAATGACCTGAGATGCACCTCCCTGGACTACATGAAAAGAGACGTTGGAGATCTCAGATTATGTGACCCAGGCAGGTATGACCCTAGCCCTGAGCAACATCCTCCCATTGCCCAGAATGATACTGCAGTACAAGCAGGAAATGATTGATTTCAACAACTGGATAAGTTTCAGGTGTCATTCTAAGGGGATCCAGTATCTGTCTGCTTGGGTTGACATGATTGACAGACCTCAATGCTTTGCCAGAGATGGCCTGCATCTGTCACCCCTGGGTTTCCAGGTACTGGCTAAGGCTCTTGCCACCCCTACAATGCCTTTTCTAGGTGGTGCCCCAAATTCCAAATTTCCACCATAACAGCTATAAATAAATGCAATCTGAGGGTCATGCTGCTCAGTGCTAGAAGTCTAAGTCTTAAGATGCACTCACTGGAAGCACTCCTCAAAATGGAGAACATCGACACCTGTGCTGTAACGGAGACCTGGTTAAAAGCATCAGAAAGCAACCCTGCAGTACCAGGCTATAACTCATTCCACACCTTTCAGCCCCAGAACATGGACCGAAGCTACAAATGCAGAAGTGTCTCCATATTCATCAAGGATATGCACACTTCCAGGCTAGTAGCCCAGCATAATGCATCTGAGATATTTCAGGTACAACTAACATTGGATAAGATAGCGATTCAGATTGTAGCCTGCTATAGGTCCCCAACCATGTCCCAAGACTCTCACTCTATGTTCCTAAGAATCCTGGAAACTATTAGGGTCCAGCCCAACACTCTCATAATAGGTGACTTCAGCTACCCTCGATCAACTGGGAAAACTACTCATGCACCAATACACTGGCCCAACGCTTCCTGGAATTCATCAGTTCCAATGCCCTGGACCAGCTCATTCTTACTCCCACTAAAGGAAGTAACATCCTTGACCTGGTTATTAATAACATCGGCAACCATCACTCTACACCAATAGTCAATTCCTCCCTGGATAGATCTGCCTACAAACTAATCACCATGGAAATCTAAATCTCATCCACACCCCCGCAAAGGTAATAACCATGAAAAACTTCTCCAAAGCTGACTTTGGGCTCCTAAAAACAGAGGTGGCTAACTTTATTGCACCCATGCCAATGGAAAATAGATGCATGACTGCCAAATCATACACCAATACCCTGTACGAACACATACATAAATGCCTGGAACTAGCCATACCCAACAGAATCAAGACAGTCTCCTTCAAAAAAAGGAAGCAAATCTTGTGGTCCCCTGCCATTAATAAACTCTATAACAGAAGGAAGAAACTATTGCAGAGAAAGGTAAAATCCCAAGACTGGAAAAACTCCCTTATTAACCTCAACAAAAAGTTGAGATCCCTCATCAAAACCTCTAAAGCCAGTTAAGAAGGCAGAACTGTGGCAGACACTAAAAACAACCACAAAGCCTTCTATAGTTATATCAAGAATCTCCAAGGCAATACCCAGGCCTGCTCTGAGTTAATGCAAAACCAACAGATATCGCCAACATACTGGCTGACAGATTCAGTGCCAACTTTACCACTCCCTCCCCCCAAACGACCAATCACAATACTGGAAGAATGCCAGGCACCCAGCATCACTGCAGCACAGGTTAAAGCCGCATTGTCCAAGACCAAGAATACAGCTTCCATGGGACCCGACAATATCATTGGATGTGTTCTACATGAACTACAAAGTGAACTGGCACCACATCTGAGTGCCCTGTTCACTCATAGCCTCACCTCAGGCATTGTCCCTACCATATGGTGCACTGCTACAGTCATCCCTTTCTATAAACAGGGGTGACTACAGACCCTGGGAATTATCACCCCATTAGCCTGATGAGTCTGATATGTAAGGCTATGGAGCACATAATCATGAACCTAATTAACAAGGATATAGGGAATCTCCAAACTCTAGATCCCATTCAGTTTGTATTTGTGAAAGGTAGATCATGTCTGCTCAACCTGGTTGACTTGTTTGAGTCAGTCACCAGAGCTGTGGATGAGGGTAAGGCAGTTCATACAGTCTACCTCAATCTGACCAAAGCCTTCAATACCATTCCTTACCCAAGAATTCTTTATAAACTCACCAAACAAGGCATCATCTCCTATATCATTAGGTGGGTTGTAAATTGGCTCACAGATAGAACCCACAGTGTGAAAGTAGTGGACTCTAAGTTAGACCGCCGACCAGTCACGAGTCTGGGTATAAGTCTTGGGTCCTCCCCTGTTTGGCATCTACTTCTCAGAAGTTCAGGCCAACACAGAGGGACTCTGGCTGACCAGGTTCTCAGATGACTGCAAGCTGGGAGCCATTATTTACTCCCCAAGTGATGCAGATATCCTACAGAAAGGCCTCACTGAGACCAATGACTGATGTCAAAACCATGGCCTTAAGCTTAATACCAAAAAATGCATTGACATCCCCTAATTTCCAAATCAATCGGAGTCCACTGAACACTGAAGGCATTATAAGAGATCTGGGGACACAGGTTGACAGCAGCCTCTCCTTTAACCACCAAATTGCCACTGTGGTCAGAAAGTCCTTCTATGTGGCACATCTCATTATCAAGGGTTTTGCATCCAGGAAGAAAGAGGTCATCATCTCTCTCTACTCTTCCCTCATTAGACCAGTCATCAAGTATAATGCCCCATTTGGCATGTACCTCACTAGACACCTTCAACAGCTGGAGAGGACACAAAAGTACCTCATGAAGAGGATCCTAGGCCTTAAACACGTGTTCTATATGGACAGACTCAAAAAAATTCCAGCTATTCTCTGTCTCATAGCGTCTACTAAGAGGCAATCTCTGCTTGACTTACAAAGCCATGTCTGACCCATCTCTGTTAGAAATGCTACATCTAAAGAAATCCCAATCCCTCTGCACCACATGCTCCAGAGACCTCAACCTCATTACCACAATCAACAGAACATACTGGAGGGACAGGTTCATAACCCAGAGACTGCCTATGCTCTGGAATAGGCTTCTTATACATGTCAAGTAGAGCACCTCACTGACCCTCTTCAAGAGAAATCTTGATGAGTGGATGGGAAAGAGAAAGTTCACCCTGGTGATCACTCCAGTTGCTCTACTTGATAGAGGCACTGGGAACTAACGTTGGGTGGCACAATGCCAGGGCACCTCTATGGGCTAAGCTTGTAAAGGCTCCAAGGCCATTAGCATAGTACACACCTATGAACCTATGAACCTATGTTATTTTTCTGTGGAGCTTTTCTCCCCGGGCCTTCACTGAAAATGGACATGTATCCAGTCAGAATCTCCTTGTCAACAAGTATAAAATAAAATAAATAATAATAAATTAAGATGTGACCAGACTAACCAAGTCAATAATTTAAAGTATGGCCTGAGCAACCTGGAGATTTATTTAGGATGTATTCTTATCTAATGTAGAGATGCATTTAAGATATATCTTGGTCAAACCAGATTAACCCAGAGATGCTTTTATGATGTAGCCTTAATGACCTAAACATGCTTATAAGGTGTGGCCTGTCCAACCTAGAGATGTACTTAAGATGAGGCCTGACCATATGTATTTAAGCTGTGACCTGACTAACCTAGACATGCATTTAAGGTGTGGCATGAGCAATTTGGTGACATATTTGAGTTTTGGCCTAATCAGCCCAGAGGTATGTTTCATAGGCTCATAGGTTCATATGTGGTTACCGGGCTATTGACCTGAAAGTCTTTATAAACCTAGCCATATGTACTCAGTATAATACTAGAGAAATCCAATATAAAGGTCTTTCCCAAACTTGAGATCTTAGTTAACAATGACTGCCCATATCTAGAAGAGTCATAGGTGAAATCCACAGCAATAATTTATGGTTTCCCATACAGTTATTCAGGCTACACTTAAACAGAGTCATATAGGGGCTTTGTTTGATGTGAATTGGTAGCCTACTCCAGAGGAGTGGTAATCTCTGAGAGGCATATCTGTCTCACCATCAGGTCCTATTCATGTTGCAGACCAGGTTAAGGTCCCTGGAGTGGGTGACACTTGTCTTATTTGACTTGCAGATGTGCAGAATTAACATTAGGACTGCATCCGAGATTGCTCTATAGGCCAGGCACAAGTTTCGTCTAAGTAATCTGTATGCTACTGAGTACAATGACAGTGACTTCAGTCTGTCAGTATATGACATGTGCTGGACACCCTGAATTTTCTTAGTTAGAAATCTCTGAGGTCTCTCAAGTTGTTGCATGTGCCTGGTAAGGGACATACTAAAGAGAGCACTGCACTCAATTATTGGGCTGATGAGGGCTGAGTACAGGGGTGTTATGACCTCTTTCTCTCTTGAGGCAATGCCTTTGCTAATGAGGTGTGCAACATAGAATGCCTTCCTTACCTCAGTGGACACATGGTGGTCAAAGTTTATGCTACATTAAACTTGCATTCCCAAGTCTCTCACTACTCAGTTGTTACTTAGGATATTATTATTTATATTATAGTCTGCAGGGATATCGATTTTACTGAAGGGGATGATAATGCATTATTTAGCACTGAGTTTGAGCACTGAGTCTGAGTCCATGACTTTGGCAACAATCACTGGTTAATATAAATATATTTAAATATATTTAAACCTTTTAACTATGGTTTATTTGTTTACAGATATTTAAGCTTTTAGAGTACTTGCATGTGTATTTGGTGATACTGTACAGGCCACTCTTAGTTAGTCACACTTACCACTTGGATAATAATAACATTATACAGTAAAATTGGACACCCTTTGGTAAGGGCTTTATAGTAGTTGATAAGGAAGGGTGGCTGGTGGCAGCTGGTACTACCTTATAACCTGGGAAGAAAGGGGCATAACTAGTAAACCTGTGCCAGCCTTTCTCAGGAGTGTGTGTGTGTGTGTGTGTGTGTGTGTGTGTGTGTGTGTGTGTGTGTGTGTGTGTGTGTGTGTGTGTGTGTGTGTGTGTGTGTGTGTGTTGGCTGAGATCTTAACACCATAGCTGTGCCAATGGGGAGTCTTGCTGAGGATCTGGAGAAAGAGGGAGAAACCAGCCCCAGACTGACTGTGATCTCTGTGTGCTTTTAAGGGAAATTGTACTTTACTGTGTGTGTACTTGTCATCCTCCCAATGTGCAGGGGCATCACAAATTAATTACATAAATCTGGATGTATCAAAATTATAATAGATTATTATGCACTCATTCTTTTTTCTTTTTTCCATATAGTAATTATATTTATTTATTGCATATTAAAATTAATATATTCTCATTTAAGTGCAATTCCAGTCACTTCCTTATGTGCAGTATCACCCAATCTCACCTCCGTGTACAGTGTACTTTTCTTTTCATGGGTTAATTATCTAGTGGTCAGTGTTGTCCAGTGTAATAAATAGTGAACAAGCATGTGTGACAGCTACTTAGATATTTAATTTTGTGCTATAGCTATTGTTTATTCTTTAATACTTATCATGTCTGTCTTTTTGTGTTTGTTTTCTCCTGTAAAAGAGCTGAAACTCAACATTTCATTTAGGTAGCACTTGTGTTTCCTAAATGCCAATAAAGTTTCTTTCAATCTTTGATTTGGTGTAAGTCCCTCTTGAAGTATACTGATATCAATTGGGGATTCAATGACTGCATCTAATTTTTAGTCATCAGCAAACTTAGTTAGCCATAGCCCCTCTGTTTTAGCCAAAACTTCTGAGGAGTATATTCCAAACAATAGGGGGGCCAGCACTGACCACTGTGGAAATCCACTGGTGACAGGTCTGCTGGTTGAGGTAATGTCCCCAACTTTGACTGAGCGTGATCTGTCAATGAGCCAGTTAGCAACCCACCTCATGACATAAGGGTTGGTATTCAACTGGGAGAGTTTATCAATGATGCCTAAATGTAACACTGTGTTGAAGGCCTTGGCTAAGTCAAGACTGTATGCACAGATCTGCCTTCGTCTATCACTCTGGTGATGTTTTTGAAAAAGTCCACCAGGTTTAACAGGCATGACCTGCCTTTGACAAAACCAAACTGTGTCAGATCAAGGGTTTGGAGATCACCTATATCCTTATTTATAAGGTCCATGATGATTCATTCCATGGGGCCTTACAGATAAGGCTGGTGAAGCTTACAAGTCTGTAGTTCCTAGGGTCTGTTATTGTACCCCTTTATGAAGGGGGATGATGGTTGCTGTTTTGCAATCAGCAGAGACAAAACCAATACTCAGCTGTAGTTGAAGAGAGTACCTAACGGAGTTGCTAACTTATGTTTTAAACCATTTAAAATACAATCTGGGACGCCATCCAGTCCCATAGAGGCTTTGTTTTTGGCCTTGGAGAGAACATTGCTGACTTGCTCCTTGGAGATGCAAGGTGGTACAGATGTAGAGGGAATGCTTTGTGGAATGTTTGGAAGGGACAGAGGGGTGAAATTTTCACCCAACCTGTTGGCTAATAGATTAGCTATTTTCACAGGATAAGTGTGTGTGATGCCATCCACAGCTAGTTCAGCACATGTCTGGGTCCTAACTTAGGTTACAGATATAGCTGAAGAATGCCTTATGGTTATCCTTAGCAGGGGTTGCTATTTTTTTTAAGTTGCCCTTAGAGATTTTTACAAGTTGTCTTATTTGTTTATTCAAGCAGAGGAGGGTGTTCTTCCAGTTCTCGGACCTCTCTTTTTTATTCTTAGACAACGACTTATTCCTCTTGTATAACATATTACTGCTAGATGTCTACCAGGGAAGCTTGTTTTTCCTTGAGGATCTTGTTGTGATCCTATTAGGTACTGTCAATACATTTGTGTAATTGTTTGTACAGGGCATTTGTGTATACCTTAGTATAGTTGTCAGTGCCATCTGTGGGAACAGGAGCATGGAAATTATTTATGCCATCCCTTAGGAGGGTATAATTAGTTTAGGTGAATTATTTTTAGCCTGATTTCACCTAAGAAGGGTTAAAGTGTTATTAACTACTTCAAATGTGACTGATTTGTGATCAGATTTAACCAGTGAGGGTGCTATACTTGTGGTGGTGTAATGGTCACCCATGTTGGTGAGGACCAGGCGAGAATATTTGAGCCCCTTGTGGGGCTGCATACTACTTGTTCCAGGGAACTAGTATTAACAAAGTCCAGGAATCTTTATGTGAACATGTTGGTACTTGTATAAGTTTCCCAGTCAATGCAGGATAGTTAAAATTGCCCATGACTAAAGTGTTTGGTTGTAATTTGATGGACTCAGGTTGGTCCAAATAGCAGTGTGGACATCTTGGCTCATTGAAGGGGGCCTATAGGTAATGATGACTTGAAGGGGGTCTCACCCACAGTTAGTTGAACTTGGAGAAGTAGCTCCATAGAGTTTTCCTGTCTAACCAGTCTAGAGGTGTATTTATCTGTGATGAAGATAGATGCTCCTCCTACTTTGGTTCTCACATGTTCATTATGTGGTCTGAAAATGTGGAAGGCATTGTAACCTTGCAAGGCTGGGGTACTCTCTGTGGCCTTGAACCAATTTTCTGTGACTGCACAGATGTCAACATCCTCCAGGGAGATGAATGCTTCCAGAGAGTCCAATTTGTGATTTAAACTCCTAGCGTTTAGTAGCATAACCTTTAAATTATTCATGAGTGATATTTTCACATTGGAAATTTGACACCAGAAACTAAGACAGTTGTTGAAATCAATCATTTTTGTTTATATTGTGGTGTCATCCTAGGTGAGGATAGAATGTTGCTGAAGGCTAGGGACATACCTGCCTGGGACACATACTCAAAGAGTTCAATAATGTCTCTCTTCATATAGCCCAGTGAGGTACATCTGAAGTCATTCACACCAACATGAACTATGATGTAGTCATAACAGTACTTGTTGAGAGACTTGAGTGCATGTGTGATTTGACAGATCCTAGCAATCGGTAGACAGCTGACCATAAACTTTTCCTTGTCCAGCCTGGTGAGTGTGACATCTGTGTGTCTCACAAAGGAGACACTTATAAATAAAACATTTGCTTTAGATGTACTTTGCCTTAGGGGCTTATTTGGTGAGACACTGGTGCTGCTGTTTTTATTTGTATTGAGTGCTGCATGTGTTGCATTAGGTGTAGCACGTTTGTGTTTGGAAGGTCTCTGGTGTTTAGGTAGGTTTCTGGTGAGTACCTCTGCATATGATGGTTAATGTGTTGAATGCATGCTTTGTACAGGAGGTGTAGCATGTGAGATGACACCATGTTCAGTGTGCAAGAGAGTAAGGATTCCAGAGTTTTAGTTCAGATGCATCCCTCACAAATTGTACTGGGTTGATTTAGGAGTAGATGGTTGTCAGTGTACATGAGGCATTTGCTACACTGCTCAGGATACCCATGTCAATCAGCCTGATAGGAGAAATGGAGTGAAACTGACCATCCATAACACAGTGGGGAGAGAAAATGGAGGGGTGTAGTATAAATGTGTGCTATAGACAGGGGCTTACCAATAAAGTGCTCTATAAAGGGTCTATACTAGCGAGAGTTCTTGAAATGGTATGAGACTATTATAGATCTAGTAGTTTTAGGACTGTTTAAAGGGCAAAAATGCAGCTGAGGTGCTCTCTGAGCAGCTAAGTGCAATTTAAGGACTTCTCGGCCGGATCACTAGCAGCTTCTAAGGGAAATTTATCTAATGAAGTTTTTGCATATATAACCATCAATGGTTACTTCCACTGTATGGTAGCGTATGATGGTGCATGGAGGTGCACTACACATAAACATGATGAATACAGCAAAGCAGTGGCTGGTCGCCTAACTCTGTGGAGTTGTGTTAAAATAAGTGCAAACCCACACTAAAGTGAGACTTATGTAGAAACAGTGACAAACTAAATAAAACAATTTAACCAATAAAATGCTCAAAACTGACTCGTGCCAGCAACCTTCAATCAGATGAGTCTTAACTACAGTCTCCTGCCAGAAGGGTGCAGGAGGGCCCTCTCCAACAAAAGGTAGCCTGGTTTAGTGCGCAATTTAACTAATATAACCAGATTTAGCAGGTGTGAATCTAATCTATGCTAAAGCAGACAAAAAGTGCAACAAATCAGCAAGAAATGTTTTAAGAAAATCAGCAATATAGCAAAAATACAGTTTAAAAGTGCAAAATACAGTACAAAATTGTATTTATGGTCAGCAGAATGTAACAGATTCTTTGGATTGCACAGATGAAACAGCAGACCAGTGGCTGGCCACCTAACTCTGTGGAGCTGTGTTAAAACAGTGAGTAAACTGAGTTAAATAATTTGACCAATAAAAAAGCTCAAAACTGAGCCCTGTGCCTGCAACCTTCAAGCAGATGAGTTCTTACTGCACTCTCCTGTTACAAGGGTGCAGGGGGGCCCTCTCCAACAAAAGATAGCCTGGTTTAGTGCTCACTTTAACTACCAGAACCATATTCAGCAGATCTGAATCTAGTCTATGTTACAGCATTCAAAAAGTGCAACAAATCAGCAAGAAGAGTTTTAAAAAATCAGCAATATAGCAAAAATATAATTTAAAAGTACAAAATACAGTATAAAATTGTACTTACAGTTAGCAGAATGATGCAACAGATTCCTTGGATTGCACAGATGAATCCAACAGAGAGTGGCTGGTCGCCTAACTCTGAGATGTGGTGTGACCAACCAGGAGATGTATTTAAGATGTGGCCTGAATATCCTAGAAATCCATTTTAGGTATTGCCTGATTAGCCTAGACATGATTTTAAGATGTGGCCTGAGTGACCTAAGCATGGGTTTAAGTTGTGGCCTGATTCACCTAGAGATGCATTTAAGATGTGGAGTGACCAACCTAGGGATGTATTTAAGAGGTGGCTTAACCACACTGGACATGTATTTAAGGTCTAACCTGACCAAACTTGAGATATATTTAAGGAGTGGCCTGACCGACTTAGAGATGTATTAAAGGTGTAGCCTGAACAAACTAGAGATGCATTTTAGGTTTGCCTGACCAACCTGATCAGCCAATAGATGTGTTTAAGGTGTAGCCAGACCAAAGTAGATATGCATTTAAGGTGTGGCTTGACTAGCCTTTAGATTTACATAAGATGTGACTCGACCAACCTAGAGATTTATTTAAGGTGTCACCAGATCAACTTAGACATGTATTAAAGATTTGGCCTGGCTAACCTAGAGATATATTTAAGGTATGGCCTGACCAACCTAGAGATGCACTGAACATGTGGCAGACTGACCTGCAGACATATTTAAGGAGTAGCTACGCCCACCTATGCATGCACTCAAGGTGTGGCCTGACCAACCTAGAAACTTAACTAAGATGTGATTCAACCAACCTAGAGATGTATTTAAGATGTGGCCTGACTGACCTAGATATGCATTAACGTTGTTGGCTGACTGACCTAGAGATGTAATTAAGATGTTCCTGACCAACCTGGGCATGCAGTCAAGGTGTGGCCTGAGCAACCTGGAGATGTACTTAAGATACAGCCTGACCAAACCAGACATGCATTTAAGCTGTGTCCTAACCAACCTATATGTATACAGTAAAATCTCACTTAACTGGCAGGCTATTCCACACTGAGTAGCAGTGGCTCTGTTTTGTGATTTTTGATTGGCTCATATGCTGGTATTGGAGCCAATAAAAATTGCCTGTTGCTTGGGAGTGCTGGTTGCTTGAGTTCCAGTTAATGGAGACTCTCCTGTATGTATGTAAGATGTGGCATGACTAATTTGAAGATTTACTTAAGATGTGGCCTGAAAAACCTAAACATGCATTTAAGATTTGGCCTGAACAGCTTAGAGTTCTATTAAAGATGTGACCTGACTAACCTAGACATGTATTTAAGGTGTGGCATGAGTGACCTGCAGATGTATTTAAGGTTTGCTCTAATCATCGCAAAGAATTATTAAGGATGTGGCATGACCAACCAGGAGATGTATTTAAGGTGTGGCCTGAATAACCCCGACATACATTTTAGGTTTTGCCTGACCAGCCTAGACATGATTTTAAGATGTGGCCTGATTGACCTAAACATTCATCTAAGCTGTGGCCTGACTAACTTAGAGATGCATTTAAGATGTGGACTGACCAACCTAATGATGTATTTAAGGGGTAGCTTAACCAAATTGGACATGCATTTAAGGTGTGGCCTGTCCAAATTTGAGGTATATTTAAGGTGTGGCCTAACCAACTTAGAGATGTATTAAAGGTGTGGCCTGACCAAAATAGACATGCATTTTAGGTATGGCCTGACCAATCTAGAGATGTATTTAAGATGTGAGCTGAGAAGCCAATAGATGTGTTTAAGGTGTGGCCTGACCAAAGTAGACATGCATTTAAGGTATTGGATGACCAGCCTTGAGATTTACCTATGATGTTACCTGAGTAACCTAGAGATTTATTTAAGGTGTCACCAGACCAACCTAGAGATGAATTTAAGATTTGGCCTGACTAACCTACAGATGTATTTGAGGTGTGGCATGACCAGCCTAGAGATGCACTAAACATTTGGCAGGACCGACCTACAGATGTATTTAAGGAGTGGCCAGGCCCACCTAGGCATGCAATTAAGGTGTGGCCTGACCAGCCTAGAAGCTTACTTAAGAAGTGATCCAACCAGCCTAGAGATGTAGTTAAGATGTGGCCTGACCAACCTAGACATGCATTAAAGTTGTGGCCTGACTGACCTCAATATGTAATGAAGATGTAACTGACCAACCTGGACATTCAGCCAAGGTGTGGCCTGAGTAACCTGGAGATGTACGTAAGATGCAGACTAACAAAACCAGACATGCATTTAAGGTGTGGTCTGAACAAACTAGAGTTTTATTAAAGATGTGGCCTGTCCAACCTAGACATGCATTTAAGGTGTGGCCTTTCAAAACTATAGATGTATTTTAGATGTGGCCTTTCTAACCTAGAAATGCATTTAAGATGTGGCCTGACCATCCTAGCGATGCAATTAAGATGTGGCCTGACCAGTCTTTGGATGCATTTGAGGTGTGGACTGACCAAGCTAGACATTCATTTATGGTGTGGCCTGACTGACCAAGAGATGTATTTAAAGTGTGGCCTGACCAAACTAAACATGGTTTTAAGGTGTTACCTGATAGTTAGTTAAGATATGCCTGGCCTACATAAACATTCATTTAAAGTATGACCTGACCAACTTAGAGAAGTATTTCAGATGTCACTTGGAAAACCTAGACATGCATTTGAGGTGTGGCCTGACAACACTAGAGATGCATTTTAGATGTCGGCTAACCAACGTAGAGCTGTATTTTAAGGTGTGGCCAGAACAACCTGGATATGAATTTAAGGTGTGGCCTGATCAACCTAGAGATGCATTCAAGATGTGGCCTGACCAACCTGGAGACATATTTAAATGTGGCCTGACCCACCTAAACATGCATTTAAGGAGTGGCCTGATGTACCAGGAGATGTATGTGAGGTGTGCCCCTGGCAAAGCAAGAATGCATTTAAGGTGTGGCCTAACTGACCTAAAGATGTATTTAAGATGTGAGCTGACTTGCCAATAGATGTGTTTAAAGGTGTGGCCTGCCCAAACTAGACATGCATTTAAGATATGGCCTGAACAGTCTTGAGATTTACTTAACATGTGACCCAACCAACCTAGAGATTTATTTAACATGTCACCTGACCAACCTTGAAATGTATTTAAGATGACCAACCTAGAAATATATTTAAGGTGTGGGCTGACCAAACTAGAGATTTACTTAAGATGCAAGCCGACCAACCGAGAGATTTCTTTAGGGTGTGGCCTATCTAACCTAGAAATGTATTTAAGACATGACATGACCAACCAAGACCAGCACTTAAGGTGTTGCCTAACTAATGCTAGAGATAAATTTATGATGTGGCTTGACCAGTCTAGGGATGTATTTAAGGTGTGGCCTGATCAAACTAGACATGCATTTATGGTGTGGCCTGAACAACTTAAAGATGTATTTAAGGTGTGGCCTGACCTACCAAGAGATGTATTTATGGTTTGGCCTGCCCAACCTGACTATGCTTTTAAGGTGTCAAATATATTTAAGATTTGGCCTGATCTACTTAAACATGCATTTAAAGTATGACCTGACCAACTTAGAGAAGTATTTAAAATGTAGCCTAATAAACCTAAACATGAATTTAAGGTGTTACCTGATGAATTTAGAGCTCTATTTAAGGTGTGGACTGACTGACCTAGAGATATATTTAATATGTGATCTGACTGACATATACATGCATTTTAGCTGTGGCCTGACCAACCTATAGATATATTTAATATGTGGCCTGACTGACCTAGACACACATTTAAGGTGTGACCTGACCAACTTATAGATGTATCTAAGATGTGGCCTGAACATCCTTGACATGTATTTAAAGGTGTGGTATGAGCGACTTAGAGATGTATTTAAAATGTGGCTTAAGTAGCCCAGAGATGCATTTTAGGTGTGGCTTGACCAACCTAGATATCTATTTAATGTGTTGCATGTCCAACCTAGACATGCATTTAAGGTTTGGCCTGACTAACCTAGACATACATTTAAGATGCACCCTGTCCAGCCGAGAGATGTATTTAAAATGTGGCCTCTCCAGCCTCGGGATGCATTTAAACTGTGCCCTCACCAGCCTAGAGATGCATTTAATGTGTGATCTGTCTAACTTCGATATGCATTTATGGTGTTTCAGGAGAAGCCTGGAGATGCACATGAGGTATGATTTGAGTGAAAATATGTCTACTCCTTTCTCTTTAGCTTATCAAAGAAAGAGACAGACAGAGTTTATGTCACAGACAAAGACTGCAGACATGCACTCAGAGTCACATATAGAGAGTTAAAATGTAGAAGTAAAGGAAGCATCCTCACTCAGATGTAGTATTGAACATTAGTTGTTTAGATGGCCTGGGGCCTGGATATGGGAAAAGCCACCCACTGACTGAGAAAAGAGTGTTGCATAAAAGGCAAGGTATGCAAAAATCAGAGAGGAATCCCATTGGTTATGTGTCTTTGTGGGATATAAAACTTAAAAAAAAAGAAACTGTAGTCTTTGGAGCAATATGTGGCTATTAAGAGTGTAAACATTGGCAAGTTCAAAAGAAGAAGAAAGATAGTCTGCCCAGAAGAAGGTTTGGGAAAACTGTTCTCAAGGAGACTGAGCAGCCATAAAAGGTACTGAGAATTTAATGTAAGAAATTTAAAAGACTGTCGTTAAATCGACTAGAGCTGTGAACCTGACTGTGAATGAGCTTTCAAAGTAAAACATACACTTTCTTTGTATTATGAGAATATATTTTTTTTCTTCTAAAAGATCATGTCTCCTTATTTGTTAATCCACTAACTACATAAACTAAAATGGTATGGGTAAAGTGAAACACTTGTTTATTATCCTGAATGTATGTATCCTGAAAGTCTAGAAATGCTACAGAAGTGTGTTACAAGAGGTACTGGGTGGTGATAAAACTCAGACAGCTGAGACTGCATAAAAAAAGTGTTCATCCCGGAGAGTCCACATAGGAGATGAAGTGCTTTATGTTACTATCAGTAGCTGAAAATAAGTTCCTTATAAAGTGGCAAGGATCATTTGATATTAAAGTAAGTGAAATGGACTATAAGATGAGATAGTCAGGAAAATGGAAACTAGAAAAGTTATATTATTTAAGTGCTCTGAAACCTTGGAGAGAAACTGACATTTCTATAGTAGGCATATTTGCAAAAGAAATTATGTAAGATTCACATAGAATGTCTTGAAGATAAAAGATGAGGAACACAATCAATATCTCTGAAACAAGAAGTGAATGTGCATGTTATCTAAGTGGCTTGACAGAACCAGAGTAATCTGGTACTACAAAGAAACTGTACATTTTTAGAAAGTAAATTAAAACTGTAATGAATACTAGATTTGTAACCTCTAGCAGTTAAAGAAGAATTATGAAACATGTTCAAACTTGAGGTTCTAGAAGAATATCAAAGTGAGTGAAATTAACTCATTTTTAAAGGTTCCCATTTCTTATGGCCCCAGAAAAAGCTTCGCAATGACTTTAGTAAGTCAAATAGCATATTGTAAGGTAAGTCATAAAGCATGTCCTGAGTGGACCATCTGATTGAAAGGTTGGGCAAGGCTAGGTTTCTATCTATTTTGGACCTAACCTAAGGTTGTTAACAAATTCTACATGCAACAGAAGCTAAGAGGAAAATGGCTTGCTGACCTACATGGACCATCTGCAACATTCCAGAAGCTGATTGTCAAGATGTAATATTCTTTGCCAATTGGAAAAGCCACCTACCCGAAGTTCAAACTACTGTACATTTCCTGAGTCAAGCTGGATTCACTGCATACCCAACTAAGTACCAGCTAAACATTTCAGAAACCATCTGTTTGGGCTCTTTCATTGACCAAGGGATAGAAAAAACATGGGCTGAAAAATCTGAAGCCATACAAAACTTGTCCATGCTAATCACTAAGAAACAAGTTAAGGCTTCATGGGTTCATAGGTTCATATGTTGGTACTAGGCTATCGGCCCTGGGCCTATACAAGCCTAGCCATAACAATTCCCTGGCTATTTCTTCCCACACTATTTACTTCCCTGGACCCCTGTCTAGCAGGGTGACTGATGTGATCCCCAGAGTGAATTTCCTTTCTCCCATCCAATCGTCAAGGTTCCTTTTGAAGAGGGCCAAAGAGGCAATCTGTTTGACATGTATGGGTAGTCTATTCCAGTGTCTGGGGAGTCTCTGGGTCAGGAATCTATCCCCCCAGCATGTTTTGTTTATTGTGATGACAAGGTTTAGATCCCTGGAGCATGTGACTCTGAGGGATTGGGATTTCTTTAAGTGTAGCATGTCCAACAGCTCTGGGTTTGACATGGCCTTGTATGTTAAGCAGAGATCACCTCTGAGTAGATGATATGCGACATAGCATAGCTGGAGTTTTGTAAGGTGGTCAGCATAGGGCATCTGCTTTTTTAGTGAGGTATTTCTGCGGCCTTTCCAGTTGTTGCAGATGTCTTGAGAGGTACATACCAAACAGGGCATTGTATTCTATAATGGGTCTAATGAAGGATGAGTACAGTGGGACAATGATCTCCTTTTTTCTGGATAAAAAACCCTTAGTGATGAGGTGTGCCACATAGAAGGATTTCCTGACTGTTGTGGTGATGTGATTATCGAAGGTGAGACCACTGTCCACCTGTGTCCCTATGTCTCTTATCACACTTTCAGTGTTTAGTGTACTGCCACCTATGTGTACATACATTTGTAACATGGGTTGTATCTACATCCCTTGTAGAGATGTAATGATTAGTGCTAAGGAATATAATGTAATTGTGACAGTAAAGGACTAATGTATCTGGCTACCTGTGATGCATGTAAAGCTTTTTATGTAGGTAAAACTGAAATGGCCTTAAAAAGCATATCTATGAGCATTACTACAATAGTAGAACTCAAAATATGAACAGTGATATATATAAACATAATCTCATTTGTAAAAATGCAAAATTCTCCTTTTTGTACTGGAGTCTATATTATGGAATAGTAAGGGTGGCATGTGGGAAGAAAAAATTGAGCATAGGGAGACCTACTGGAAAGTGGTTTTACAGGCCAATGAATCTCCTGGATTGAATGAAAATGTATCTTTACTGCGAGTTTTAAATTTGAAAGCAGCCAGACTGTAATTATGTTAAATGTGGTTCTTATGGATAGTGTCCCTTTTATGGCTTCTTCTTTACCACTTATGCATATTTTTATGTTTTTATGCTTTTATATTTTAAATATTTTTATCAGCTAAGGTTTAGAATTTGAAGACGAAGGCAGTTCATAATTGCACTTTAGATTTAGTTTCATATGAAGGGTAGCACTGATTTTGTACTAAAAGAATGATTTGAGAATGAAGAACACTGTTTAGCTAATTTGGATAATTATAAAAATTTAAATTTAAATTGAGCTTTGTTAACAAAGATTTTATTATTTATTGGATTATATCATACTTTTTTTAGCATGGCATTATATTCTGATTTCAGCTATAATGTTACATTTATATTTATTGCTTTTCCTATTTAGGGTTACTTTTATGTTTCTAATATATGGTACATTGTTTAGCATTAGAATTTAGGAACATTTTTATTGGTTCATAATTTCTGAGTAGGTTAATTGAATTAACTTCCAATTATTTTTTTTAATTTGTTCCTTTGGGAGAAGTAGTTAAAAGGATGGAGTTATAGGATTTTGAGTAAGATCTGAGGAAGTCCTAGTTTATAGGGACAAAAAAACTAGGTGAAAAAGTTAATGCATTTAATGCTTTTTTTTTTTGTTTTTGTATTATAACAAAGTTTGGGCTTTGCCTGTGAAGCTGTTCGTGATGATGGTTCATTCTTGCATCTCCAGAGTGCTTTATTTGTTTATTTGTTGGTGTTTTACACTTGGCAAAACTGATTTCCTGAGTTTGAAAAGACTTTTTGAAGGTGTTTTTCTCATGCCATATGATGTTGCTTTACTTATGCAACCCTACTGCATGTTATTTTCATTTACAATCGTGAAGTCACTGACCTGTATCTCGTCTTAATCCGAGTCATCGGTCTATCTCCTTCTGCAATCCTTAAATTAAGATACTTAATTTCTAAGACCTATAGTACACATTGATGCCCTTGCTAACACCTGTTCTAATGTGCAGTATATTTTAAATTTGATATGGTAGCCATTTCTTTTAGAAGTATAATTATTCAGAAAAAAACACACAAAACAATCATTTTCTATATTCTAATAAAAGAAATTCATTTTGCTCTTTAATGGATAAGATATTGTCACTTTTCAGAATGGAACTTCATAAGTGCACTTCTTTAAGTATAATTATTCAGGAAAAAAAAAACAGACAAAACAATCATTTGCTATATTCTAGTAAAACAAATTAATCTTACCTTTTACCGAGTAACATATATTTCGACTTATGACTTTTGAGTACAGAACTTCTTAAGCGCAGTTTTCAACATCGTTAAAATATACTGAAGATAAATGAAAAGGCCATTCAGTTGCATTTGAAATGATGAACCTGGTGTTAGTGCAGTCACTAATGACTAATGACATAGTTTTCTTCATTTCATAGGAATACGTAGCACTTCCAGGTTACTGATTCAGCTTTCTAAATCTAATATTTTGATACATAAAACAAAAATCCAATTGGGTGGCCTTTTTACATATCTTCAGAAAATTTTAATGTTGCAGGAAATTAGTTATGAAGCTTCATACTCATAAGTGACTGCAATCAAAAAATACATTGCACCGTGTTCCGCAATGTCCGAACAATTCAGAGCAATGTCTTTACTGCCAGTTTTTAAGTAATCGTTTAATTGTAAATAAAAAATTAACTATAGTGCATGGAACACAGTGATAACTCTCCAATATTACAAAAAATACAATGAAGATTATGATCAGTTCTGTGATCGCATCTACGATATTATGTGTTTGAGACATGGATACTGAAGAATTCAGTCAGTGGCTTGTTCTTGCTTTGGGTGTGAGAGGTCCTGGGTTGAAATCACGGACAAGCCCTAGATTTTATTGGGAGGGTGGCCTACTGGTTAAAGGTATTTGCCTTACAAACACAAGGTGCAGGGTTTGATGCTCACAAGGGATAATTGGCTAGGCTTAAAATGGCTCGCAATGGCAGTTAGCTTAGTACTAATCTATGAACCTACGAACCTTCACAGATACACACACACACATACACACACACACACATCTATGCATGTACAATGCCAGATATAACAACCGATTTTAGATGGGGCAGAGGCACCAGAGATCAAATTTTCAACATCATGTAGATAAAAGAGGAAGGAAAGGGAGTTCCAAAAAGTAACTATCATTCTAAGCAATAAAACCTGCTAGTACTGGTGAGCCAATGACAGGGGCAGAATTAAAAATATTTATTTATTTCTGTCTGCTGTCTGTGGCACTAATTTGTCCCTGACTTTCTTTCCCTATTGCAATATGTATTATGCTGTCTTTTTGACAATGCTTGCTAAATGCTTTACAGATTTGAATGCCAGCAAAACAGTTTATGCTTTTTTTCTGTAAGTATTAATACATGGAGAAGACAAAACTCCATGCACTATGAAAGATTATGATCAGGTCTTGCATTGTAACACTCCATTATGTGCTCTTGATATGGATACCAAGATTCACCTTTCAAGCTTTGTTCTCAAGGTGAATTTCTTGGCATTCATATCTCAAACACATAATACCCTGGTTACAATTGGAGACCTGACTATAATCCTCTAGTCAAAGTAAAGTTTATTGTTATACAGATCAACACAGAGGAAAAAGTGCGTATCACTGCATGAAATTTTGATGTTCGGGCTCGTACCATATGAGCGACAGTTTACAAAAGGAAGATTAAATTAATAAAAAAAACTAAATTAAATAAAAATAAAAATAAAGAAAAAATTAGATACAAAAAGTAAATAAAGTAAAGTAAAACAAATTTGAAAGCTATATTTACATCAGAAACACAACAACTACAACAGTAGGAATAGACTCAGTAGAAATATAAGGATATGCAAAAACAGTACTATAATAAATAAGAGAGGCACACATGTAAACTTACCCACCACCAATATATACCATAAACTTATAGTTCACAGTCTTCCTAGTGCAAATAGAGACATATCAAAGATTTTATGTAAACAATGACATATTGCACACAAATATTTTACCCATGTAGCACTTTAGACTATGAGTTTATTATTCAGCAGTGTGATAGCATATGGGAAGAAGCTGCTATGGAATCTGGATGTCCTGCATCTAATGCTTCTGTAGTGCTTCCTTGTTGCCAGGAGTTTGAACAGTCCATGAGCCAGATGATGTATATCCCTCAATAGTTTTTAGACTCTGCCACAGCATCTGTTTGAATAAATGTCCTGTAGGGATTGAAGGTTGAAGTCGATGATTTTTGTGGCTTGTTTAATGATCTTATCCAGTGCCTTCCAATCAGCTTGAGAGCAATTTCCATACCAGCCAATGATGTTGTTGGTCAGTACACTCTCAATCGTGACTGTGTAGAAGGAAAGTAGGACCTGTGGGGGGAGGTTAGCTCTACATAGTCAGCTAAGGAAGTGGAGACGTTGTTGGGCATTCCTTATAAGGTAGGTGAAAAATTATTTTAATTCACGTGCTCTGCTCCTACGCCTGCTGGATCCAAAGTCTTCTTAAGACACACAGTCTTGCTGTGCTGTTTACTGCTGAATCAGGGACACATAGCTCTGCATGACTCCATCTGTAGTCTGTTTAAAGCACCAAGCCTTTCAAATTGCACACTGATAAAGAAATATATTTGCAGCTATAAGCACAGTTACAGATAACTTATTTTATAACAAACCACACGTAGTCTGTCAGATTTGTAGCATATATTTACAAAGTTTTCCTTCATTACAGATATGAATGATGACTTCTACAAAATACCTCTCTCTGTCCTTCTCTCACATAACTGAATTACTACAATAGCTATATACAGAGCTAGTCACGCACACAAGAGATTGTTATTTCCTCCTGGTATATTTTTCTGGCCTTCTATGGGAAGTCACATAATGTCTGTTTATAGACTTTTCTATTGTCCTTTGTGATTTAAGCACTTTTGCTGATGTGAGGATGCCATTCTGAAAGGAAACATCTGTATAAGCTGTTCCTACTGGAAAAACATCACGTATTGCTGAATTTATAAAAAAGGATGTCTGTTAATAGATATTTGTTCTACAAACATGAGAAAATCATGTAATGCTTGTTTTCCAGTATTGCTTTGTTAGGCATTTTCTGATGCTTTGAAGAGAAGCCTGTCTGTTATACATATAGTATGAATGCACATTGTAAACTCTATACATATATTCAAGCAAACTTTTTCTTTCAGCATATTTACAACAGAATTCATTTCAGCCTTATATTCATAATATCTAACAATTCCCTCTGTTTTTAAACATACTCAAAACATTTTATATAGAAGATACATTAAGAAACAAACCTATAGCCTTCTTTTGATATAAGTTGAAATGCAATTTTACATAGTTAATGCAATGAAAACATGTATTACTACCAAGCCTGAATGTATTTAACAACTTTTTCTTTTGCAGACCATTCTGTGAAAATATTTTATCAGTTATGAGCTTTGTCTGTTTTAATTTTACTTGATTAATTTATTATTTTGCAATCACAGAATTTAATTTATGACTTAGAATGGTTTCATTAACTCTTTGCAACTGTTGAATTAACTATAAGAGACAATAACTATGTGCTACTGCAAGCATTTATACACTGCTGAAAATATACAGTTTTAATGTCATTTTAACCATCACATTGTGTTCATGTCTCTGAACTGCTCAATAACATCTTGGTAAAATACTAAACTGGGCTTAGATAATAAATATTTGAAAGCAATTATTTTACTGGGGTAAAACCAGTGATATTGCAACTTGACAAATTACTTTTGAACTTATTACAATGTATCCTGATCAGTATGTATTTACACAGACTATTTGCTATTTATGCATTTCAATCTAGTAGGTATCCTGGACCCATTGTTTTCTTTAAATATGTTTTTTTCACACATATTTATTACTAGACATTAATTTCATTTGTACTGAATTTTTCTGCATTTGTACATACAAAGGCTATCATTTGTACTGACATTTTCTACATTTGTACATACAAAGATTGTAAAGTACATTTAGTCTAATCTTACAAATTTAATAACATTAATATTGAGCAAAATCTTGGAAAATTTTTATGTCTCTTTAGAAATATCTAGTGGAATTGATACCAAATCCATATGTCCTGTTATTTTAAACTACATACTCAGCAATTAAAAATATTCATGCTTTTTTATACCAACATTGTTTTGCCAAAAACATATTAAAATAGTGACCAACCTTGTTCAGTTTTTTACATGTCTTTACTCTCTCTTGTATAGCTGTAATCAATTTTAAGCCATCTCTTGTTTTTTTAAACCATCTCTTGTATAGCTTTACAGTTTAACAGGTTGTAAATACAGCTATTAACAACTTGTAAAATATCTTATTCTGTCAGGTTTAATCCAGTTTACCAGTATTTTTAATACACTAATACCTGTTTTTTCTCCCCCTAAAAGAGTATTGTCAAGAAGGAGTGAGATATTATTTTCTGCAGCTTTATTTTAGACCCTTGTTGCTTATTTTTTCTGTAGCTTTATTTCAGACCCTTGTTGTTTATTTTTTCTGTAGCTTTATTTCAGACCCGTGTTGTTTATTTTTTCTATAGCTTTATTTCAGACCCTTGTTGTTTATTTTTTATATAGCTTTATTTCAGACCCTTGTTGTTTATTTTTTCTGTAGCTTTATTTCAGACCCTTGTGCAGTACTGCTTATACAGTCAGTGTAAAACTGAGAAAGTCCCCCTCCCCCTTATACAGTCAGTGTAAAACTGAGAAAGTACCCCTCCCCCTGTAGTACTTCAGCACTGTTTACCTGCCCTATGCTGTGAGAATCGAATGTATGTCAGCCCAACACTTTGGT
Organism: Protopterus annectens; assembly: GCF_019279795.1. NCBI lineage: Eukaryota > Metazoa > Chordata > Ceratodontiformes > Protopteridae > Protopterus > Protopterus annectens. The sequence continues at coordinate 26,210,598 of NC_056735.1, read as the reverse complement.
TATACATTTATTTTATTAGGTTACTAAATAAAGCTTTCACTGTATATTACCTCTGGTAGGTATTTACACCCTCCTGCACAACTGATTTGAACTGTATATATACTATAGCCCATTTGCTGGCTGTACTTGATGCAACTGAGGTTTTTGTTTTGTCCTTTTAACATTTACTTGCAAACAGATTATAAGTGACATCTATGCACAACTGTGACATTTTATTACAATTACCAAATAGTGTTGCCTGTAAACATTTTAACAATTATGTTTTAATAACAATGATGCTTTAGAAAAACTCAAGCTACTTGTCTGGCAATCAGTCTTGTTGTTTATCTTATCTTTCCAACATTTCCTGTAACTATTCATTCAGTCTAGGAAGGTCTGAGCTAACATTTTATACTCTATAAACTATAATTAATTATTTTGGCATTTTTCCTTTAATGTGATTGTGATTTGCATAACTATGCATTTATACAGCATAAATAGACATTATTTTACAATTACCTTACATGGATTTCAGTATTTTTTATTTATTTATCTATTTAACTGTCCTGCCATTAATTTTACAAAAACTGTTTGACTAATACCATCTGTGATTTTATTTATTTTTAAAATTCAGAACTTTAACTGTTTGGTGTTACTATACAATTATAACATATGTTTATTTATATTTGCTGTTGTCTGCCTTTGCTTTTGTGCATTGTAAACAAATGTACTCTAGATGAAAAGAACACACATGCATGTCTCTCTTGTGAAAAAATTACATGGAGCTGCTTACTGCTTGGTGTGATGGTTTTGAAGTGTTCTTAAGACACTCAGTCTTGCTGGCTGGATTCTGCTAAAATTCAAAGTCTGGTTATATTTGCATTCACAGTCTGTTGCATACAGAAACTTGCAGAATATACACTGATGAGAGAATATACTTTGCAGCATCAACTTTAGAGAGCAGTAACAAATAACTTTTTATAATAAACCAAACGGAACAACATTGCAGCTTAAAAGTACTGTTCCAACTTTACTTCTCATATAGTACAGATGATGTGAGAGATATAACATTTACCTTAGGACAAATGAGTCCCTACCATACCTCTAACATAACTGGATTTATACAGCTCTTTATATACAGTTTTAGTCATGCATAAACATATACATTTCCTCTTGATATTCTATTTTGGAGAATTGCTCATCCTGTAGAAACAATACTAAGCTTCCTTGTTTAACAATGTCTTGTAAGAGACCATCTTTTCTGACAGTGTGAACATCCTGTAACAGTGTCCTGTTGTCCATGCAGAAAAACATGTTTTTGAGGAAACACATTGTCCTGTATTCTATTTGGATCTTTGTATAAGAACATCTGTTCTTGTGCCAGTGCTGATAAGCATATCCTGTTTTCCATGCAGAAAAACATATTTTTGAGAAAACACATTGTCACAGTGTCATAAACATATCCTGTTGTTTTAGGAAACATATTGTGTCCATCCTGTTATTTTAGGAAACTTATTGTGTCCATTTTTTATATGCAGAAAAACATGTCAGTGTTCTTTAAAAGCAGATTTTGCATTTTTGCTCTTGCATACATCCTGTTTTTAAGTCTGTAAGGGAAAAATGTCCATTCAGCAGGTTCCTTATTTTCCAAGCCATGGTCATTTAGTATGACTGCTGATCACATATTACTAAACTCTGTTTCTGCATTTAAGCAAGCTTTTTCTTTCAGCATATTTACAACAGAATTAATTTCAGCCTTATATTCATAATATCTAACAATTCCCTCTGTTTTTAAACATACTCAAAACATTTTATATAGAAAACACATTAAGAAGCAAACCTTGATACAAGTCAAAATGCAATTTTACATAGTTAATACAATGATATTAAGTATTACTACAAAAACTGAATGTATTTCAAACTTTTTCTTTTGCAGACCATTCTGTGAAAATATTTTATCAATTATGAGCTGTGTCTCCTTTAATGTTATTTTTTTAACATGATCAATTTATTCTTTTGCAATCACAGAATTTAATTTATGACTTAGAACTGTTCCATTAACTCTTTGCAACTGTTGAATTAACTATAAGAGACAGTAACCATGTGCTACTGCAAGCATTTATACACTACTGAAAACACACAATTTCAATGTCATTTTAACCATAACATTGTGGTCATGTCTTTGAACTGCCCATTAACATCTTGGTAAAGTACTGAACTGGGCTTAGATAATAAATATTTGAAAGCAATTATTTTACTGGTGTAAAACCAGTGATATTACAACTTGACAAATTAGTTTTGAACTTATTACAATGTATCCTGATCAGTATGTATTTACACAGACTGTTTGCTATTTATGCATTTTAATCTAGTAGGTACCCTGGACCCATTGTTTTCTTTAAATATGTTTTTTCATACATATTCATTACTAGACATTAATTTCATTTGTACTGAATTTTTCTGCATTTGTACATACAAAGACTGTAAAGTACATTTAGTCTAATCTTACAAATTTAATAACATTAATATTAAGCAAAATCTTGGAAAATGTTTGTCTCTTTAGAAATATCTAGTGGAATTGATACCAAATCCATATGTCCTGTTATTTTAAACTACATACTCAGCAATTAGAAACATTGATGCTTTTTTATACCAACATTGTTTTGCCAAAAACATATTAAAATAGTGACCAATCTTGTTCAATTTTTTTACATATCTTTACTCTCTTTTGTATAGCTGTAATCAATTTTAAGCCATCTCTTGTTTTTTAAACCATCTCTTCTATAGCTTTACAGTTTAACAGGTTGTAAATACAATTTAATACTAAACTATACAATAATAACCATTACGATAGCTATTAACAACTTGTAAAATATCTTATCCTGTCAGGTTTAATCCAGTTTACCAGTATTTCTAATACACTAATACCTGTTTTCCCCCCATAAAAGAGTATTGTCAAGAAGGAATGAGATTTATTTTTTCTGTAGCTTTATTTCAGACCCTTGTGCAGTACTGCTTATACAGTCAGTGTAAAACTGAGAAAGTGCCCCTCCCCCTTATACAGTCAGTGTAAAACTGAGAAAGTGCCCCTCCCCCTTATACAGTCAGTGTAAAACTGAGAAAGTACCCTTCCCCCTGTAGTACTTCAACACTGTTTACCTGCCCTATGCTGTGAGAATAGAATGTATGTCAGCCCAACACTTTGGCCATACATTTACGTTATTTGGTTACTAATAAACTATGGACTTTTATCTAATTTGATCATTAGTAGGTATTTACACCCTCCTGCACAATTGATTTGAACTGTATGTATACTATAGCCCATTTGCTGGCTGTACTTGATGCAACTGAGGGTTTTTTTGTCCTTTTAACATTTACTTGCAAACAGATTATAAGTGACATCTATGCACAATTGTGACATTTTATTATAATTACCAAATAGTGTTGCCTGTAAACATTTTAACAATTATGTTTTAATAACAATGATGCTTTAGAAAAACTCAGGCTACTTATCTGGCAATCAGTCTTGTTTATCTTATCTTTCCAGCATTTCCTGTAACTTTTCATTCAGTCTAGGAGGGTCTGAGCTCACATTTTATATTCTGTAAACTATAGTTAATTCTTTTGGCATTTTTCCTTTAATGTTATTGTGATTTGCATAACTATGCATTTATACTACATTACAATTAGCTTGCATGGATTTCAGAATTTTTTTATTATTTATTTCACTATTTAACTATTTAACTGTCCTGCCATTAATTTTACAAAAACTGTTTGAATAATAATACCATCTGTGATTTTCTTTTTAAAATTCAGAACTTTAACTGTTTGGTGTTACTATATAATTATAAACAAATTGTAAAAAACAAAATAGATATTAGTTTAACCAACACATTTATATTTATATTATTTATATTTGCTGTTGTCTGCCTGTTATTCTTGTGTATTGTAACAGATGTACTCTAGATGAAAAGAACACACATGCATGTCTGTCTTGTATATGTATATCTTTATACAAGCATGTCATGTCTTGCGACTTTAAATTTTTACTCATCTATTTTTATTTAATTTTATACACTAGAACAGTTTTGTTTACCTTTTGACTATGCTAATGAATGGCATTCATATGCTTTACTTTACTGTAGTACTGATAGATGTCTTGCTTTAACTGAATGAAAGTAAAACATTTAAGAATGATTTGTCCAGACATCAGATCCTACCATCCTACCATGTATGTTTAACCATTTTCAAAACATAAAAATATTATAAAATATATTTCTTTTGCACAGATTAACTGTGTATGCAGGAAGTTCCCAGTCTTTGTCAGTTCAGCTAATTTATTTCCTTTATCCTGCAACTGCTGTTGAATTTCCTGTAATGTTGCATGGTCTTTCTGGCATTCTTTAGTAAGCTGTTCTGCTGAATTTGAAACTCCTATGCACTTTTGAAAAGATGTATGCATAACTTGTCTAAGCTTCCTGAACTCATTGTGTCTGTCTTTTAGAAGTTTACTACATTCCTTTGTAACAAAATGTACTGGGGGTTCTATCAGTAACTGATTTGACTCACATGTGGTGACAGGACATAACTGTTCAACATCAGAATGTAATGGAAACACTTTACCCTTAGTTAATTCTTTATCATGAACAGATCTGTCTTTACAGTCTATTTTTTTAGCAATATGATGCAATATTATTTTATGGCATAATACACAAAATGCAGTTTTGTTGAAGCACACACTAAACATTTGTCATTTTTCACATGGTTTTCTTTGAGATACCAGTCAAATATTGTAATACATTTGCATAATGCCTTACTATCAACCTGCCCTAATAAGGTTTTACATTTACTAATGTGCTGTGTATACCAACATAGCAATTTACTAAAGTTTGGTTTACTCCTGCATGAATTATAAATAATATCCATACTGTCTAGTAATATACAAACTGTCTAGGAATACACAAACTATGTATGAATATACAAACTGTCTTAAGAATATACAAACTCTCTTAAGAATATACAAACTGTTTAACATCATCCACACTAAATATGTGACACAAAAAAAAGTTTTACCAGTTGGCAAGCAAACAGGTGATCAAGCTGTTATTGCAGATGGCTAGAAATTTTTCAGAGTCACTTGAGAAGCTGGTGAAGCACAACAGGCAGCGGACTACTGTGCTAGTGGACATTCACCTTTCCTTGAAGAATTTATGGCACTGCAAATTTCTTGAACTAGTCTCACTCCGGATTGTAGACGTCTAAAAAACTTTACTACTGCAAGCTGCATAAACTGGAATACTTCTGTTTAGGATTTACACATACGTACAAATGTTAGTTACTGCAATTTGACTGAAGTGACCCTCTGCAGGGCTTACCATCACTCCCCCTGTGTTTGAATTGCAGATTGTAGGTTCAAATGCAGGCTAGCTTGCCAGTGAAAAAATTACATGGAGCTGCTTACTGCTTGGTGTGATGGATTTGAAGTGTTCTTAAGACACTCAGTCTTGCTGGCTGGATTCTGCTAAAATTCAAAGTCTGGTTATATTTGCATTCACAGTCTGTTGCATACAGAAACTTGCAGAATATACACTGATGAGAGAATATACTTTGCAACATCAACTTTAGAGAGCAGTAACAAATAACTTTGTATAATAAACCAAACTGAACAACGTTGCAGCTTAAAAGTACTGTTCCAACTTTACTTCTCATATAGTACAGATGATGTGAGAGATATAACATTTACCTTAGGACAAATGAGTCCCTACCATACCTCTAACATAACTGGATTTATACAGCTCTTTATATACAGTTTTAGTCATGCATAAACATATACATTTCCTCTTGATATTCTATTTTGGAGAATTGCTCATCCTGTAGAAACAATACTAAGCTTCCTTGTTTAACAATGTCTTGTAAGAGACCATATTTTCTGACAGTGTGAACATCCTGTAACAGTGTCCTGTTGTCCATGCAGAAAAACATGTTTTTGAGGAAACACATTGTCCTGTATTCTATTTGGATCTTTGTATAAGAACATCTGTTCTTGTGCCAATGCTGATAAGCATATCCTGTTTTCCATGCAGAAAAACATATTTTTGAGAAAACACATTGTCACAGTGTCATAAACATATCCTGTTGTTTTAGGAAACATATTGTGTCTATCCTATTTTAGGAAACATATTTTGTCCATTTTTTTATATGCAGAAAAATATGTCAGTGTTCTTTAAAAGCAGATTTTGCAATTTTGCTCTTGCATACATCCTGTTTTTAAGTCTGTAAGGGAAAAATGTCCATTCAGCAGGTTCCTTATTTTCCAAGCCATGGTCATTTAGTATGACTGCTGATCACATATTACTAAACTCTGTTTCTGCATTTAAGCAAGCTTTTTCTTTCAGCATATTTACAACAGAATTAATTTCAGCCTTATATTCATAATATCTAACATCTTGTATCTGTATATCTTTATACAAGCATGTTATGTCCCTACCATCCTAGCATGCATGCTTAACCATTTTCAAAACATAAACATATTATAAAATATATTTCTTTTGCACAGATTAACTGTGTATGCAGGAAATTCCCAGTCTTTGTCAGTTGAGCTAATTTATTTCCTTTATCCTGCAACTGCTGTTGAATTTCCTGTGATGTTGCATGGTCTTTCTGACATTCTTTAGTAAGCTGTTCTGCTGAATTTGAAACTCCTATGCACTTTTGAAAACATGTGTGTATAACTTGTCTAAGCTTCCTGAACTCATTGTGTCTGTCTTTTAGAAGTTTATTACATTTCTTTGTAACAAAATGTACTAGAGTTTCTATCAGTAACTGATTTGACTGTTGTTGCAACTCTGAAATAAACCTTTTACATCTGGTGACAGAACATAACTGTCTAACATTTGAATATAATGTCAACATATTAACTTTTCTTGGTTCTTTACCTTTACAATTTTTGTCTGTACAGTCTAACCTTTGGATAATGTCATTCACTGTATTTTTATGAAATTGTACACGCAATAAACATTTTTATACCACACATGATTTTATTTCAGATACCAGTCAAATATTATAATCCATTTGCATAATGCCTTACTATCAAATTGCAATCCATTTGCATAATGCCTTACTATTAACTTGCCCTAATAAGGTTTTACATTTGCTAATATGCTGTATATACATTTATTCTGTTATTATTATTACCTCTATGGCATTCATACTGTATGTAACACAGAATAATTTTCTTACCAGTCAACAGACAGGCAGATGGCCAAGCTGCTTTACTGTAAATGGTTGAAAAGTTTCTGTAGTCACTTGTGAAGTTGGTACAGCAAAACTGGCAGATTCAGTCTTACAACTTTGTCTTGTACCTTTTCTGGAGAATTTATGGAACTGCTCCACCTTCCTGCAATGCAGTCTCACCAGATTTAGATGTCTATTAAACTGTATTGCTACAAACTGTTGAAAACTGTAGAAATCTGAAGTACTTCACATAAACATTACTGTGCTTTTACAGGAGTGACATTACCCATTCACTCCCCCTGTTTTTGGATACAGGCTAGGAACGTTGTCAAAGGGTCACCATTGAAAAATTATACATGAGAAAATCATGTAATGCTTGTTTTCCAGTATTGCTTTGTTAGGCATTTTCTGATGCTTTGAAGAGAAGCCTGTCTGTTATACATATAGTATGAATGCACATTGTAAACTCTATACATATATTCAAGCAAACTTTTTCTTTCAGCATATTTACAACAGAATTAATTTCAGCCTTATATTCATAATATCTAACAGTTGGAAGGTCTGTGGCCAACCTTAGTTCTTGCAAAATATGTACCCTAGGAATTTGATGCTATTTACTTTCCCCACTGTGGCACCATTGATGAGGATAGGGGTGTCTGGCTTTTTCTTCTTCCTAAAATCAATAATGTTTTCCTTGGATTTCCCAACATTTAGTATTAAGTTGTTGTCAGTGCACCAATGAACAAGTTGGTTCACTTCCTCCCTGTAGGCCCTCTTGTCTTCCTTCTTGATAAGGCTGATTACTGTGGTGTCATCTGCAAAGTTGATGATTCTATTTGACTGTTGAATAGCTGTGCAGTCATGTGTTAGAATTGTGAAAACAAGTGGACTGAATACACAACCTTGTGGGACCCCATTGTTTACGGTGATGCTGTTTGAGTGATGCTTTCCATCTGGAACAATCTGTGGCCTTTCAGTTACGAAGTTGAGGATCCAGTTGCATATTGTGTTTACTTAGCTTAGATGGCAGTTGTTGTGGAATACCCATGTTGAAGGCCGAGCTAAAACCTATAAAGAGCATGCTTACATAACAGTCCTTATTTTCCAGGTGATCCAAGGTGTGATGGTGTTAAGGCTGTGGCATCCACAGTAGAACGATTTAGCCTGTATGCAAATTGTAAAGGATCAAATGTAGCAGGCAGGCAGGATGTTATATGATCCTTGACCATTTTTTTGAAACACTTCATCACTACTGAGGTAAGTGCAAACTTCATCACTACAGAGGTAAGTGCAATTGGCCGGTAATCATTTCATGATGATGGAGATGGTTTCTTGAGCAGAGGGATGATGTTGGTGGTCTTAAAGCATTTGGGCACTTTTTCCTGGCTGAGTGATATATTTAAAATGTCTGTGAAGACTGGTGCCATCTGATCAGCACAGTTTTTAAGTATTTTCCCTGAGATCTTAGCTTGACCAGCTGCTTTGCCCGGATGAACTCTACGTACATTTTTGTATACTTCTTTCAGGCTGAGGCATAGTGATGTGGCATCTTCATTTGTGGATAGTCTCTCTGGTGAGGTTCTATTTGATTCCTCAAATCTGCTGAAGTAGATATCTAATCTATGTTATACTTCCTTGTCATAAGAAAATATTAAGCTGATTGAGTCTATTAGATGTGCCTGTATCTATAAACAAAACAAACATAGTTTAAGTAAACATGCTTACTGAGGAATATGCAAGTATCTGAAAAGCCACTTTCAGTGAAGAAACATGTTTAGCCAAGTCTGATTTTTCATGACTTCAAGGACTTCAGCACACCAGTCATTCTGTCAACAACTGCCACTTTAAGTTCTTGCAAATGCATATTCATTACTTCAGTAATGCTGTCTATCCATATTAGCCTCTGTCATCCCTTTTTTCTTTTTCCTTCAATCTTTCTGAGCTTCAGTAAATTAAAAAAAAATTAATATACCTTCTGAATATCTCAACTAGCTGCTGACGCAATCTCTTACCCTATCCCTATCTTAATCAATCTCTCCATAACAGAACAATACATTCCCAAGATGTGGAAAATTTCCATACATCACCCCATTACATAAAGGCTACAGACTTCTCCAGTTACAGGTCTATTGCTATCTTATGCCCACGCTTCAAAATTCTAGAGAAATGTATCCATTCCCAACTCATACCTTACGTAATTTCCATTAACCTTCTAATTAATTCCCAACATGGCTTTAGACCCAACTACAGTACCACTACAGCTCTCTTAAGATTCACAAACTCGTATCAACCACTTCAGAAGCAGCAGCCATCTAGTGTCGTCCATTTTTGTTTGACATGCCTATCTGATTTTTATTTATATCTACTGTATAATGACCTTAAAGTCTCATCATATTTTCTACTATTATATAATAATTTCATTAGGTCTTTGCTTATTTTCTATTATATTATGTTTAGTTTATGTACCTTTATGTACTGTTACCATGTGGAGCTTTTCTTCCCGGGCCTCCAGTGAAAATGGGTTCTGCCCAGTTGGACTTTCCTGGTAAACAAATGTAAAATAAATAAATAAATGTAAATGTCCACAGCATTCAATACCATCTCTCATAAGAAACTCCTTAATGAACTTTAATCCTTTAAACTTAGCCATTCTGCCCTTACATGGCTCCACAATTACTTATCTGATCATCTTGTCTACTCCCTGTCCCATTAGGCATCCCACAAGGATCCATTCTAGGCCCTCTCCTATTTTCATCTTCACCAACAAGCTTTACACTGCCACTCACCAGGCCATTACCATACAATACACTGATGACTCCACACTCATACACGCAGCCCCCTCATTATTTAAACTTCAAGAAATACCCCAAAAATCCATTACAGAGGTAGAATCTTGGCTGGCTGGTGCTTAGTTAATCCTCAATCCCAATAAAACTAAATTACAAATATTCTTACACAACAAACCATCAGACCTCCTGTTCCCCTTCATGATTAATTCTTCTAGTAACACAAAAATAGAATCCGTTTCTCAGACTCAACTTCTTGGTGTTACAATAGATAACGAGTTGAGATTTGACAAACATATTATCCTAACTATAAAAAAGTTAACACTAAATTAAGCTCTCTCAACAGAGTCAAACCCTTCCTCTCCAACTCCACAAGACACTCCATTGCTAGAACACACTTCATTTATTTATTTTATTTATTTGCATTTGTTTACCGGGAAGGTCCACTCAGCCGAGATGAGCCCATTTTCAGTGGTGGCCTGGGAAGAAAACATCCACAAGAACAGTGATTTACAATACAGTAATAATAGCAGCAGAATAACACAAGTCTTTGTAACATTTAGATACAATGAAACACTTGCAGTACAATATAGGATTCAAAGAGTAACAAATATGGACATTAAACACAGGTGCCATCTGATAGTCAACCAAAAGGAGAGATATCTATACCAAACGATTGCAGCCCCCCAAACATTTCCAACGCCCAAGTGAGAACTGCTCTCTCCAAAGCAAAAAACACTGCATCCATAGGACCCGATGGGGTCCCCGGCTGTGTGCTCCACGAACTCAATGAGGAATTAAACCCACAGCTAGGACAGCTGTTTAATCAAAGTCTTACCTCTGGATACGTACCCAGGGAGTGGCGCACTGCAACTGTGGTCCCACTTCACAAAGGCGGTGCCTCCACCGACCCTGGAAATTACCAGCCCATTAGCTTGACAAGCCTTATCTGCAAAGCCATGGAGAGGATCATAATGGACCTCATAAATAAAGACATAGGGAATTTGCAGACTTTGGATCCAACCCAGTTTGGCTTTGTCAAAGGCAGATCATGCCTTTTAAACTTGGTTGACTTTTTAACAGTCACCAAAGCCATTGATGAGGAAAGGCAGTCCATACAGCCTACCTCGATCTGGCGAAGGCCTTCGATACAATACCCCACTCGGGTATCATTGAAAAACTCATCAGCTTAAATGTTAACCCATACATCACAAGATGGGTTGCAAACTGGCTGAGTGACAGAACCCACAGGGTCAGAGTTGCTGGCGCCATGTCTGACTCAAAGCCTGTCACAAGTGGTGTCCCACAGGGCTCAGTCCTGGGCCCACTCTTGTTTGGCATCTACTTTTCCAAGTACAAGCAAACACAGGAGGGTTATGGCTGACAAAGTTTGCAGATGACTGCAAACTGGGCGCCATAGTAGAAAACACATCTGACACAGATATCCTACAGAAGGGTCTCACAGAAACTGATAACTGGTGCCAGAGCCATGGCCTAAAGTTAAATGCCAAAAAATGCATAGTCATACCCTTCGGGAAAAACAAGGTTACCCCTAGCTACCAAATAGGTGGCAATCCACTGAGCACAGAAGAGGTTATCAGGGACCTGGGGACCCAGGTTGATAGTAGTCTGTCATTCGACACCCATGTAGCTAAAGTAGTTAGGAAGACCTTCTACATTGCCCACCTTATCATGAAGGGATTCTCATCTAGATCAAGGGAGGTCATGGTCTCCCTTTACTCATCACTCATCAGACCAATGATTGAGTACAATGCCCCATTCGAATGTATCTGACCCGACACTTGCAGCAGCTGAGAGGCCACAAAAGTTCCTCACCAAAAGGATAAAGGGTCTCAAAAATCTGTCCTATGCTGCCCGACTGAAAGAACTCCAGCTCTATTCAGTCGCCATCGCTTGCTCAGAGGTGACCTTTGCCTAACATACAAGGCCATGTCAAACCCAGATTTGATGAATATGCTTCACCTCAAAAATCTAGATCCATCAGAGCCACAAGGCGGAGACTTAAACCTTGACACGGCTATTAATAGGATGTGCTGGAGGGATAGATTCATCACCCAAAGACTCCCTATGCTGTGGAACAAAATCCCGGTATATGTGAGGCAGAGCACCTCGCTGGCCTTGTTCAAGAGAAATCTTGACCAATGGATGGGAAATCGCAGATATACCCCAGGGATTACCTCGGTGTCACTGCTCGACAGAGGCACTGCAAAATAATGGGTATAGTTCCCCATACTAAAGGGGTGGCGTAAGCCACAAAACGATGGGCTAGGCTTGTAAATGCCCTCGGGCAGATAGCCTAGTATGAACCTATGAACCTATGAACCTATGAAACTAAGTTAGCACATCAGTAGCCTAGCACTAATAACACAAGTATGCATATTAATAGGTGTTAAGATCAGATATCTAAATATTGCCACTTCAATACTGAATTCAGTAGGTATTCCATAATAGAGGGCTTAAAGAAGTTGTAAGGAAACTAAAGAATTAAGGCAGTAAGTTGTAGGCTGCAGGTTGTGTCAGACAGAGAAAGTAGTTAAAGTTGAGAAGAGTGGAGGAAGAGGGAGTCAGGTTTTGAAAGGTGTAGTATTAGTGCATGAACATTGCCATAAGGAGGAAATATATTGTTTCAGTGCTTTTTTTTTTTTTTTATGCTAATTGTATTGGTAGTGGTCCTGACTGATTGATGGTGGGAGAGTGTTCCACAGTTTGGCAATAGTAAAAGCATAAAGCATCTGGCCAGCTGATAAGTTTGTTTTTTCCACTTTCAGGAGTAGCTGGTTTTCAGATCTTAGATGTCTGTTTGGGTGGTAGTGGGTAAGTAGATTGATAAGGGCAGGGCAGTCTGATGGTTTGAATATGATTTTGCATGCTGTGATTAACTGTACGTATGAAAGGTAGACAGGAAGTTCAAGCCAGTCTAGAAGGTGTAGTGAGGAACAGTGGTGGGAAGAGTATTTTGCATCGGTTGCGAATTTAGCAGTTTTATTGTAGCATGTTTCTGGTTTTGATTTCAATGAGGACTGAATGTTGGTAAGAAGAGGGGCACCATACAAGACAGAGGGAACTAGAAAAGTAGAGGCAATGGTTTGTTTGGGGAAGCAGTAAAGGAATTGTATATGCCTATAGAGCATACAAAGTTTTTGGTGTGTTTTTTTAATACTATTGTGTATGTGTAGGTTGAATATTAGGTTTTCATCTATGATTACACCTAGTACTTTTGTGTGTGTGGGACACCCGCTATGGTCATTTTCTTTTGTGCCAGAATGGAGAATTCATTTTTATTTAGAGTAGTAGTTTTCTTAGGGGTGAAAAGAACAAGTTTAGTTTTATTGGGGTTTAGGACAAAATTGCTATTGGCCATCCAGGTTTCTGTGGTTGTAAGGGCACTTTGGGGGATTTGTTGTTGTTCAGATGAGGAATTAGCAGTGCAGATGATGTTCTCTTCTTTATGCCTCACCCATTCTCACTAACCCATAAAAAACTGACCTGGCAAAACTAGATGCCTGCTACAACAAAATTGCCAGATTCTCCATCAACTCTCCTCATAGATCCCATCACTGTACTGCCCTATGCCAACTAAATTGTCTTGACCTCCACAATTACCTCACATACACCCAACTGGCTATGGCCCACAGCATACTTTACCTCCCAGTCAGGTGCCTTGTACTCCGCATCCTACTTTAACCCCAGTCTAATAAAAGACTACTTAAATCTTCTGACAAATTCCTCTTACAACTCACAAAAGCTAACAACTTTTCTGGTGAATCTCTTTACTTTAATCGCACTGCTAGAACATGGAACTCAATCCCCCAAAACATACTTACCACACCAAATCTCCTACAGTTCAAATTTCTCCTCAGATCTCACCTACCTAATTCTTGGCTCTGCTCCTGCGTTACACCTGGCTGAGTCATTCCCTTCCTTCCCTCCATTTTTATAGGCTTTCCTTTGCTACACTACACTGTTGTCAACCTGATAGGAGTCTCGTTCTCATCTATTTTCCCCACCTGCACTCTGTCTCTAGATACCTTGTCTATTCCTCTGTACCTCATCTGTCTTCTCTTTCTTTCTGAACTTCTCTATTACATCCTCCTCTAAATTCACTTCTTTCTTAATCATTCAATTCTAAACAAAGTAAAATAACTACTTCCTACCATCCTTTTCTTGTATAGTTATTTGTACTGTCTTTTCTTGAATATGTCTATTTATATCTTCTTATACTTGTACGTCTACTGTATGAGCTTATGTATTGTATAATTTGTTATTTGTAACAATCTTTATTCTGAGGCCTCGGCTGAAAAAGGGCTTGTGCCCAGTCGGACTTTCCTGGTCAACAAACATTAAATAAATAAATAAATAATAAATATCTTTTCTAGTAAATCCTTTCTCAATATTACATGGCCAAAGTATTTTAGCTTTAGCTTTACTACCAGACTTTTAATTGACTATTCTAGGATTATTTCCTAGAGCATTGACTGAGTTAATCTTTTTGCATTTCACAGGATTCTTAAAAGTTTTTTTCCTAAAATCACAGTTCAAAAGCATAGGCTGTCTACTGTCCAGCTTTACACATAGCCCAACTCTCACACTATTTATTACTGAGTAAATCATAGCTTTGACAATTTGGATATTTATTGATATTGTGATATCTTTGCTCTTTAAATTTTTAGCCAATTTCTCACAGTTTTCATTCCAAGAAGCTAGCATATTAATTGTATAGCAGAAGTCACCATCTGCAGAGATCTTTCATTCAAGGAAGATAAAAATCTCTCATCACCTACAGTTCTTCCAAAACATTTTAGAAGAATTAATTGGTGGAGACATCATTTTAAAAGTTTCAATGTTGAACACTAAGCCAGCATTTGGACTTTCTTATATTTCCTTCATAAACAATACCTTCAACTATTCCACAACTTCAGTGATATCATCACCATATCCAAGATTGTTAATATTTCTCTTGGCTATAAGGATTCCATCTTTTGATTCATCTAACCCATTGTTTTGCATGTCACATTCAATGCACAAATTAAATTAATAGGGTAAGTATGTTTATCCTCGTCATACTATTTTCCCTGTCATGAACAAGTCAGCTGTTTCATATATTCTCCATGCAGATTCCTCAATATGTAAACAATGTGAACAGTATCTGAATTTCTCTAAATAGTTTTCACAGTTTGTTGAGGTCTACTCAGCTAGAGGCTTTAGACTAACTAATAACATAGAAGTAAATATTTGTTTCTGAAATTCTTTTGCTTTCTTTTTTATTTAGTGGATGTTGAAAATTTGATCTCTGATGCCTTTGCCCCTTCTCAAACCAGCTGATACATCTGGCAGCTTTCATTCATATACTGCAAGAGTCTAGCTTGCAGGGTCTTGACTATTACCTTGCTTGCATGTGAAATACATTTGTTCAGTAATTTGAGCGTGCTTTAACATTACCCTTTTACAGGATTGGAATCTGAACTGCTTTTTTTCCAGTCCAATAGCCACTGTTGTGTTTTCCAAATTTCCTGGCAAATTCAAAGCAGCAGAGCAATAACATCATCTTGTAGGAATTTGTAGAATTCCAGTGGAATTCCATTACCTCCTGCAATCTTGCTATTAACATGGCTTTCTTGGGTCAGCTTAACTTCACTGTCCAAGATGTCTAGTTCTAAATCAGAGAATATGCCATCATATGTATTAGAAAGGTTACTTTTCTTCCAGCATATAATTTTATATCTGGGTGTGATATTATTTCATACTTAATTGATCATTTATTGTGAATTGGTTTATTAAAACCTTCACTTTATTTTGAGTCTGTTTCCTGCAGCAGGACTTGATAAAAACTATAATTTGTGTCAGCAGTTGTTAGCAGAAGACTTATATGTGGTTTATAATCCCAGAGCAACATAACTAAACCTGTGCTGGGTGCTGAGATCAAGATCCATATTATTTCATAAGGGCTATTTCAATTACGCATATATTCCTCCTACCTCATCTTAATATCAGGTTTTTCTGTTAGGCCTCTCCCATCTTTGTTTCTCATCATGTCCATTTTTATCACAGTTTCACTCTGTTATCTTCTTCAAGTTTTTTGTACCACTCATTTAAATATTCTTTCTTATCTCTTCTTGCTCTTCTATGAACTCTTCCTTCAGTTTGAGATATTTTTCTGCATCACAATTGTCTTTTATTCTACTTCTTTTCTTCATCACTTCTAAAGCCTCCTCCACATCCAGCCATTTTGTTTTCTATAGCTCTTTTCTGTTTGGAATATTTTTATTGGCACTTCATGGACAGTATTGCAGACCTTTGTCCATATTTCTTCAGGTGTTATATGTAACAGGTATAACCCACTAAATATGTTCTTCAACTTCATTACATATCTGCTTGGAATATTGTTGAGCTTGTGTCTTGTTAGCCTAGAGAATTTTTTTTTTTGCTTTCTATTATTTAATTTTTTTAGCTTTTATAATATGAAGCTGCTGATCTGAGTTTTGCTGACTGTGTAACACTTCTCTATCCCTGATGGCAAAGTATGCAGTCTATATAATCTCGTTGACTACCATCCATCCACAGCCCCTTTTTCCCATGGAGTCAGGGTGGGACTTCACCAGCAACAATCTTCTAGAGTCAAGGTTTACACCACCAGGTGGCAAGCCCTGCCACGGTAGTTCTTCCACACCACACACTCACACATACACTCACACCTATGGCCAATTTAGGCTGTCCATTTCACCTACTCCATGTCTTTGGAATGTGAGAGGAAATGGGACCACCAAGAGGAAACCCATTTGAAATCAGGGAGGACATACAGACTGCACACAGAAGCTGCCCCAGCTGAGAATCAAACCCAGGAACCCCTTGCTGTGAGATGACAATGCTATCTGCTGTGCCACTGACTACCACCTACTGATACCACTGTGTAAGTCCATCTCTTAAACTGTTAAAAAAGAAAAGTATTCCCTATGACCAGCGAATTATCTTAGTAGAATTCTATTAGTGTGTCACACTTTATTTCATACATCAGGGGCAAACTTATACAAGATTCCACTTGTACCTTGAGTGTTAACTTTAGCTCCAAGTTATCTTAGTCAGTTGCTTACAAAATGCAATGAAAATATTAAGCAGGGGATGTGCTCAGGGGTGTGCATGTACTTGGATGTGCTGAATCAAGTTCCATTGAGACCTAGAGAATAATTATCAATTTGTTCAATATCTTTCACCAAAATATTTTTGTTTATCTGGTAGGTGGTTATATGGCTTAACTTTATATCAGTTGTGCAAGCCTGATGTTTCTGTCTCTCTCCAGGGGAAAAATATATTTGGCTGATTAGTGAACGCCAATTAACATGATGAACTTAAACGGATGCATGACTGCCAAGCCAATGGGCAAACCAGCAAGCACCAGTGGAAAAAACAATCTAGAGTGCACAGTGCTTAATATCTGGCGGATGCCCCTAACCACACTGCTGCAGGAGGTGGAAAAGGATATCGAACTGTGGTAAGCAATGGAAGGAGAAACTAAAAATGAGGTGACAACCATTCACAGACACAAAAAAAAACTCAGGAGCTACTTGAACAATGTGATCTCCTGAATGTTCACACTCAAAAAACTGAGGACTTACCACAAAGGCAAAAAATATGTAAGCTCTGAATTGATGGTATTGAGAACAGATTCTGATGTAATAACCTAAGAATTATAGGGTCAATGGAGGGACTGGAAGGAGAGAATGTGGTGACCTTTTTTAATAAGGAGCTTGCCGCATTGCTAGTCAGGGATTCCCCTCCTGTCAATGAAATGGTTCATCGGATACAGTCCAAGAACACCTCAAATTATACTAAAATGATTAAATTATCTGGACAGAAAAGTTATTCTTCAGTGTACTATGGACAATGGGCCTAATTGTATGAATGGAGGTGCTAAGGTCCATATAGCCCTGGACCATAACACTTTCCTTTACAATAAAAGAAAGGCTTTCCTCCTGGTCTTACATCATTTTAAGGGGCAAGGCATCATGCTTCAATTATGCTTCCTTTTAATACTGGTGATAAGGAGGGATGATTTTTTTATGCTCTTAATGAAACCGAAGCCTATCTTAATAATGAGCTCCTTATGCAACAAAAGCAAACCCTGCCTACCTCTTCTGTGAAAGAGATCAATAAAAAAACTGGATCAGTCACCTACTAAGAGCAGAAAATTACTAGTTGGTAAGAAAACTAGGAGTCTTGCAGACCCAGTACTTAGAGTAGAGAACAATCAGCTTGCACCTTGCCATTAGTAGACACTGGGGAGGAGGTAGAACTAATTTTGATGTATGTAACAGAAATGAAAACATCACAATGGGAATTTGCTTCACTGGAAGCCACAGAAGTTGCATCATCTTTGCATGTGCACTTCTGTGTAGGTTGAGTGGGGAATCACTTATAAGGCATATTACCTAATGCACTTTCACTGCGCCAGAATCTCTGATAACCTGATTGGGTGTTTTGGAGATTTGGGTATGCTGATTATGGGCAGGGATGGGGATGATGTTGTTCTGGTAATTTTAGATTCTCCTTGGCCCTTTTGGTAATCACCAAACCCTTCCGAGGTGGCATTTATGGCATGGTGGGCTTGTGTTTGGGAAAGAGTATTAATTATTAAAGTAGGTTTTCTGTGTTAATTTTCAATGTTCATGATCAGATTTCCTTGGAATAAGTTTGTCATTAAGTGGCCTGGCTTTATGAGGACTTTATATAAATGCACACCAGTAATAATCTTCCAAATCAGCCAGCATGACCCCTTGTCGTACTTTTATCATTCTTTCCGTAAGTCATGAACACTTTATCACATGGAGCATTTTGTTTATTCCATATTTTTATTTTGGGTCACCTTGTCAGCAGGAAAGGTAGTTTGTAAAAAGCATGTTATTTCCTGGACATCTAAGCTACTTAGAATAAGATGCTGTCTGTGAGATGCTTAGGATAAGCTGATACAAGTTATTGCTGTTGTTTTGTGAGCAGACACTGTTAAGTTTCTGTAGCATGAACTTGCATTTCTCATATGGGTTTTTGTTTCATATGATATATGTATTTTAAGGAAATCTGTCTTCTATTGTTGTTATTCTCATTCGCTGGGTTGCATATGCCATTTCAGCTGTACCAGAACCCACCCATGATGCTGCACATGAACAAGCATCATGGAATTTATTGTCTTCCTTTATCTAATTTTGCTGTTTTTACTCATACACATGTATATAGGTTCATAGGTTGGTACTGGGCTATCTGCCCAAAGGCATATATTAGCCCAGCCACATTGTGCGGTATTCACCTCCCCTTTAGTAGTTCCCTAGAGCCTTGTACTAGCAGCTAGTACCCTTGGCCCCTATATATATAAGAGTTTAGAATATAATTTTGTAGGGGGGGTACCCATGCTTAGTGTTTTTCTGTATCAGCTTAACTGGACAATGAAAGTTTTTATCTTGGAATGTCAGGGCTATGAACTCGGACATAAAGGCGACATGTGTGGTATAGAAATTAAATGCTGAAGATTGCTAATGTGGTACAGGTAAATAGTAGAAGTGCTGGGTTATTACTTCCAGCTGGGGCTCTGCAGCAAAAGATGTTTGGTTAGAGATAAGTTGTATCAGGTAAAGGTGGATGCAAATGTTCATAAACATGAGAGATGGATGATGATTAAACTGAATACATCATAAGAGAAAACTGACTATTAAAACATTCTATGGCCTTAATTATATATTCACAGCCCTTCTACCAAGTTTTTATGACTCTCTTTTGAATTTTGAGGGACATTATCTAACTACCATTAATAGCGTGTGTGGGGGGGGGGGCAATGTGACATAGAAGAAAGAATTGGACAGGATTACTACTGACAGATTCTGGCTGCAACACACACACACACACACACACACACACACACACACACACACACACACACACACACACACACACACACACACGCACACACACACACATGCATACACGCACACACACACACACACACACACACACACACACACACACACACACACAAACACACACACATGCATACACACACACACAGACACACACACACACACACACACACACACACACACACACACACACACACACACACATACACACACACACACACACTAATACCTACCCAATTATTTTTGAAGATGCATCACAGGTATTGTTTTTTTTTTCCTTTATTTTCAAGTCAACAAGGGATTTAAGTAAAGTTTGTTTTAGACCTAAAATATTTATGTTGCAGCCAGCTAACCAAACAAATGTAATATTTATGTTATTACAAAGCTTTACATTTTCGAATCTGCTGAATATTGACCTACTTTTTAAAAGGTTTTTATTTATTTATTTACTTACTTATTTTTTTTTTATTGTTAACTTGGTTGATGGTGGTCTAGTATGAGACCCTTTTCAACCCTTCTTAGGGCCCAAGGTAAAGTCAAATTAATAAGCAAACAGCTAATAATACATTAGCATCACCACATACAGAGTTCAATATTTACAATATTAAAAATAGTAAAAATTTTAACAACCAACTAAGATGTGGTGTATGTGAATGACAATAATACATACACATCGCTGTAAACAGAAGCAGCTATGTATAACACAATGACATTTATCAGCAGGGACAGACAAAAGTACATTTACATTAGAAAGAACTGAAATACACAGTGAAGGCGAATGAGATTAAGAGTTCAAGACGGCAGATTTACATAGGAATAGCAAAGTGCACTTTCGCTGAAGCCTAGTCGCTGGATCGGCTGACTAAACAAAAAACACGCACAAAACATGTTTTGCAGGGGGGCAAGCCCCCCTTCATACATCCCCCTACTTAAATATACCAACTCCGAGATTGTACTACAGCAAGGAAAAGGGAATGTTCCCATTCCTCCCTGTATTGTGATTTCCATACTCTGTTTTTGAAGTTTTGGTACTTCGAACAACTGTGTTCAACCAAGTGGGTTTCGAAGTACTGAAACTTTGTACAAATGAAGTAGTCCCATATATATATATATATATATATATATATATATATATATATATATGTGTGTGTGTGTGTATAAGTAAACCTTTTAATATAGCTACTGAACTCCAGTCAGCTGATACTTTTTTCTGCTGTTCTCACCTCTCTTGCTCTTTCCCGCTCCATTCCTCTACCCTACCCCAATTCCCACCCACCCCCAGTGCTCCTACACTTATAGTCCTCATAATCACACCCCCACCAACAACAGCCTATCACCATCAATCAAGTAACAAATCCACTCCCACTTACATAACATACCCATCCACTTGCAACCTTCCCCTCTCCCTTCACCCAGACAAATCATGCAGGCCATACTATCACTACTACTACTAACTCTCACTACCCTAGCCTATACCACATTCATACACACTGCACTACCACCAAACAGTACCTTTCACCCAACACATACCTACACACACACATACGGACAGACAAGAACATTGCAATCTGCTTTTCATTATTCAAAAACAGCTCACTATTTCTCATACACAAGACACACACCAAAGATACCTCTCAATAAACAAACAGCATCTAGAGGACACACTGACCTAGGCCACACTATAAAACTCAAAATATTCCTCAAAAAGTGTCTACTAATCACAGGAGACATGTACCCCAACCCAGGTCCATTCAACAAACTTCTTTCACACAAACAAAAATCAGAACTTTTTATTAACCTAAACTCAAGAAGTATATCCAACAAACTACAAGACCTACATGCACTCATAGCTCACTACTCCCCAGATATACTATCTATTACCGAGACTTGGCTAAAACCCAACACCCAAAACAATGAAATTCTCCCCTCAGGGTATAGTGTCCTAAGGCAAGACAGACATTCCAAAAAGGGAGGTGGAGTTGCAATTCTATTTAAAAGCACACTTAAAATCCACCCCAGTTCCCAAATTTTAGAATGCAGAAACATTAGGCTCTGTTATGTCCCTTAAAAACAAAAAAATAGAATCAACATACTCTGCAGTTACATTCCCCCAGGTAATAACACACCTATAACAGAATAAATACCACAATGGGCTACAACCAACTATCATGCTAGGTGACCTAAACCTAGACTGGCTTACATGTAGCTCCAACAATCCCTCAAACCATATTAACTTATTTGGCTTCTCACAATTAATTCAAGAGCCCACCAGAATCGACAAAAAAAACAAAACAATCCCTTCTCGACTGGACTTTAATTAATTTCCCCAAAGAAAATTATCATGTGGGTTGCCTACTTGATGAACTAAGTGACCACTGCCCCATATTCCTACTTCATAAACAGGTAAAGATACCCAAACCCGTACTATATAAGGAAATTAGACATGAACACAAGGTTAATCCACAAATTCTCAATAGAATACTACAACAATGTAACTGGCACCCACTACAGACTCTAGCACTAGACCAGGCAGTCTCTTTTTCAATAGTACTTTTATAAATGTTATAAATACAATACCCCCCATTAAGAAGCGTAGAACCAAATTTAACTATGCCCCTTGGCTAAATAGGACCACAAAAGACCTACTAAATACCAGGGACAATGCCTGGATGAATTGGAAAAAGAACAATACTGGCCAAAATAGACAAATATATCAACAACTTTGAAATCAGGCCAAAAAACAAATAAAATAGATAAACAAAACTACTTCCTTAATGTCCAAAACAAACATTCCAAAAACCCACAAAAATTCTGGCAAGCTATCAATTCCCTTCTAAAACCCGGCAAAACTACTACCCCAGCCCCAAATACCAAGACTAACAATGACAGCATAGCTTCTCAATTTAATCACCAGTTCACAGAATCTATTCTCACATTATCTACCCAACTATCTAACAGTAATCCTACACTCACGCCAACCACAGATAACAAAGATTTACCCTCCTTTACACTCTCACCTGTACCAACCTCCATGGTAAAAACTGCTATTAAAACTAAAACCTACAACCCACACAGCAGATGGTCTACCCACTAATTTCCTAAAATTAGCTGCAGAGTCCCTGGCTTACCCTGTCTCAGTTCTTATTAACTTCTCCATACAAGAAGCTCATATCCCCAAATTGTGGAACATGTCATACATTATTTCTCTATACAAAGGTGGCAACTTCTATGAGCTATTAAACAACCACCCCATTGCTATCCTATCCCCCCTTTCCAAGCTCCTAGAGAAATGTATTCACACACAAGTGATGCACTTCTTAATCTCACACAATCTTCTCTCCTCTACACAGCATGGCGTCTGCCCAAATCATAGTACAACTACTGCTCTTCTGTCCTTCACCAATCAGATTAACCAACTTAGAAACAACAATCGCTTCATATCAGCCATATTCCTAGTTCTATCTAAGGCATTCAACATGGTGTCTCACAACCTACTTCTAGACACTCTAACTACAATGTCCTTTGCCCCCTCCACTACTTGCTGGTTCAAAAACTATCTGATAAACAACAGGCAGTCAAATGGCAAGGTGTACTATCACCTTTACTACCAACTACTATTGGTGTTCCACAAGGATCAATACTAGGTCCTCTACTATTCACAATTTTTACCAATAAACTACATACCTCCACCCTGCACGCATCACTCATACAGTATGCAGATGACTCAACCTTAATCTGCTCAGCCCCGTCCATAGCCACCCTTCAAAACCTTACCCAAGAATCCTGTTCCGTCGAGAAATGGATTACAGATATCCAACTTATTCTAAACCCCAACAAGACAAAATTACTTCTCTTTACCCCCAATAAATCCAGGACCATACCTACCTCCTTCACTATCACCTCCAAAAATGGCACAACAATCTCTCCCTCACCCCATACTAAACTCCTCGGTGTAATAATAGTTAAGGATCTTCACTTTGATGTCCATATCTCTCAAACCATTAAAAAGGTATATAAAAAGCTAGGAACTCTATACAAACACAAACAGTTCCTATCAGATCAAGCACAAATCACCCTAGCCTAAACACACCTACTGTCTATACTAATGTACGCTTCCCCAGTCCTAACCCACATCAGGAAAACAGACATGGACAAACTGGACTCATGTTACAACAAAATAGCAAAATTCGCAAATAACTCTACATTTAGATGCCATCACTGTCTTGCCCTAAAAGAGCTTCAGTAGTTAGAACTCCCACAATTAATTAGTTAACACCAACTAGTCCTCACCTACAACATACTAAAAAATCCCTACAAAGCTCCAGCCTTAAATCAACTACTAAACCAATATGTAGCAAACCGTCCCCTGCAGTCATCCAACAAAACCCTACTCTGTGTATGTAAACCTAACAATACTGCAGGAAAAGATCTTTACTCTTATTCCATCACCAAGAAATGGAACAGTCTCCCCCAGAATATTACCTCAGCTCCATCTATATCGCTATATAATAAATTACTCAAGTCACACTTCGTACAGTCCTGGCTATGTCCTTGCATCACTTAGATGTGCCCCCCCCCCTTACTACCCCATATTCTCACTCATTACTATCCTGAAATACTGTACTAAACATACACCCATGAGGAGCTTCTACACATAAACCATTATGTTTTGTATTTCTATATTATCTCTTGTGAGATACCTCTTTCACTGCATAAGCAAATAGGGAGTATTTCTCTCCCAAATACTCTTATCCAAAGTCAACTATGTGTAAACTATGACTGCATAAGCTTGCATAGAACAAACTATTGTACATATAAATTTTTTATTGCATTGTATTATATATCCTTTGTTTATATATATCATGATTGTTTATATATATATATATCTACCACTGTACTTGTTTTATGTGGAGCTTTTCTCCCCGGGCCTCTGCTGTAAATGGACCTTGCTCCAGTCGGACATTCCCAGTTAACAAATGTAAAATAAATAAAATAAATACAATAAATATGTGTGTGTGTGTGTGTGTGTGTGTGTGTGTGTGTGTGTGTGTGTGTGTGTGTGTGTGTGTGTGTGTGTGTATGTGTGTGTGTGTGTGTATGTGTACACATGCAAGTCAAAAGGTAAAATCATATTTGTTAGAAAGGTTTCTGCAGCTGTAAGAAAGGAAAGAATGGACCGATGAGTGACTCCTCATCTGAGTGAACCACATATGGTTGAATTTCGTTTTATATAGTGTACATAAGCATAAATGTGCAGGAATATTAATATTAATATTTAAATGAAAAAGTGATAGATGCCAAGATGTGCAACACTGTGTTATAGCAGGTGGTGTGACTATGCAAGTGTTTTAGAGTACAGGTTAAGTAAGGGGGTAGAGTCAGTCATCTCAACTGACCAGATTTTAGCAGAATGTCCAGATTTTTGACTCATAATTTTTGCAGATTAAAGTGACTAAATAATGACAGCAGACATTTGGGTTTCAGACTTCCTAGCCTTCAGAAAAATTCATAATGATGCAAAACCTTTTATTCTAGCAACTGTCTATGAGCAATATTTAAAATCTGTCCCTATTCTGGGCCTTTGTCCCCCCATTACTTCTGGATTTATCCAGATTTCTTGCACTGAGAGGATGAGATATATCAGTCAGTGTTGTGCATGTTTTGTGTTGGCTACTCTCTACTGTTAGTGATTTAGAAAGTGTCATTTCAACAGACTGGTCTTCGATGAAATAGAGCCTCAGTCAAAAGATACCAAGTCATCCACCATTTCCTGTCCACCCTTTTCCCATGTGATGCCCCTATTGTCATCATTTTTCCCCATCCTGGCCTTCCCACACCATTCAGATAAGTGTTTTGCTTTCTTAAAATTCATTATCCTCATTAATATTTAAGTTTTAGATAGTGTAGGTAACCAAGACTGAATGAAAAAGTGGTGACCCTGAAGATGTGCAGGCCTGTGTTATACCAGTCATTGTGAATATGTAGGTGTTTGTGTCCTTTTGTTTTGCATAGTGATACGGTTAATGAAAGGGTTTTTTAGTAATGCAATGTGTAAGGGCTGAGGGCAGGGCTATGGTTTAGGTTACTGTTAGGGATAGTATGCATGAGTTCGATGGTGTGAGGGGAGGGGTCAAAGCCACCCTGCCCCCCTTAATCATGTGTGCTAACCCTAACCTTAACTAACTATAGACATTACTTTAATAAAAACACTTTCTTTAACAGTATCACTTCCAAGACAACTGTTGATCTTGGTTTTGTAGCTGTAATTTACTGATACAGGGCTTTTTAAATGGGAGAGAAGTATTCGGTATTTTGTGAGTCTATCTTTTTTGGTCTACCATTTGTGATTCTCTCTTTTGACATTAATACCACACACACACACACACACACACACACACACACACACACACACACACACACACACACACACACACACACACAGGTCTTGGTAACTTTGTTGAATGGTACTTTGGTTGACATCTGTTTAAATGACACAATTTGATGACAGGCACGTGAGATCAACAATACCAGGGTAGGAGAATATACCATTTTCCTTGGGGATTGTGCAATCTCATCTTTAGAACATGAAATCAGCAGATGGTATGGGGGGGTGCAGCCCTTTACATGGGATGTGCAGTGGGGAAAAAAAAATGCTTTCTTTGTGTTTAATTCTCAGCGCATGTGTAGTAGGGTGTCAATCAGTTTGTTTCAACATTATGCCCGTTAACATAAATCAGTTCCATATATATGTATATATATATATATATATATATATATATATATATATATATATATATTTATATGGATATAGATTTTATATATATATCTATATATATATATATATATATATATATATATATATATATATACAGGTTCCCTACGTTAGACCCACAGCTCGGAAGAACGACACTCAAAACACCAACGTCAGAAGAACGACGAAGCAGATGACCGAAAAGTTGTAATCCTGACAGCGAAAACACCGACAGGGGTAACTTGTGAGTGTGACCCGGTAAGTGTGGTGTTACCCGGTAAGTGTGCGATAGTGAGGGACTTAGGGTTAGGGTGCAGGTATGGTGAGTGTGCGATAGTGAGGGACCTTAGGGTTAGGGAGCAGGTAAGGTGAGTGTGCGATAGTTAGGGACCTTAGAGTTAGGGTTTGGGTTAAGGTTAGTGCATGGATAGTTTTGTGTAGTGTAGGTTTTAAGGTTGTTGGTGTGCTTGTGTTGTGTGTAACAGTGAACTTTTTGATTGTTCAGTGTCGGGATTGTGGTTTGTCGGGCATCTGAACTTTCGTGTTTCTGAAGTTTCTTTCTTCTGGCGTCGGTGTTTTGAGATCGATCTTCCATGCTGTTGGTGTAATGTAGGGAACATATATATATATATATATATATATATATATATATCTAGGGTGATTATCAGGTCATTTCAGTGAAATAAGTATTCATTCAAATGGGAATTGGGTCAAGTAAAATTTCAAAGTGTTGATAAAAACACAGAAGAACTCAGGTACGACCAAGGTGGCTTGTTTAAAATATAAGTGTTTTCGCAGGAAAATCTACTTCATCAGATGCTAGTAAATACAACTGGAATGTGCTGATGAAGCAGATTTTCCTATGAAAGTGCTTATGTTTTAACATTAAAGCTTCAATTGAAATTGGAAAGCTTGGTCGTACCAGAGTTCTTCTGTGTTTTTATCCGTACTTGCTTTTGGATTTACATTCGATCCCCGAAATTCGCGGGGGTTACATTCCTAGAGCACATGCAAATTGTGAAAAAATGCAAATTTTCAATGTGGTCAAAAAAAGCCTATAATTGCCTATTTTATAGTTTTAACTCTAAATATGCCCCCAAACACCTTAATTTCATTTCAAACTCAGCTTAATACATTACCCTTAAAACAAAAAAGAATGTAAAGGTAAACCCGTATACTCTACAGTGCTGTACTGCTATGTCTAATGCAGTGTTAGAATGTAAAATACTGATGTTACCCCTATACTATATGTACAGTACTGTAATTCATGCAAGCGTGTTTTCTTTGGTATGCACTGTCATTTGCTTTGTTATAAGCAGGATAAATACAATAATAATTTAACTTAATAAAAATACAGTAAAATGTACGGGTACTCACCAATAAGAAGGTATGTAATATCTACGTATTTTCTGACGGGTCTTCTTCTGGTGGGGTTTCTTACTGGCTTTTCTTGATAGGTTTGAGGAACGCTGTGATGGGAAGTTGCTGTCGTTGTTTCTTCATGGTGGCAAGGAGGGTTTTATATGTCTGAATGGCAGCATCGATGCCATTATTAACTTTGACAGCCTGAACCATATAGAGATCCCATGCTTCAGTCATCCCTTGCAACTCCTTCGCTGTCCTAATAATCTGGGACAGACATTCCAATGTCAGGCCCTGCTCCTCCTCCTCCACTTGTTCTGGATCTGTCACTTCCTCCTCCTCTTCGCTCATCCTTCAGGGGTTCAGAGTGGGCATAGAGGAAGGTGTTGACCTCATCTTGAGTGATGTCGTCAAAACTTTCACCACCAAGTATCTTTGCCAGTTTCACATCTTTGTTTACAGACTCGAGCTGAATTTCTTCAGGTGAGAAGCTGTTGTAGTTATGGACACCCTCTGGCCACAGCTTCTTCCAGCATGCATTGAGGGTTTCGGTTTTCATTTCCTTAAGAGCAGCTTGGATAACTGACAGGCACGTTGCAATTGTAAAGTTACGCCAGTAACCCTTTAATGTAAAATTCTTGTCCATGTCCATTGCATCCACAAGGTGTTGGAGAGAATTCTGGGTATAAAGAGACTTGAGGGCATGGATCATGCCTTGGTCCATAGGTTGAAATCACTGATTTGTAGATGAGGCCGGGTTTCATCAAGTAACCAGCAGCATTGCACACATAACAAGCGTCACTCTGTCCTTGTGTGCCTTAAACCCTGGAGCTTTGGCTTCATCCTTCATGATGTAAGCTCTGTATGGCATCTTCTTCCAGAACAAGGCAATCTCATCCATGTTGAAAACTTGTTAGGGCTTGTATCCCTTCTCCTCTATGATGTGCCTGATGGTCTCAGGGTACTTCCCCGCAGCTTCTTTGTTAGCAGATGCTGCCTCTCCATGTAGAGAAATACCTTTAATATTGAATAATTTCTGAAAACGATCAAACCATCCCTTACTGGCTTGAAAATCTTCAAGCTCTGGTGCTGTTGAGGCTCCTGGTCCTGGTTGTGGTTCTTCAGTACCTTTTGCATTGTCTCCTGTATCAAACTGCTTGTACAATTTCCGTGCTTTCTCACAGATGATGTTACCATCCAAGGGGATGTTCTTCTTCCTGCAGCCGGTGATCCACAATGCCAAGGCAAATTCCATCCTGACGATATTCTTATTTCTTACGGTCGTTACCATTTTGGCACTATCACAGAAACTTACTAATACAGTACCCCTGACTGCTGCCTCATTCTTTTTTATGTAGCATACGGTGCTTTTGTTGATGCCATAATGGCGTGCTACTGTGGCATAACTTTTTAGTTCCCAGAGCAAATCCAGTAGTTCACCCTTCTCCTGGAGTGTCTTAAACTTCCTCTGGTGCTTAGGTTCATTGCCAGAAGCCTTAGAAGGTGCAGGGCATTTGGGCAGCATCTTAGGGATTTAAGAAGAACAAAACAAAAAACACGAGAACACTCAGCGAAACAGTTAAGATAGCTACACGCGGTAAACTGTTATGATGTCGGAATGCTGGACTGCTTCTGCCGGAGATGTGTCACAGGGCAGCAGCTAATCAGCAGCAATGAGAATGAATAACGCTCCCAGATTGGCTACTTTTAAACCTCCCGCCTCTGAGTACAGGGTATTTCACCATCCAAAGCTGCATTTTCCTCTACATTTTCCTCTGCGGTTCCTTTGTAGACTCTCTACAGTAGTAAAAAATCTTCAGGCTTCGGTGCTGTTGATGGTCATGATCCTGGTTGTGGTTCTTCAGGATCTTCTGCATCGTATTTCACCATCCCAAGCTGTGTTTTCCTCTACAGTTGCTTTGTGCTCTCTCTACAGTACAGGTACTAAAAAACTTATACAGTAATGTACTGTATTATATTTTATATGGAAATTTAGTTGAATTTATATTATTATTTATGTTACAAAATTAGTAAATTATATTGTTCTTAATAATTAAGCATTAATTTATCATTAAAACGCATGAATGTGTGGAAAATTATATATCGCCACCAAAAAAGCCATAAAAAAATGTGGAGGGCATCTGCGGTTTCCATGAACAATTATTAGTGAGGTTTTCAGGAAGATCTGTGAATGACTGACGCCGCAAACTCCGAACCGTGACTTCATGGGGGTTGACTCTATTCAGAACTCAGGAACCTGTGTGGGCTGGTGACTGTTT
The DNA here is from genome assembly GCF_019279795.1 of Protopterus annectens. Taxonomy (NCBI): domain Eukaryota; kingdom Metazoa; phylum Chordata; order Ceratodontiformes; family Protopteridae; genus Protopterus; species Protopterus annectens. Next base: position 26,180,288 of record NC_056735.1, on the reverse strand, counting down.
TTGTGCTTTACAGTCAAATTGTTTCAGCCATGTAAGTTTCAGTCACTTGTGTTTTAATGGTCTGAGGGACACCCTACACACACACACACCCACACACACACACACACACACACACACACACACACACACACACACACACACACACACGCACACACACACACACACACACACACACACACACACACACACACACACACACACACACACACACACGCACATGCACACGCACACAGACACACACACACACACACACACACACACACACACACACACACACACACACACACACACACACAAACTGTGTGGTGGTTATACATCATAAGTAATGCCAGACATTTGAGTTAAATACCTTATATTCTTCATAAAATGCATACTAAAGCAAAATATTTTATTCTGGAAACTTTCTCAGTATATAAGATCAATATATTTTTTAAATCTGTCCTTGATTTTGGACCTTTGTTCAGCATTATGTTTTGGTTTTCTTTCTCTTTCTTAAGAAAAGAGATTAAGAGGTATGGTCATATTCATTTTATCTGGAGTCCAGTTAGTTGCTAGATTTTTTTTTTGTTAAATTACTCTGTTTCTGCATGACTTAAAATAAGTCTTACATTTGTCTACAAGAATTCCAAAAATTGTTTAGTCAAAGGAGGTATCAATTCTGTGTTCCATGTATAGACAATTTTATTTAATTAATCATATTTAGGGTAATCTAAGGAAGGTAGCCTGGTTAGACGTCTTATGCCCATATATAAACCAAGTGAAGAATATGCCTGCGTTTAAAAATCCATGGAGAACAATGGATCTCTGCCAAATATTTGTCCACTAATGAATTGAGTAAGCATGTTAGCAAAGGCACATGGGATTCATATTAAGTCATCAAAGGTAATTTTGGCAAATGGAAAATAAAAACAAAAAAAGTTCACAAAAACTACCTTCGATATTTAACTCAGCAATTTTGTTTTTGAAGGGGGCAAACTCCCCTGTAGCCCCCCCCCCCCCCCCCCCCATGTGAGGAGACACTTCCCACACCTCCTGGACCTATTTATACCAATTATGAGATCACACAACAGTGGAGAAAAAGAACACTCCACCGATGGACAAAGTAATATTGGCAAACTGTTTTGCTTTTGCAGAAATTACATTTTATGAAATGCATACTCCCAGGCAGATGTTACTAGAGAACAAGAATAACGTTTAAAGTACTATATCAGCACATACATTTCTGGATCATTCATATTATACTCCCATGCTTTAACTGACAAGGTCAAAATATCACAGAGAATTCTTGGTGAACTTCAACTCCAGATAATCTTCAGTCATACTCGTCAAATTTTACTACAGCTGAGAAAATCAGTGATGGTTTTATGAAAATGCTTTAGACTTGGAAAATATTAAGCTTTAGGAAATTCATTCTGCCCATAAAACATATGTTTGTTTTTTGACATTTTTGAGAAATATTTAGTTTTGCCAACAATGGCCTACGCCTTATTAATTTGTAGGTCCACAATATGATGGTAAGTTGCAGAATAAAGCCACACCAAAAATTTACGTTATTGTACCACTGGATTATAAATACCTAAGAAAAACTTCTTAGACCGAAAATTAAAGTTTGCAGGATTAATTTTGTAAATTGATTTAGATTGCAGTAGCTACATTGTGAAACAAGGTGAGTAAGGGAAGATTTTATAGATGAAGTAGTAATTATAATATTATCCACATAAGCTAAAAAATAATCTTATGACTTTTATGAAATTTTTGTAATTTGATAATCCTTTTAATTTGTGTATAGTAATTGATGCAATGCAATAAAAATCAAAATTAGAGAGAGAGGGTATTATTGTTGGTACCTTTCTGTTGTAACTCAATTTCAAAATGCTAGTTATTTCTATACAATTAAATATCAGTTATATCCAAAATGGAAAACAGCAAATTATAATAAATTAAAATAAATTATAATATGATCGGCAAAATGAAAGTAGAAACTCCAAGACAAAGTCCACGGCAGTAGATACAGGACAGCAACCAAATCATTTAACTCAAAGAGCACTTTGTGAAAAAATGTGGGTCATGCACAATGTATACACACATTTTAGAGAGACCCTCCTGTTTAATAAATGGGACTATGATAAACATAAAAAAGAAAGGTTCGTGCCAGACTTAGAGAGTGGTATATTGTGCTTTGTGCATGAAATGCCCAGCATACTACATTGGAAAAACTGAAAGGAAGCTTAAAAGTAGAATTTACGAACACCTTAGAGATTTTAGGTTGAAAAAAGAGACAAATGCCCTTACAAAACACTGAAATGATTTCCCTGACCATACTTTGAAGTTTATGATTCTGGACGGACTTGAAAGTGACCCAAGGGGTGGCCCATGGACACTCCAATTAGAAAAACAGAAGGCTATATGGCAAATTAGAATGAATGCATCAAGTTGGCCAGGTATAAATGAATCCCTGTCTTTAGCGTGTTTTCTCAAATTGAATGCACTAGATAGATAAATAGATAAAAAGAAAAGCATGTATGTGTATATACATATACATACAGTTTATTTTAAATGTTTGGATGGTGACTGTTTTTATTGCAACATATTATACATTTTATGGTTTACAATGAGAGTGCTATTTATTTTTTATACAGTTTCTATATTTTTAAAAAAGAATTATCTAGCTGTTGAATAATTTATGAGATTCTAATTGATGACTGTAACTTATTGGTGGAGAGTAATTGGGGGTTGCCTTTTACAATTTTAAAAAGGGACTGTTAACTGTGTGCTTTATCTGGAAAAAGTCTCTGAATGAACAGAGATGAAAGCGCTTGATTTATTGCTGATTTATTGCTGATTTGTTTTATTAACTTATTTTATAATTTTTCTGCAAATAAAGTGCTCTTTGAGTTAATGATTTGGTTGCTGTCCTGCATCTGCTGCTGTAAACTTTGTCTTGAAATTATAATATGAAACAAATCAGTTTTAAACTATTCTTATTAATTACACCAAATGTTTTCTGGCTGCAAAGAAAGCTGCATCAGCTCCTCGACATACCACACTCCATTTAAAAAAAGTATGGGCATAAGAATACAATTGACTATGGCCATTATTTTATTTAGAACAAACACAGACTCTTTCAGAAGTATAATATTATCTAAATGAGAAAAATGTAGTTATGTGACGCCCATGCCCTGGCCCAGCAATCAAGGAGCCTCAATCCTCACCACTAACACCTGAGAGGGCATCTCACATATGAAGGAAAGGATAACAAATACACACAGTAAAGTGCAATTTCCCTTAACAGCACACAGAGATCACAGTCAGTCTAGGGCTGGTCACTCCCTTGCTCTCCAGGTCCCCAATAAAATGCCCCATTGGCACAGCTATAGGGTCCAGATCTCAGCCTAGCTGGGCAAGCTAAAACCTCCAGCACCCTCTCTGTCCAACCAGTGCTTTGTGTCCCTGCCCAAGTAGCTGACACACACACACTTTGAGATAAGAATTTATACAACCACACAGACACTCCTGGGGAAGGCTGGTACAGGTTCGCCAGCTGTGCCCCTTTTACCCAGAATATACGGTAGTACCACCTGCCACCACCCAGCTAATATTTATCAGCTACTCAAAGGCCCTTAAAAGGGTGTCCAATTATTATTGTGCAATATTATTATCCAATTGGTAAGTGTGCCTAAACAGTCAAGGCTTATTTGGAGTAACTTGTACAGTAATCACTATAAATACGCAATGTACTCTAGAGCTTAAATTATCTCTACACAAAACAGCCACAGTTGAAAGGTTTTACAATATTTAATAATAAATAATAAAAACACAAGACAATACTTCTTACTACATAGTGCTAGTCAAGGGTTCAGAGATCACAGAGAAATACTTAAAATTATTCAGTAGTACAGTTCTGACATCACAGTAAAATACTTAGTCTAATCTTTCTAGTTTCTAGATATTTCTAAGAGACAACACAAGTCTAAGATAAACTTACATATGAGCAAGACAGTGCTGTTGAGTTGGATGGTCAAGACAAAAATGCTTTTTAATCACTGGTTCTCTCTGCTTAAATTGAAATTGCAGTTCTGATTCACATTACATCATTCTTCACACGTTCCTGGGGTTCCCAGGTTACACATTAACTACATTTACATTTTTAACATCTCCTTGTGTTATCTTGCAGCTGGTCAGGAAGCATAGCAATAAAAATACATTTGCATGTTTAAATCTAGCAATTTAACTCTTGGTTAAAACAATAGAAAGAATGTCTTCATCTAGCCAGACTGGAGCCGACTTTAGATCAAAGGGTCACAACATGCTTTTACTGGGTCAGTAGAATGCACTGTTGTCACATTTTTTCCAGTTCCACATGGAACACTATTTCTTTACATTTAAGACAACAAGCCTGTAGTTTACATTCATATTTACAGATGACAGAATTATCTATAAAATTATATCTGGCTAAGCTGGCAGTCTTTACCTGTCTTCACCCAATCTTCACAAGCTATTAAGGTCTTTTTGCAAGTATTGTGTAGTCTGTATTTAATTAGTCAGTCTATAATTACACTGTCATTTCCATCTGTTATTTGTATAATGGTAATCTTGGCTAGATAAAAGTATGGTTCAACCTAAGATGGATATTTAGTGAGAAAATTAGGCAACCTTTCTAAGTTTGGAACGAATAAGTCTACAACTTTACACATTTTTTTTTTGCATGAAAAGCATTCAAACCTAGGGCTTTCATATTAGGCAAAGACTTATTCAATCTTTGACTCAGAATAACACCCAAATCCTTGATAAAATACTTAGCTTTCATAACTGGCTAGTAATATATTTTTGTTTTAGGAAGATTCAGTGTGTGCATCTACAGGATAAAATGATTTATAGACCACATTGCTTTCTCAGTAATGGCCACTACCTTTCACTCCTTTGTTTTTGCATACTTGTTAAGACATGTCTTTCCCCATAGTACCATTTTAAGCATAGTTCACATGATCAGCATCTCAACACAGCAAATTTTAATTTAAATAATATAAAGATAGCACTGCAAAGTGCCAGAAACCAAAACAACAAAATATCTGAATGTGAGACCTTACTTAACCTTGAAGACAGTCATTAGGATTGTGTTACAGGGTGCAATGTCTATCATGTGTTTAGATCCACTGGTAGCTGCGGTGGAGTGTCCTTATTTACTCATCACCTCAGATTCTGTCACCACATTCTGCACAATACAAATATGAAACTGCTTGAAATCCTAGATACACATAAAATTAATTATCACATTATAGCCAGTTGTAGAGCCCATCAATTGCCTTCTTCTAAGCATGCAGAATACCTTAACCAGGAAAACAGTCAACGCAGATACTTTTCTAATTGGTGACTTCAACTAACTGCACACAAACTGGCAAATGAATAATAGCAACAACAATATGTCCAGAGATTTCTGGACTTTATAAATAACGCAACACTTGACCCAATTATCTCTCTGCTGTCCAGGGGTGTACATCTTTTTGATCTTTTCTTTACAAACATTCTCCCACTTCTAGTGCCCTGCAGGTTATCTCACCCCTTGTCAAATCTGACCACATTGTTCTCTTTGAAAACCTGCTATGTTGCCTTTAATAACTCTACATTTAGGGTCTACTCTAAAACTGACTGCTTACTATGTTCTGATCTTATTGATAATCACAAATGGTATAACTCACTAGAAAGCCTTGTTTGGGTACCTATTCCTCTGAAGTGTACCCCCTCTTTGGTAGATACATTGAAACATCTGTACCAGTCTGATGTAAGCATAATAGCAAGTGTAAAACCAACCACATCAACAAACTCAATAAGAGAAATAGAAAGAAAAAGTTCCTGGCCATCAGTAAATGATGAGCACTTCATTAATACAAAATGAATTTAAAATTGGAACATTCCTTAAACTTACTATTAGTAAATGTATGGCCGAATAATGAACTTAGGGTTATAACTAATTCAAAATACAACCACAAGACCATCTTCTGCTATTTTCAGAAGCTTAGAAGTAACCATCAATTGTGTACTGAATGTATCGTTAACGGTACCTCCTTCTGTGACTCCAAGGATGTTGCTATTGTTTTTGCAGGCATATTGTCTTCCAACTTCATCCATCCACTCTCTCTTCTATCTCATCCATTCCCTGTCATATCAATATCACCTTACCCTGAAATCAGTTTTGTCTATCTCCTTCTGGCACTTTTCAAAACTATAAACTTTAGTTGCATGGGTCCCGACAATATCCATGAATGTCTGCTGAGAAGCATAACAAAGCATCTAATAAAACCTTTCCATAATCTCTTCAGTCTGAGTCTGCCCACTGGTTAAATCCTCAGGATCTAGACAACAGCAGTTGTAGTGCCCTTGCATAAAGGAAGTCTTTATATTCTTCAAGACAATTACAGGCCTATTAGTCTCACTAGTATTATTTTGATGGGAGTGAAACATGCTAGAGCCAAACAAATAAATGACAACATAGGTTATTTTATATCCCTGGGTACATACCAAGTCATAGGTTCATAGGCAGGTACTAGGCTATCTGCCCGAGTGCATTTACAAGGCTAGCTAGAGTTTGTCGGCTTTTGCCACCCCATTGATTAATTAACTGAGCCTCTGTCAAGCAGAGCCAATGAAGTGATCCCATGGGGTGTATTTTCTGTTACCCATCCCCTCGTCAGGGCTTCTCTTGAAGAGTGTTAGTGAGGGGCTCACTAATGTAGTTAGGAATTTTGTTTCAAAGCATAGGGAGTCTCTCTGACAGGAATCTATCCCTCCAGCATGTTCTATTTATTGTTGTGGTGAGGTTTAGCTGACTAGAGTGTGTGGCTCGCAGTGACTTGGATTTCTTTAGGTGGAGCACGTCCATCAATTCTGAGTTGGACATGGCTTTATAAGTCAGGCACAGATCACCTCTGAGTAAGCGATATGCCACTGAGTACATCCAAAGTTTTTTTTCAGTCAGGCTGCATAGGACATATGTTTGAGGCCAGTAATCCTCTGGGTGAGGTGCTTTTGTGGTCTTTCCAGCTGTTGGAAGTGTCTTGTGAGGTACATCCCAAATGGGGCATTGTACTCTATGATGGGTCTCTTGAGTGATGAGTAGAGGGGCACTATAACCTCTTTATTTCTAGATGCGAACCCCTTAGTAATTAGATGGGCCACATAGAAGGATTTCCTAACTACTTTGGCAATATGATTTTCAAAGGAGAGATTACTATCTACCTGGGTCCCCAGATCTCTTATTACCTCTTCTGTATTAAGGGGGCTGCCACCTATGTGGTAATTCGTGGGTGTTTTGTTTTTCCCAAACGGGATGACTATGCATTTTTTGGCATTTAGCTTGAGGCCATGACTTTGACACCAGGTGTCTGTCTCAGTAAGGCCTTTTTGAAGGATTTCTGTGTCAGCAGGAGAGTCAATTATGGCTCCCAGTTTGCAGTCATCGGCGAACTTGGTTAGCCACAGTCTTCTTGTGTTTGCCTGTACTTCTGAGAAATATATGCCGAACAGTAGGGGTCCTAGAACCGAGCCTTGTGGGACACCACTTGTGACTGGTTTAGAGTCGGACCTGGAGCCCGCTATTCTTACCGTGTGAGTTCTGTCTGTAAGCCAGCTGGCAACCCATCTTGTGATGTAAGGGTTTATGTTCAGGCTGGTGAGCTTCTCTATAATACCCTAGTGAGGAATGGTGTTGAACGCCTTGACGAGATCAAGGTAGGCTGTGTGAATCACCTTTCCCTCATCTATGGCCTTGGTGACTGTCTCAAAGAAGTCAACCAGGTTTAGTAGGTATGATCTGCCCTTAACAAAGCCGAACTGGGTTGGGTCAAGTGTTTGGAGGTTACCAATGTATTTGTTAATGATTTCCATGATGATGCACTCCATAGCCTTGCAGACCAGGCTAGTCAGGCTTATGGGGTGATAGTTACCAGGGTCAGTTGTGGCCCCTCCTTTGTGGAGTGGAATAACTGTTGCTGAGCACCCTTCTATGGGCCCATAGCCTGTGAAGAGGCTGAGGTTGAACAGCGTGTTTAGGTGTGGGGTTAGTTCGTTCTGTAGTTTGTGCAAGATGCAGCCTGGGACACCATCTGGCCCCATTGATGATGTGTTTTTGGCTTTTGAAAGGGCTGTTTTCACCTGCGCCTCTGTGATTTCTGGGACACTACACTTTTCCGGTATTGTTGTGGGCCCTTTTGAAGGTGAAAGGGAGGTGAAGTTTGTACTGAATCTATCTGCCTGTATGTTGGCAGTATCAGTAGGTTCAGTATATTTTGTGCTATTTGCACTATCTCAGAGCATATCTGTTGAGTTGCCACTTAGATTCTTGACATAGCTAAAGAAGGCTTTGTGGTTATCTTTCGAATCCTTGGCTATTTTTCTTTCGAAGTTAGCCTTGGATGATTTCATGTGGAACCTCAGTTTCTTATTGATACTGATCAGGGATGTCTTTCCTTCTTGGGATTTGCTTTTTTCTGAACTAGTTTCCTCCTTTTGTTGTATAAGCTGTTTATGGCAGGGGTCCACCAGACTGTTTTTTTTCTCTTAGGGGAGTGAGTCTTGATTTTGCTAGGGATGGCATGATCCATGCATCCTTGTAGGTGCTCATAGAGTGCAATTGTAAAGGATTCTGCATCTTGGGCAGTGTTATCCTTTAGCATGGGGGCTGTGAAACTTACCACCTCTGCCTTAAGTATGGTGAAGTTTGCTTTAGAAAAGTTTTTCACTGTAGTTTCCTTGGTTGGGGATGGTGGTGGGGTGTGGACATCCAGGGTGATAAGTTTATGGTCTGATCTAACCAGTGATGGGTTGACCTCTGGATTGGAGCACCTGTCGCCCATGTTGGTGATGACCAGGTCCAATATGTTGTGGCCTCTGGTAGGGGAGTTTACCAGCTGATCCAGGGCATTTGAGTTGATACATTTCAGGAAGCGCTGAGCCTGGGAGTTTGTTCTCAAGTAGTTTTTCCAGTTAATGGTAGGGTAATTGAAATCTCCCAATATGAGGGTGTTCAGTAGGACCTTCATGTTTTTCAGTGTCTCCAGAAAGGTGAAGTGGTGGTCCTGGGTCATGGAGGGTGATCTGTAGCAGGCCACAATTTGCATTGCAGATTTGCTCGATGTTAATTGCACATGGATGATCTCAGAGGTATCATGCTGCGCCACTAACCTGGAGGTGTAGTTATCCTTGATGAATATGAATACACCCCCTCCTTTTGTGTTTCGGTCAGTGTTCTGTGGCCGAAATGTGTGGTATGAGTTGCAGCCTAGTAGTGCTGGAGTGTTCTCTGGAGCCTTGAACCAGGTTTCAATTACTGCACAGATGTCAACATTCTCCATACTTAGGAGTGCTTCGAGTGCATGCATTTTGAGATTTGAACTCCTGGCGTTGAGTAGCATAACCCTCAGTTTTTTTACTTGTGCTGTTTATGGAGGTGGGTTTGAATTTTGAGCCTTGCCTAAAAAAGGCAGTATGGGGGCAGCAAGAGCCTTGGCCAGTATTCGAAAGCCAAGGGGTGACAGGTACAAGCGTCTCTTGCAAAGCAATGCGGTTTGTCGAGCATGTTATACCAGGCTGACAGACACTGGATCCCCTTTGAATGACACCAGAAGCTTAGCCAATTGTTGAAATTGATCATTTTTTTCTTTATATTGAGGTATCATTCTTGGTGAGGGCAGGATGCTGCTCAGGTTCAGGATCATACCTGCCTGGGCTACATGATCAGAGAGCTCTTCCATGTCTCTTTTCATGTAGTCCAGGTATGTACATCTCAGATCATTCACAACAACATGAACAATGACAGAGTCATATTTGTACTTGTTCTGGAGTGACCTGAGTGCTTGTGTTATGTGGCGGATTCTGGCTCCCAACAGGCAGCTAACAGTAACCTTCTCCTTGTCCAGCCTAGTGAGTGGAGCGTCAGTGTGCCTGACTATTGAGTCACCTATCACTAGTGTGTTGGGTATGTTATTTCACCTTAATGGCTGTGATTGTGTGGCACATTGATTTTGTGTTTTATGTGTTGTCTCGTTTGTGATGGGAGGTGTAGGTTTTGTGGGTGTCTGCTTTGCAGCTCTCTGATGCTTTTGCAGGTTTTTATTTAGAGCCTCTGAGTATGATTTTGTGTATTTATGTGTATTTTTTGCCAGTGCTGGTTTAGTAGGTCTATGTGAGACTGGAGGTGTGGTGCAAGTGTTAACCTTCTCCTCATGACTGTCTGTTCAAGTCTTGGGTGGAGATACCTTAGCCTCCAGTTTGGCTGTATAATTGCATCTCTCACATATGTTAGTGTTTTGTGGTAGGAGGAGAGGGCTGTCTGTGTACATGAGGCAGTTGTAACATTGCCTCAGGATACCCAGATTCACCAGCTGGACTGGAGAGTACACCTGAGGTTGCCCTTTGGTCATGCCTGAATAGTAGGGTAAGCTGCTTAGTCACTTGGTTGGTGAGAGGTGGATAAAGAGCCTTGCCCTGCTGGGTAGTCAAGTGTCGGGGTATATTAGTGCTTGCTATTAGGTCTGAGCAAGTGCTGGACTGTAGGATGCTTTTTGAGTGCTTAAGTTGAATTAGACTAGTTTCAAGTGAAAAACTGAACAGGAGAATTAGTGGAGCCGGGAATAATTTAACCCTAGCTAACTGGTGCTGCCCGGCACACAAAACCATGCAAACGTGGTTTTTAAACTACTAACTTCTGGGCTGGAATCACTCCTCCAGGGACAGATGGCTGCTCAAAGTTCCCCTCTCTCACAGGTGAACAGAGAAACGTCCCTCTATCCAAGTAAGGTATGGGCAACTCAGAAACTTGTAACACAGCCCAGAATTCAGCACTAGCCTGAAAACTGGACTATACTAGCTTAGAAAGGCGGGAAACAAGAATTTTTTTTTTTTGAAAAGATAAGGCAAAAACAGTAAAAAAGTAGAAAACAGCTTTAAATGACTACAAGCGATCAGAAAAGGCTATCACACTTTAGTGTGTAGCCTACAACAGTTAAACAATTTATTTAAACAAAAAACAACTTTTTTAAAAGTGCAGGTAGTCAAATAAGTACAATATGTGAAAAAAAAACAAGCTTTTAAATCACAATAAGTGCTGGACAATCAATGTTTAGGTGGAAAACAGTTAAGTACAGCAAGAAAATATAGAAAACTGATACTCAATCACTCTAAAGTCTCTCTTTTAAGCTAGAAGGCTTATATCAGTTTAAGGCTTTCTAGTGTTTTCCAGTAGGTTAGTTACAGGAAAGATGGGAAACAAGCGCAGATGTGGTCTTTTAAACTAGAAAGTTGAAAGAGATGGACAACTTCCCGAATGGTCAATAAACTACAATTCCTGGGCCAAGAACAACTCCTCTTGTGGTAGACAGGCTATCTAGTACTTACAACATCCACCGATAAGCTAGAAGGCTGCACTCCAACACAAAGGCTTGGGGGGCTGAGAAGCTTACAAACAGTCCTGGATACAGCAAACCTGTACCTGGACTAGACTAGTTACGAGAAAGGTGGGGATCAAGCACAAACATGGGCTTTAAAACCAGAAAGTTGAGAGAGATGGAAAAAAATTGCCCAAATAGCCAATAAACTACAATTTCTGGGCCAGAACCACTCCTCTTGTGATAGATAGGCTACCTAGTGCTTACCACTCCCACTGATAAGCTAGAAGGCTTCCCTCTAACACAGAAAGGCTTGAGGGGGCTCAGAAGCTTGCAAACAGTCCTGGATACAGTAAATCTGTATCTGGACTAAACTAGTTACAGAAAAGGTGGGAAACAAGCACAAACATGGGCCTTTAAACCATAAATTGAAAGAGATGGAAAAACTGTCCAAACGGCTCACTCCTGTTGTTGTAGATAGGCTACCTAGTACTTACCACTCCCTCTGATAAGCTAGAAGGCTTCCCTCCAACTTTATATGAGAGCAGTTTTTAAATAGTTAAGCAATTCATTTTTTTTTTTTATTGGATGGGAGTTGTGATGAAAGAAGGTACTGCCAGGACAGATAGTCAGAATTTTGTAAATAATTATATGTCATCTGTGAATATCAAATTGATATATACAAGATGCTTGTGTGCAAATGTATTAGAACTGTGGGTCATACAAGATGCTGGTGTTACAAATGTATTAGAACTGTATGTAATGTGTATATCAATCTTATTTGTACAGACGTTTGTGTTGAAAAGGTATTTGTAAAGCACTTATGTTTGAAATGAATGCACAGTGTGCCTTACTGGAGAGAACATAAATTTACATTCATTATTACAACTGTTTAAATGTACATGTTTTAACAGAGGAAACTAGAAAGTTAACCTCAACTTTAGAAAATATTTGAAATTAAATCACATTATAGGCTAGGCCATAAACATTCTATCTCACAGGTTTCAATGCAGCCAGAAACACAAAATATATACTAGTATGCTTTCTGTATTGTCTTTGGGGTGAACTATGACTTCCTGGAAGTGTGGAGGTATGCAGTTGTTTTACGGTTTCCAGCACCTGCCAAAGATCTGAACAAAACCTCTTGTGTGTGTATTTTACAGGTAGGTGCTAAGTCCTGCCAGCTGCCAGCAATGGGGGTTTTGCATGGAAACTAGAAGTCAGATGTATTCTGTCTTTGGCCTGACAAGAAGAAGAACCATTCACCACATCATCTGCCTTCTTCTGTTATGTAAGTTATTAGGATATATTAACTCTCTTAGATACAGTCAGGAATATAGTGAAGCTCAGTTTAGATATTGTTTTTCTTTATTTGTCTGAGCCTGTCCTGCAATGTAATTTAAAATATTTCCTGTGCTTTTGAACTCTGATGTCACTGTGAACATATATTTAGTATTGTCTTGTTCTTTTATTATTTAGTATTAAATATATTTAAACCTTTCATTGTGGCTAATCTTTGTAGAGATATTTAAGTTTTGAGTGTGTGTGTGTGTGTGTGTGTGTGTGTGTGTGTGTGTGTGTGTGTGTGTGTGTGTGTGTGTGTGTGTGTGCGTGTGTGTGTGTGTGAAACAAATCTCCAAGAATGCGTGTGTCAGTTACTTGGGCAGGGACATGAAGCACTGTTTGGACAGACAGAGTGTTGGAGGACTTGGCTTGCAACCCTTGCTAAGGACTCAACTTTATAGCTGTGCCCAGTGGGGAGTCTTACTTGAGATCTGGAGAAAGCAGGAGAAACCAGCTCCAGACTGACTGTTGTCTCTGTGTGCTCTTAAAAGAAATTACACTTGATACAGAGAGCTACAACTGGAAACTGTGTCTGTACCTGTTACCCTCCCAGTGAACATCCCCACAGGTGCCAGTGACGAGGACTGAGGCTCCATGAGTACTGGTTCAGTGGTAGCTTGTCACAGGAGTTTTCACATGACTTGATTTACATGATTACCTTTTTGTATAAAAAGAGGGTTGGGAAAGATATTTAACATTGTTCTGGTAAAATCTAAATAGAAATTAAGGTGAAAGTGCTCAACAATATTTCTGGGTTTACAGTCATTTATTGCTCCTACAATTGTGTGTAGCTTTGCTGACAAGTTCTCCTTGACAATCCCCTAGCAGTTGTTCTGTTCATGGATTAATAAGAAGTGGGAGTATTTTATTCAACTTCTTCACCTACAAATCTCACTTTGTTTTCCCTTGCTCTTTTTCGAATAATTTATTTAATATTACATTCATCCACTCAATAAAGAAACCCTTTGCCTCTAGTATAGCCTGGTACCTTTTTCTTCTTAAAATGCAGGATCACCTTGGGAAATTAAGGATTGCCTCTGCAATTTGTATGTGATGTTCATACTCACATAATATTGACCAGGTATCTGTGGCACTTGGATTAATTTGCTTTCCACTGTCTTGATTCAAGAAGTTAACCTATTAAATTTGGTAACATTAAAAGGATAGTTTATGCTTTTTGTACAGGAATGGATAAAAAAAGGAAGAAATTGCCTAGGTTAAAAAAATTGACAATTCATGATCTGACCAGAAGAAATGAAGACAAGTTTGATATGAATGCCAGACTTCCAAATTAGTGTAAAATAAATCTTTTTTATGGCAATATTTTTTTCATTTCATCTTTCTAAAGACTTCTTCTTTAGTAATGCCTATGCAGGATGCACACACAAAAAAGAGCTATTCCATCTTCTCAGTGTCCCCTTCACCTGGCTGTCACCCAGGGGGCAGAACTAAACAACATGCAGGTAGAGATGAGGAATAAAAGCCATCTCATCAGTTCAACTTTACAGTCTTCAGACACTAATTCTGATTTACATGCACACAGAGGGAGAATGTTGTCTGGGAAGAATTGTAAAAAAAACCCACAGTTTAGCAGACAACATTGATAATCAGTACAACTTTTCTGAGATGCCTGGCTGGGCCATCATATTAGTGAATGACTGTTGTGGTTCTGTCAGTTGATCAGTTGGGGAAATTTAATAGCCTTAAAATTGATTATAATGGAGTAGGTCAAACAAGTAACTACTTGCAAAGAGAAACAAGTCTACCTGGAGAGGTACTTTGTTACAACAGAAATGTGATCAGATTTCCCAAGAGAATACTGATCTACAGTCTCGGGTTTGAGACCTCCTGGAAAAGGCCCTAGAGCTACAGCCTCAAGCCTTGACAATTTTAACAAATCCCTGTTAAGAATATCATATGACGAAATTATTAGCTGAATCAGGCAAAGTCTTACAGTTTCATCACTATCCATTTTGAGCATAGAGTTGCCCCGTTGTTTAGTTCCCCAAACCTGAGATGACAATAACAGTTATTGTGTACTATAACTCTTTGGCTAATGAAAAACAATCCTTACAAGCTACCTATACAAAAGAAGGAACTTAATGTTTAGTCAAACCCAGTTATTATATATCAAGATCAGCCATCAGAATTAGTTAAATGAAAAGTTTTCAGTTAACTCCGCAGAAAAATATGTCAGAAGAGAATTCACTTGCAATATATTTCCTGGTAGCCAGAATGTCTAAAAAGTGAATTATAAAACTTGACTTTCAAATTGACATCAATTGAAGAAGCCAATTTCAAACTGACAGCAGTTAATGTGTTGAAATAAACCAGAGGGTATTAGTGAAAAAGCTCTGGCCCATGTGTTTTGTGATTCTACTGCAGACAAAGCCTTCCAGTTTTGTCACAGGCTTCAGCAGATATCACATATTTACAGGAAGTGCACTTGGCTGAAAACAGAGTGTTTTGCTAACTGTAAAGCTTTCTTTCATGCTGTAGTTTAAAAAATAGGAAACTTACACTGGACTATTTTTAATTTCTGTTTTTTTTAATATCTTCATCCCTTTTGCAATCATCAGACAAGGATAATTATTCTATCTAGATAGTTAGTGTTTCAATACTTACTTACCAAAAAGAAACAGAAAAATTCTTTTTTTTCACAAATTATACATTGTTCATACTTTTAAATGTGAAATTACTACTGTTACTGAAAAACTTTGGCTTTGCAATCAATCTTTACATTTTTCTTTCTCAAGTATTTTGGCTACGTTTAAATCGTATAGTGTTGGTATTCTTTTCCGTAGATTACAGTTTCAACAAAAAATAACAATATGTTAAATATTTGGTTAATTTCTTATTACTGTAATAATCATCATCATCTTCTTTCAGTTGTTCCTGTTAGGGGTCGCCACAGCAGATCATCTGTTTCCATTTCTTCCTGTCCTCTGCATCTTTCTCTGTCACACCAACCATCTGCATGTCCTCTCTCACCACATCCATAAACCTTATCTTAGGCCTTCCTCTTTTCCTGTCACCTGGTAGCTTCATCCTTAGCATCTTTTTTCCCAATATACTCAGCTTCCCTCCTCAGCACATGTCCAAACCAATGTAATCTTGCCTCACTGAGTGGCGCAGAGCTACAGTTATCCCAATCCACAAGGGGGGATCCACCTTGGATCCCGGAAACTACCGTCCCATCAGTCTGACAAGCCTTATCTGCAAGTCCATGGAGCGTATTATCATGGAACTTATAAACAAAGACATTGGCAACCTTCAAACACTGGACCCCACCCAGTTTGGGTTTGTGAAGGGCCGATCTTGTCTCCTGAACCTTATTGACTTCTTTGAATCAGTCTCCAGAGCCATGGACAAGGGTAAGGTGGTCCACACAGCCTATCTAGACCTTGCCAAGGCCTTTGACACCATCCCCCACTCTGGAATCACAGATAAACTTACTAAGTTGGGCATTAATCCCTATGTCACCCAATGGGTTGCTAAATGGCTTACTGATAGAACCCACACGGTAAAAGTAGCCGACTCCAAATCCAGCTCCAGACAAGTGACAAGTGGAGTACCTCAGGGTTCAGTCCTGGGGCCGCTCTTGTTTGGCATCTACTTCTCTGAAGTACAGGTCAACACTAAGGGACTCTGGCTAACAAAGTTTGCAGATGACTGCAAACTGGGAGCCATTATTGAATCCCCAAATTATGTGGATACTCTACAAAAGGGCCTTACAGAAACAGATGCTTGGTGCCAGAGCCATGGGCTCAAGCTCAATGCCAAGAAATGTATTGTTATCCCCTTTGGGAAAAAACATGTATCCATGAATTACCATATAGGTGGCAGTACACTAAACACAGAAAGTGTGATAAGAGACTTAGGGACACAGGTGGACAGTGGTCTCACCTTCGATAACCACATCGCCACAACAGTCAGGAAATCCTTCTATGTGGCACACCTCATCACGAAGGGCTTTTCATCCAGAATAAAGGAGGATATTGTCCCACTGTACTCATCCCTCATTAGACCCATTATAGAATACAACGCCCCATTTGGTATGTACCTCTCAAGACATCTGCAACAACTGGAAAGGCCTCAGAAATACCTCACTAAAAGAATCACAGGCCTAAAGCAGATGCCCTACGCTGACCGCCTTAAAAAACTCCAGCTATACTCTGTCGCATATCGTCTACTCAGAGGTGATCTCTGCTTAACATACAAGGCCATGTCAAACCCAGAGCTGTTGGACATGCTACACTTAAAGAAATCCCAATCCCTCAGAGCTACACGCTCCAGGGATCTAAACCTTGTCATCACAATAAACAAAACATGCTGGAGGGATAGGTTCCTGACCCAGAGACTCCCCAGACTCTGGAATAGATTGCCCATACATGTCAAGCAGAGTGCCTCTTTGGACCTCTTCAAGAGGAACCTTGACGATTGGATGGGAGAAAGGAAATTCACCCCAGGGATCACGTCAGTCGCCCTGCTAGACAGGGGTCCAGGAAAGTAAATAATGTGGGTAGAAATAGCCAGGGAATTGTTATGGTTAGGCTTGTATAGGCCCTAGGGCTGATAGCCTAGTACCAACCTATGAACCTATGAACCTATGGCTTTGTCTCCAAACCTTCCAACCTGGGCTGACCCTCTAATATATTCCTAATAATATGAACATTAATTTTGATAGATATGCTCCTCTATAGTCCAAAAATTGAACTTTTATCAATTTATCATTGAATGAAGATGCAAAGGATGCACTTTTTAAACAATGAGTATAAATATTATAATCTGAATCTAGCAGATAATTATTGCTTGAAAGTTTATCTTCAGAACCAAAATCATTTTATATTCAAGCTGTTAATTTTTCTACTGTGTTGTCCCTTGACCTATAGGAAATGCTATTACTTTTCCCCATTATTTCTTTAATATTTATTAGTCATCCCCTGCTTCCTTCATTTTAGACGCCATATAATAATTTGGTTCTATGACAAATGAATTGCATAGATTATTACAAAACATATTGCCACTAAGACTGTCAAGAAGCTCAGCCACATCTTCCATTCCAGTATGAGACTAACAATATCCCCAATAAATAGAGACTCTCCACACATCCCAGGTAAAATTTTGATATTACTGCTTATCCAGAGAAGTACTCTGCTTCACATGTAATGGCAGCCTATCCTAGAAACAGGGGAGTGCATTAAATTAGGTATCTTTTGCAGCATCTGGTATTATTCATCTAGTAGTATAGATTTAGGTCTCTAGAGTGGGTGTTTATTTATCACTGGTTCTCTTTGGATAAAGAAACTCAAAGAGTACAAAGTCATTTATACCATGAAAGGATGCACAAAGATCACCCCCGCATGAGTTTGAATTATATCGAGTAGTGGGTAAGGCGTTTAGTCTATCAGAGTAGCTAAGAGTACGGAGACCTGAGATTTTTTTTTTTTTTGATGAAGAAATCTTACAGCATTTCCCGTTTGTTTGCATACTTAGTTAGGTATATACCAAAGAGAAGATTGTATTCAATGATGAGCTTATTAAGGGATAAATGATGTGGAACTATGACTTCTTTTGGCCTTGGAAGGCTATAATGATGGATAAGTTGTGCAATGTAGAATAGTTTTCTAACCACCAAAGAAACATGGTGGTCAAGAGAGAGTCTGTTTCAATAAACATACCTGAAATCCCTGATGACTGCGTTTGCTAGTTTTCTCCTCTCCTGCACTTTTACTAGCTTATTAGCCTAGCACTTTACCAGACTTCTTGTAGCAATTGTAGCACACACAAAAGTGCTACCAGCACTAAACGTTCTATAAGGAAACAGCTCCAGTACTTATTAGTAATGCCCACCCCTCCAGGCATGTCTAAAGGTCAGTTCCCTGTGCTTTCTCCTATTAACCTGGTGAACTTGGGCAGCCTGAGGCAAAGTAACCACTGCCTCATGTACACTGAAGACCCTGTCCTCTTACCTCCCAACACTCAGACTTGCAAGAGATGCACTTATATATCCAAATTGGAAGCCATGCACTCTCCAGCCAAGACCAGAATAGCTGGTCAAGAGGAGAAAGTCAACACTTGCATCACACCACACCACATGGAACACACCAGCACTGCCTTCACTTAAAAACACAAACCACACTCCCACCTTCGTGGAGGCTCTCAATAAAAATCTCCCCAAACAGCAGAGACCTCCAAGGCAGAAATGCACTTGACCACCACAACACAACACTAATCACGAGACACATAACTCTCCTAAACAGTGTACCACTCAATCAAAGCCAAAGGCAAAACAGCATGCCCAACACACTGGACATATGTGACTTGATAGTGAGGCACACTGATGTCCCACTCACTAGGTTGAATAAGGAGAAAGAAACAGTCAGCTGCCTGTCAGGCACCAGGATCCACCACCTAATGCATGAACTCAGGTCTCTCAACAACAGGTACAAATATGACTCTGTCATTGTACATGTGGGTGTGAATGACCTGAGACGTACCTCCCTGGACTACATGAAAAGAGAAATGGAGGAGCTCTCAGACTATGTGGCCCAGGCAGGTATGACCCTAGCCCTGAGCAGCACCCTATCATCACCCAGAATGATACCACAGTACAAGCAGAAAATGATTGATTTCAACAATTGGCTAAGTTTCTGGCATCATTCTAAGGGGATCCAGTATCTGTCTGCCTGGGGTGACATGATTGACAGACCTCATTGCTTTTCCAGAGATGGCCTGCATCTGTCTCCCCTGGGCTTCCGGATACTGGCCAAGGCTCTTGCCAACCCTATAGTGCCTTTTTTAGGCGGTGTTACAAAAAACAAATTACCACCGTAACACCTACAAACAAATGCAATATGAGGGTCATGCTGCAATTTCAAAATGCACTTGCTTGAAGCACTCCTTAAAAAGGAGAACATCGACATTTGTGCCGTAACAGAGACCTGGTTCCAGTCAGCAGAAAGCACCCCTGCACTACTAGGCTGTAATTCATTCCACCCCTTTCAGCCATAGAACTTGGACAGAAGCTCCAAAGGCAGTGATGTATCCATATTCATAAAGGATGCGCAAACCTCCAGACTGGTAGCCCAACATAACGCATCTGAGATACTTCAGGTGCAGCTAACATTGGGTAAGATGCAATTCAAGTCGTAGCCTGCTTTAGGTCCCCAACCATGTCCCAAGACTGACACTCCATGTTGCTAAGCACCCTGGAGAATATTAGGGTCCAATCTAACACTCTCACTCTGGGTGACTTCAACTACTCCTGTATTAACTGGGAAAACTACTCATTTACCAATACACTTGCCCAACGTTTCCTGGAATTCATTACTTCCAATGCCATGGACCAGATAATTTTTACCCCCCCTAGAGGTAGCAACCTCCTTGACCTGGTCATTACTAACATGGGCGACCATTGCTCTACACCAATAGTCAACTCCTCCCTGGTTAGATCCGATGACAAACTAATCACCTTGGAAATCCACATCCCTCCCACCCCCCCACCCCCAAAGGTAACCACCATGAAAAACTTCTCCAAAGCTAACTTTGGGCTCCTATAAACAGAGGTGGCTAACTTCATGGCACCCATGCAAATGGAGAATAGTTACACGACTACTGAATCATACACCAATGCACTGTATGAACACGTACACAAATGCATGGATCTCGCCATAAACAAAAGAACCAAAACGCTCTCCTCCAAAAAAAGGAAGCCAATCTGGTTGTCCCCTGCCATAAACAAACTTTACAACAGAAGGAAGAAACTGATGCGGAATAAGGTGAAGTCTCAAGACTGGAAAAACTCCCTTATCAGCCTCAACAAAAAGTTGAGTTCCCTTATCAAATCCTCTAAAGCTAGCTATGAAAAGAGAATTGCAGCAGATAGTAAAGACAACCACAAGGCCTTCTATAGTTATGTAAAGAATCCTCATGGCAATACCCAGATTTACTCTGAGCTACTGCACAATGGTACCTTCAATACTGAGCCAACAGATATTACCAATATACTAGCCAACAGATTCAGTGCCAACTTTACCCCTCCTCTCAAAAGGACCAATCACAATACCAGTAGATGGCCAGGCACCCAGTATTACTGCTGCTCAGGTTAAAACAGAACTGTCCAAGGCCAAGAATACAGCTTCTATGGGATCTGACAATATCCCTGGCTGTGTTCTACATGAACTACAGAGTGAACTGGCATCTCACCTGTGTGCCCTGTTCAATCACAGCCTCACCTCAGGCTTAGTCTGTACCGAATGATGCACTGCTACAGTCATCCCTCTCCACATAGGAGGAGAGACTAAAGACCCTGGGAAATATTGCCCCATTAGCCTGACAAGTCTGATATGCAAAGCTATGGAATGCATCATCATGGACCTAATAAACAAGGATATAGGAAATCTCCAAACTCTGGATCCCACACAGTTTGGTTTTGTGAAGGGTAGATCATGCCTGCTCAGCTTGGTCAACTTCTTTGAGTCAGTCACCAGAACTGTGGATGAAGGCGAGGTGGTTTATACAGCCTACCTTGATCTGGCCAAGGTCTTTGATACTATTGCCCACTCAGGAATCATAGAAAAACTCACTAAGCTAGGCATCAACCCCTATATCACTAAGTGAGTTTCAAACTGGCTCACAGGTAGAACCCACAGTGTGAAAGTAGCTGACTCCAAGTCAGACTACCAACCAGTCATGAGTGGAGTCCCACAGGGTTCGGTCCTGGGTCCTCTCCTGTTTAGTATCTACTTCTCTGAAATCCAGGCCAACACAAAGGGACTCTGGCTGACAAAGCTTGCAGACAATTGCAAGTTGGGAGCTATTATTAACTCCCCAAGTGATGTTGACATCCTATAGAAAGGCCTCACTGAAACCAATGAATGGTGTCAGAACCATGGCCTTAAGCTCAATGCCAAAAAATGTGTCACCATCCCCCTTTGGGAAAAACTCGGTTCCCATGAATTACCACATCAATGGTAGTCCACTGAACACAGAAGGCATTATAAGAGATCTAGAAACACAGGTTGACAGCAACCTCTCTTGACCACCACATTGTCACTGTGGTCAGAAAGTCCTTCTATGTGGCACATCTCATTACTAAGGGTTTTACATCCAGGAAGAAAGAGGTCATTGTCTCCCTCTACTCTTCCCTCATTAGGCCAGTCATTTAGTACAATGCCCCATTTAGCATGTACCTAACTAAACACCTGCAACAACTGGAGAGGCCGCAAATGTACCTCACAAAGAGGATCTTAGGCCTTAAACATTTGTCCTATATGGACAGACTTCAAAAACTCCAACTATTCTCTGTCTTATATCGCCTAATTAGAGGTGATCTCTGCTTGACTTATAAAGCCCAAAGCCTTGTCTGACCCATCTCTTTTAGAAATGCTACATCTAAAGAAATCCCAATTCCTCAGCACCACACATTTCAGAGACCTCAACCTCATTACCGCAATCAACAAAGGATGCTGGAGGGACAGGTTCCTAATCCAGAGACTGCCCATGCTATGGAATAGACTTCCCATACATGCCAAGCACAGCACCTCATTGGCCCTCTTCAAGAGAAATCTTGATGAGTGGATGGGAAATAGAAAATTCACCCCAGGGATCACTCCAGTGGCTTTACTCAACAGAGGCACCAGGAACTAAGGTCAGGTGGCATGATGCTAGGGTAATCCTATGGGTTAGGCTTGTAAAGGCTCCAGGGCCATTAGCCTAGTACACACCTATGAACCTATGAACCTATTTGTATGAATACATTTATATTATATCAGTAGATTTAAAAGTATGCAATTAATAAACTTTTACAGTTTTTCTGATCTCAATTTTAATATACTACTAATGTTTATATTTTATTTAACACTGGCACTTTGAATTCAGTCTTAATTTGTCAGACTAATTCAAGTCTTAACTCCCAGCTGTCCCCCATCACCTATGGTTACTCATTCCAAAACTGAAAATACAATCTTCTTAAATTCTTCACATTGTAGTGAATGTTTACTAAGGGCACTTTTTTGATCATCCTTTTTTACATTGTAAACATGTTTGTAAATCCTTGAGCAGATGCTCTTTTCTATTTTAACAATGTAAAATGCATCATCAATACTGTAGTATGTGAGGAAATGCCGCACATTTTACCCACAGATTGTGTGCCCATTTTTAATCCAGTCAGATGTATTTCAACTTATTACTTAAGGAAGTGTGATTAAGCAGATAGTAAAAAGGTGTGTGAGAATGTACAACTCTCAGGGTCGTGTAATACTCTGTTTCCCTGATTATATGGAATCACAATTAATGGGATTGTTTGTTTTTAGTTTTGCATGCACCAAGGTTGTTTCTTGGTACATGCATAGTAGCAGTTGATATTCACTTTGTTGGCATATTGTGGTTTGTATTTTGATTGCCAAACTTTATATTTGTTGACACAATGACAGATAACCATACACACACACACACACACACACACACACACACACACACACACACACACACACACACACACACACACATATACTGCTCACACATCTCTTACTTTTATGTGACAAATGAAATGGCTATATCATTAACATTATTCCTTTCAAATGTCTTTTTCAAGATGTTCCCCCTTTTGTAATAAAAAGTGGGCCAGTGCAAATATGTTAGTAAGATTATCAAAACAATAAAAAAATGACCAACCATACACTCAAAATTATACTAATAATTTTTGCTAATTACTGTTTTGCCAACAGCTTCAAAAGGACTGATAAACCTCAGGTTCAAGTGTTGCAACCTGTCATAAAAATAAAACCTCACTAATCATGTCCTCTAACAAATATGTGGGATACCCCTGCTCCAAAAACATTTCTTTCAATTTATTAACTTCCACTTCAAGTTGACTATTGCTAGAAGTCAACTTGGATACCACCACCAACTGCTGTTTTATCAAACTCCTGTTTTTGTCTAAAGAGATTGCAGTTGGTGAAATGTAAGCAAGAGTTTGAGATTGCTGGATTGCTACAAATGGTTATTTCACAATTTTGTGACTCAAAGTCTTTAGAAATTGAAACATCCAGAAAACTGATACTAACAAAAGAACATTCAAAAGTAAAAGGTAAAATTTAAGTAGAGAAATTTAAATACTGTCAAAATGTCTTCTAGTTCATTAGGGGAAGCATTCCATGAAATAAAAAAAAAAATAAATCGCCAAAGAACCTTAAACATAGCATGCAATATTTTTTGCACCTAAATTTGAATACATATTGCCTTTTCTTTCACAGCAATACCAGATTGGCATAAGTTAAAATATACACTTTTACCCCATTTAATTCCTGGAAGTATTTACCTTCAAAGTAAACAAAGTTGTTATAGTCCAGCCTTTCCATCAATTGTACAATATGAATAATGTCCATATTGGTCAGATCCTGAAAATCAATAATAGTAAAACCAAACTATTCTGAACCAGTCATGTTTAGAATAAAAATGTTTAACATCAAGGGTCACAGTAGTACTTCACCTAAACAATTCACTCAGTGTCGACAGTCTAAAATATTCCAGTAGTCTTTTAAAACATAATTATATTGGGCAAAAATGTACTTTATTTTTTCATCAATAAACTTAGCTAATGTTTCAGATGTTGACCCCTTCCCCTGTTGTCACTATTGGCCTTAATGCAAGGTCTTCCAATAATTTATGTTTCTTTGGAGTATCAACAATACAAAGGGTTGTGGGTTTAAAGAATTGCAAAAATGATTGGACTTATCTTATCATTTTGTTTTAAAGAGTCAAATTATCCAAAAACAAATTGATTTTTCTGTAAGCTACCTTTGTCTCATTCATGGTCTACAGCATGCTTCCTCTAGTAAAATTTCCATCGACTTAGTCATATTATAGCCCATGATCAACATCACCAACATTCTGTCCTCTTTATCAGGTTTTATGAGACACATAGATTTTCCCCTGGAAAGGAATTCAAGAGTTCTTCCTCTCTGGTCAGATTGTAATACATATTAGATATTCCTTTTTTTATGTAGTGTTCTCTTAAATCACTTTCACAGAGCCATTCAAATAAACTGATCATGGAGTGTAAAGTGGAATTGAAAATATTCTTTTATTACTCTTTTGGTATATTATGAAAAAAGACTCTGAGGTTTAGTTTTGAATTAAATAATTTTAAATCAAAAAGTGATTCCACAATGTTCATACCTGTACTAGGTATAAAGGTGAAGACTTTTGCACAGTGGTAATGTCTAAACACTTATAGTTGTAAATTCTTAATGTTATTTCTTTCAAGTATTTTACAGTACCTGAATTAATTGTCCAAGTATTACTCTGAGGATTTAGTAAAGGTGCTGCCCTCATGCTCAGTCTCTAACTCTTCTGTTAAAAAAGTTCTAGTTCTTCCTTTACTCGATGTGGATTTGAATTTACATGCACAATGGATACTGATCTATACAGAATAATAATGGCGATAAAGTAATACACCAACTGTTGGTGCCCAGAAACATAGGAATGAGATTAGAATATAACTATGTGCCAGGAGAACACATAGGAATTGATAAGATTAAGGCAACTATCCTAGTAAGGTTTTATTTGTTTATTTATTTAGTTAGTTGTTTATTTGTATTAAGGTTTTAGATCCTAAACATTTCAGTGCAATTCCATCATATAAGATGCAATACAACATACACACCATTTATTTATTTATTTATTCATTCATTCATTCATCTATTTATTTATTTATTTATTTATTTATCATTGTTGACTGGGAATAACCTGACCAAGCTAATAGCCCTTTTTCATAGAGGGCTGGAGAGAAAAATTCAACAACTAAGGTAAGAAAAAAAATGAACTTCACATGAATGTTCTTGAATACATTATGAATGTAGAAAGTATAGTGGTTAAAGAGGTAACAGAAGAGCTGGATAGTTAAGGATGGATAGGAGTTGACAACAGGATGGATGGAGATGACATTCAGGTACCAAGACAGGTCTAAGTGGAAGTTACATAGTTGTTTAGATTCAATAGAACTGTTCTATGTTTATTCTTATAGCTAAGGTCTGGGGGAATAGAATTCCACAACTTGACTACATGAACAGAATATAAGTGTCATCAAAGTGGTTGGTTCAATTGGCAACATTTAGGAGGTTTTGTGTCTGAGAACATTCTAGATACAACATAAAACAATATGGCATGTTCATTGTTATCATTTAAAATTCTATCATTCTCACCCAGTTTTCTCCCTCGGCAGTTGCCATCCTTAACTATACTTTCAAATTGGCATTATAGTGTTCCAAATGCCATGCTTACACTCCTATATTATTACAGAATATAACCTCAATTTTGACAGTCTCTCTCAACCCTCACTTTTCCTACTCTGTTTTCCCGATATATGCCAACCAATTGTATGTTTTTATATTATTTGTTACTATTTTCTCCTCTTCCACTAAAGATAATCCTTCCATCCTTTTGCTATTATGCCTCTCATCCATTTACCTAAAATAGTATTTGGATTTAATTAGATTCCTTCCAATATCTCTAAGATGCAAACTTGCCATGTTCTAGATATTTATTTACCAAATATCTTTCTCTACTCTCCTTATAGGCCCTTCAAATTTGCTTAACTTGTTTGCATTCATAAAATATAGGCAGAGTACCTGCTTCTGTATTCCGCATCTCCAACATTTTCCTTCTGCTACCTGACATTCTTGTAAAATCTATGCTGGTGTCTTACCACAGATATCAGGCCCAAGTTTTCTGAGTATTTTCACCCTTACTCTTCTGTTCAAACACTCATTCCATGTGGACTAGAAAGTGTTTTCTCTTTTTCTGCACCTCTAATTCTCAGTTTCTGCATTTCCTTTTATGTCTGTTTAACTCTTTGTAAAGTGTTTTGCATTTATGGATTACTGATTGCTCCGTTTCCCTCTCTGATGTATTCCTGTATTTTCCTTCGCCTTCCTCCCAGCCCCCACATAGTGGTACCTGCTGCTTGCAAAAGACCTGCACCATGTGTCTATGATGTTGCATATTTAACCCATGCACTTCCCAGGTCATCAAACTGTGCACTCCCCTTCCATCACAGCAGTGTCTGCATTGGTATCTGTCTGTTCGCAAATTATATCTTTGCACAACTTCTGAGTAGCAGCCATGGGCACACCTAGCTCAGGTGGTTTATGTTTTGCATAGTGTGCTTGTCCACTGGCATGCAAACCATTGATACCATCATTTTGCTCAATGGAGCGTGTGGCAACCAATGGGGATTGTGCTACAGGTAAAGATACCATTCTTGGGTAGATCTGTCTCTGTTTGCCTATCCATGTTATCTGTAGCTTCCAGTCGATGGTTGTCATGTCAGGTTTGTTGGTTGAGGTGCACATGAACAGAAGCTGTGTCCATGAAAAGGGGTGGAGATATGGCCGTCGCATTGCATATGTTTACCTCTGCTGCCATGACCCCTGGCCATGCCAGAATGTATCTGCATCACCATCAGAGCCAGACAATAATGCAGCACATGTAAAAAGACAAAATGAGTTCCAGAGTGAATAAGCTGCATTCTTGTGAATAAACTACTACAAGAACTATCTAGTGGTAGAGGAAAATAACAGGTAACATCTCTAGTGCTGGGAAACTCTGACCATAAACCCAGATCTTCCTGCAAAATGAAGCAGCCATTCATGTAAGTTCTAGTAAACCACATACTGAGTTACTACAGAAAATGGTCATTAATGTTAAGACATACCTACCTGGGACTTCAACATCAGATATACGTGGTGTCCTACTTATCTCTACATGAATGTATATCTCTCCGCCATGGATTGTGGAAGTATCTGAACCCCTTTGCAGAGATACCAGGAATAAGTCCATCTCTATTACTGGTAGTGTAGACAGTCTACCTCCTATTACCCTTTGCCCCTGTACCAGGAGAGTTGTGTGACCATTGGCTGCACTGATCCTGTCAGGTGCCCATTATCTGAATTGATTTTGCATCTTATTTGGCCACCATCAGCATTTCCATTCCTTATTTTCATCCTTCCCCATCTTTCCTTCTCCAACAAAAATGGTCCACACATATGCCTACTACTATGCCTATTACTTGTTCACCACTTCTCTTCATGTCAGTTCTGGCCACAGTTGTTGGAATGTTAGTCTTTGCAAGGACTATCATCTCCATGGGCAGATTCATTTTAATTGGTGGCAGCTTAGGCCATAACCTTCCAGCTAGTTAACTGATAATTTGATTCAGACCTCCTCAAACTACAAGGCATATGAAGAGCAGACTTGGTGTGATTTTTGATAGGCATGTTTCTGAGTATCAGAAAATAATAATTGAAAAGTACTGAAGTATTTATTAGAATGTTTGAAAATACTTGGGCATTTCAGTACATTTTTTATTTTGCATTTACATTTAAAAAAAACACAGGTTTAAGTACGCCATCAATTAACATTTATTACTTTCTTACATATCACATGACTAATTATTGTTAATTAATGGAGTATTTAAACCTATGTTTTTTTGGTCTTTTTGTGATCTGAAGATCAACAACAATCAGTTGTTTGAATTGTGAAAGTGGTCATTTTTTTTATTAAACCTTTTGACTACATTGGACTTGGAATTTCAGCTTTTATCAGCTGTGGAACTGCACTTTGTTTGCTTTTTACCTGTTGACTGTTTGGTTTTGTGCAGCTAACCGTTGTGAGGTATTTATATTTTCTTGAGATATTTGAAGTTGTTTTATTCTTAGGGTATTTTTCTTCAGAAAGCACAGTTATTAACAGAAGATATAAATATAATGAATACTAAAACTTATACTATCTTATCTAGTTCATTACATAGTCATAAAAAGGGAGGGGGGTTGGTTTATTATAGAAGAACTCTTTACTTATGCCTAAAGCATTGGGAACATATAAAGATGATAAAGGTATGTTCTGTATGGCTACTATAAAATATAATAAGATATTTACTTTATTAGTTATTAGTTATTAGTGTGCACTGGATTCTGGGAATAGAAGTCAGGACAGTTTATCAACACTTAAAACAAGGCATTCAATATGCAAAAGGTAGTATAATTTTAGCAGGAGACTTTAAATGTATACTATCACTAAGAGATGCTAACACAAAAAGCAAATGGAAAATTGAGCATTCTACAAAAGCATTACTGAAATTTACTGAATTATTTCATCTCAGAGATATAAATGAATATTCACAACCAAATTCATTAATATTTATGCATTATTCTCATAGACATGGAACACAATCCAGAATAGACAGGGTTTATATATTTAATGAACTAGTTGACAAGTTGGGTAAAGTCAAGACAGTAGCTTGTCCATTTTCAGATCACAATGCAATCACTTTTGAATTTTTTGAACTCTTCTAATAATAATGTTAAAACAAGAAGAATACCAGCGTATATAACTGGCTTGAAAGAATTTAAGGACTTTTTTTCCTTAAAGAAATCATTTTCTTTATAGAAACTAATAATACAGTGGATACTTCAGAAATCTATTTATGGGATGCACTAAAGGCTTATCTATTTGGTAAAATCAATAACTGGTTATCAAATAAAAAAGATATGGCACAAAGAATTACATGAAATACAAGGGAAATTAGACAAGCCGAAGTTAGAAAATCGCAAAAATAAAAATAATAACACAAAAGAGATCACTAATCTGAAAAGTAAATATTTAGAAATTTTAAATCATAAAACTAAAATTAATCTTGAGAATTTTAGGATAATTAACTTCTCTATTACACTGTATGCATAATCTAGCCATAAAAACAAAGTTACTCAGTAAGTCCAATCTCATAAAAGAAATCGATTTGCATAGTAGGGAGAAAAGTAAAAGAAATAGAGAATATTCTAATGGAATTCAATCAAAATAATATGCTAAAAGATCCAGAAGAAATAATCAAAACATGTATTAGAAAAAAATATTAAAATTAGACTATTGGATGACCAAATGAAACTAAATCACAAACCAATCTCAATGTCTGAACTTCAAACTCAGATCTTTAAATTAAAGCCTAATAAAGTACTGGGTAATGATGGAATTATATTTGAACTTTGTAAGATGTTACCAAAAAAAGCTATGAACATACTATATAAGGGCTTTTCCAATGTTAAGAATTTAAATAAAGTCATCCTTCTTGGAAATGTACCCTTATCTCTCCAATTTTAAAGACTGATAAGGATGCCACTCATTGCTCTTTGTATAGGCAAATTTCACTTTTAAATATAGATTATAAATTTTTTTATGGCAATACATACTAATAGATTAAAACACATTTTATCCTCCATGATAACTAGGTTTATTTTAAATAGAAATACCTACAATAATATTAAGAGAATAATTACAATAATTGATTGTGCAAAAAACACAAATAGGAACTTAACATTAATTAGTCTTGCTATAAATGGTCAACTGGAAATATATTTTATTAGTTCTAGAAGAATATAAGTTTTGTAGTAATTTTAAACATCTTATTAATCTTGCCTACACTGATTGTTTTGCATACATTAAAATAGGTACTTTCACATCAGAATCTATACAAATGTTAAAAGGTATCAAACAATGATGTCCTCTTTTTCCTTTGCTTCTTATTCTTGTTATGGAACCTTTTTTGCCGATTTTATTAGATCAAATAATTTGATAAAACATATTAAAATAAAGGGGAATTCAAGTTCTAAAATTTGTTTGTTTGCAGACAATATCTTATTGACATTAACTGACAATGGTAGATCTATATCTGCAACTTTTTTAGCAATGGAAACATTTCAAAGAAAATCTGGTTTAACATTTAATGAAAACAAGACAAAATTTTTACTGACAAGAACAAATAAGAATAAAATCCAAAAAGGATTCTTAAATATTTTGTTAAAGACAAACAAAGAAAGTATTTAGGGATAGCCATAGTAGATAATTTTAAAGATATAATCAATTATATTTACACTATTTGTATAAATAAGATAAAGAATCTAATAGACAAGTGGAATAAAATTGTATTCACAATGGAAGAAAGACTTTCTATAATCAAAATGATTATCTTGCCAAAAATCTTATATTTTCTTCAATCACTAACATTACCTCTTATGAAAAGCTGTATTAAAGAATTTAACACTTTAATATTGAAATTTCTTTGGTTCCCTGGCAAGTGCAAGGATAGCACTGAATCATCATTTTAGAGACTGGGAAGTTGGAGGGATAAGAAAACCAGACTTAGAACTGCATTCAGGATCATCAATTATAAAAACAATATGCCTTTGGTTTAACAAGAGATATTCTAATAATGCAAGAGATATTCTAATAATTGTTGCATATTAAATAACAGTTTATTTTGGTTATTACAGGATTACATTATAGGGAAAAGTCACCAAACAAGTGAATCCTACTTCATTTCAGCTATATTAAATACTTTTAGAAATGTTATATATAAAAACCTGCCTTATAAAGCATGGATTTTCTGTATATATCATATAGCATATACTCAAAGTAACATCTTTACTTCAAACTTAGGAACGATGCTTGCTTTTAAGGAGAAACATCTGTTGTATTGGTTTCAGCTAATGAAAGATGAAAAGCTGCATTCAGTAGACTACATTAGAAATAAATATGATTTGGATATAGACACATGTCTAGATATACAAACCTGCAGAGTATATACAGAGGGGGAAATTAAGTCAAAGCAACCAATGTTAAGATATCATATCCCAAAATTGATTGAATGTATCGTACTTTTACTGCAACACAATTCCTTGGGGCATGGTCTCTTGTCCAAATTATATAGAGTGATGAGGAAAGAAGTTAAGACTTGTAATGATACTTTTTGGAACTATTTTACCCAAATTAATAGTACAGCACCAAGTGAGGAATATAAGAAATTATTTTCTTCAGACTTTCTATAGATCACTATCTAAACATACAACTTCATCATTAAGATGGAATTTATTTACTTGGAAGTTTTTGCATAGATCTGTCTTCACACCTAATAAAACTGAATTGATGTTTAAGAACAAACAACTTTGTTAGACACGTGAGAGAGATCTTAAAGTAGATTGGCAACACATGTTCTTTGATCATACCATCTTGACTACTTTTTGGAACAATATCGATTCTTTTTATAGGCATTTTTGGAGATAAAAAGAATTCATGATTTAGATAAAACAAATTTAGCACCCCTAATCCTACATGTGTTAAAAGAACAAAATATCACATTTTATGGACTGTATTGACCATCTCAAGAAAGGTGGTTACACAAAATTGGAATAGTGAATCTACTCCTACATTTAAATAGTCTAGAAGTTTAGCAACTGAAATTTGTAATTTGGAAATTGTCACAATCAAATCAAGAATGAATAGCATTACCTCTCACTTCAATGTATGGACAAAGTTTAAAGAACTGCTAGACAAGCAAAAATAAAATATTCTAGAACTGAACTGACATAGAACAACAGAAATTACCAGAAGATGGATGGACACTTTTGTAAATAGTTACTTTCTTTATTTTTCTATTTTTATGGCTAGGTTAGATCTGTTTTGTTCTTTACTGTGCATACAAATTTCTGATTGTAAATTTTGTCGTGATAATATTATATGAAAACTTAATAAAAACATTTTTAAAAAAAATTAAACTGTGTAGATGAGAGTTGCTTGCACTGTAATTTGGATATGGCAATTGAAGTTAAATATTAAAGAGTCACCATTTTCGGTAACAAGATAACTAGTCATGTGGGGTTCTTTAATGTGTAAGACCCGACTAATGAGAATTAGATTCTCTATTTTGAATGTGTAGAACTGCATTGCACCATTGTTAATATTACAGATGATAAGATGTCTGAACAGTTGTATTATGAGAGCAAATACTTACCATGCACCATGTAATTTTGTAGCATCAGTTAAAATAATTTCAGAAATCTTTTAAGGTAACTATAAATTTATAAATAGTACAAACCTAAGCCCCTGTTATTGCACAGAAGTAATGTTTCATTAAAAACTCCAAAAGTGAAGCAAGAACATTCCATTAGATATGGTTAACAGTGTAATTGGATGAACACTGTATTTGGTAGGAGACTGACTGATCTGCTAGAAGACAAACTTTTGTGTACAAAATAAATCTGCTTTCCAAAAAAAGAAACAAGCTTAGACACTTATATTATATGCAATACTATGTAACTGAATAATCAATGAATATACTGTATTTTGAGTAACTTAAAGGAAAACAAAGGATTCAGGTATAGAAAAACTGCTTTAATAACTGTCTATTTTCAGTGGAAAAAATGAAGTTCCACACTACATGTTTTGTTATAATTTATTTCTGTATAAGGTTATGAAAATGCCAGATATTCTTCTAAAAGGTTGACATACTTGTCTCAATGTATATAAGGAAAAAAAAAACCTAAGACATCACTACATTTGAGGCATGCAAACCTGGCTCACCAAACATCAAGGAAGCAAGCTAAACAAGATGGTCACATAGCCTGAGAGCTCTGGATGGGTGCCAGCAAAAAATTGTAAATATCAATTTCCCTGCAAAAAGTCTGCGGATAAGAATAGAGATGAGCCCAGCCAACACATTGGAGAATCAAGTCACCATATTCAATGCTTCACTACAAGAACAAATGAACCTAATGTTTGAAAACTTGCAAGTATTGCTGATGACATGGGAACATACCTCTCAACCTCTTAGCACAAGAAATCCAAAGCCAAAAATAATGGAGGACAGGGGCCCAAAAGTAGGGACAAGTTTTAAATATTGCTCTTATAATCTAAAAAAAAGCACCAAGTCATGCCAGAACAAGCCCTGTGAGGAGTTTATTGACCCACTTAGTTAAAACATAAGCGCTAAACCATCACTGAGTTTTCATCAGTAACTTCATCAGATGTAAATCTTCATTGACAAAGCCAACACCACAATATGTACCTAAATAAATACATAATTAACCAATCACAAAACAAACCATATGTTTCAATAAAACATATTTTACCCTGTTCTCTAAGGGGTTACTTTTATTCCAAGTCAAAAATCCGATATTAGCAAAGTGGCCATTGATCTGAAAATGTTTTTAAGAAAAATAAATCTATATGTTATGTACAGACAAAAGGAGGAGCTTGAGTGTTGAGAATAATTAAAGAGAAAGATTACATTCAACCCACCCCTTCGCCTTCAGATTAAGAATTTTAAAACTTTGGTTGAGAAAGAACTCAGGATGGGGGTCCTGAATAATAGGTTCCCCCTAATTTAACCAGGGAGGAAGATGATTTATTGAAGCAAGTTAGAGACAATAAGTATTTAAGGGTTATGAAACCTGACAAAGGGGGTGGTATAGTACTTATGAGTACAGTGACTTATGAAACTAAAATATTGGATATTTTAAGTGATTTTAACAAGTGTATTTGAGTATCAAAAAATGAGATTAATATAGCCCAAAATGTATTCATTTGGCTTTGTAGGATTTATTGTTGAAGGGTTTAATAGATTTGGATACGTATACTATTTTTTTATGTAATGAAAAGCCTCGGTTCCCTTCAATTTTCGGTACACTGAAAATGCATAAGAATGTTTCAAATCCACCTTTGAGGTCTGTAGTTTCTGCAGAGGGGTCAATTACAGCACTTCTGGCTAAATATTTAGGTGTGAAGCTGAAACATAATCCTATGGCTGAGAACAATATTTTAAAAGATTCCTGGGATTTTTGAGGAGTGTAAAAAATAACTTATATTTTAAACATGTGCTCTTTGTAACGATTGACATAGTAGATCTATTTGGCTGTATACCCCATGATGTGGGGATGGCATGTTTTGAAGAAGAAATTAACAAATATGTTTAAGCTTCAATGACTTCCGTGTCTGTCTTGAGTTAATGGATACAGTGTTAAAGAATAACTTCGTGCTTTTTGAAGGTGAGTTTTTTCAACAGGTCAGTGGTGTTACTATGGGGGCCAGATGTGCCCCCATATATGCGAATATTGTTTCAATGGTTTGGGAGCACAATTTAATTTTAAATTCTCCATTTAGAGACTGTTGGGTAGTATATGAACATTTTCTAGTTGATATATATTCTGGGTTGATTTGGAACTAAAATTCCAGGAATTTATGGATTATTGTTTGGGTATTACTAATTTCTTGAGATTCATGTATAAGGTGGACCTTTATATATGTTAGACTTGAGTACTTGGATGTGGCAATAGAGAAAATAAATGGAGGTTATAAATCCCTGGTATTTAGGAAGGATACATATTCTAATTCATTCCTCCATTATCACAATGCTCATCCTTTCAAACAGAAAAGGAGTATTATTAAAGGCCAATTTGTAAGGATCATCAGGATGACCTCTGATGACAATGATTTGTTCATAGGTTCATACTAGGCTAACTGCTTTTGTGAGCCATTTCAAGCCTAGTCAATTATCCCTTGTGAGACTTAAACCCTGCACCTTGTGCTTGTAAGGCAAACACCTTAACCATTAGGCCACCATCCCAACCCATGATTTTGAATTGGAATGTCAGACTTTGGTGAATATGTTTAAAGATAGGGGTTATCCTGCCCATTTTATTGACAATGTATACAGGGAGGTGAAGGATGGCCATAGTAGGAAATTTAGCCCGAATTTAGGTAGTGAGGCCCCCATGGAAACTGGCAGTTTGGAAACTTGTGACCAAGCCCTTGGATTTCACAGGGTTAAAAGTTATGAGCATTCTTTTATTACAGAGTTTAACTGAGATGCCTACATTATTAAAAACATTTTGGAATGTGAATGGAATACGTTGTTTAGTTTATCTGATTTGAATTGAGTTTTTAATGTTCCTTTTAGGTGTGTATTTAGGAGAAGGCACAACTTAAAGTATTTAATGAAACAAAAAACAAAAGGTATCCCCAACAGTGGTAAAGTGGGAACATACAAGTGTGATAGGTGTCCACAATGCACTTACATTAAGCATAGTGATAGTGTTATACTGGAAGCCAGGGATAGAGAAATTACTAGTATGACCTATAAAAATTGAGATTCGAAACAGGAGGTGTACATGGCAAATTGTACTTGCTGTACAGCATTCTATATTGGGAAGACAGAAAGAAAACTGGAAAAGAGGATATACGAACATACGAATGATATAAAGAACAAAAACATTAGGAATGCTTTGTACAGGCATACTGTGGATTGTCCAAGGTCAACATTTTTATTTTTTGTCTTACAAGAGATTCCTGGAGACATTAAAGGAGGTTTGTGGGAAGCACATATAGAGTATAGGGAACTCCACTAGCAGATTATTTTGGAGGCCAGTAGACTCCCGGGGTTAAATGAAAATGTTTCCCTTGCCCCGGTACCGAAGTTGAGATCAGCTAGGCTTTAGGTATTTAAGCTCCAAGTTTAAAATTGTTTATATATTTTAAACTCTTTCCAAGCGTTTCAACTTAAAAGTGTTTGATTGTTCTATGCATTTGGGGGGAAATGCATTATGTACTTTAAGCAATTTTAACAGTTTTGTATAATTTGATGTAATTGTTATTCTTGCCACATGATAGTGCCATTTTATTATAATGTGGATTGCCAAAAGTGATTTTTAGGAAAGTTATTCTACTTGATTTACAATGTTATCCTTTTTATGTTATATGTTTTGATTTTTTTGTAACACAAAAGGTGGTCTAGGAAACTTTTAATTAATGATAGTGTTTTAAAACTTTGGTTTAGATACGAGTAGTTTTAATGTTTGCATTATCTTCGTTCTCAGTGGTGACTAACAGGCTCTTCCTTAAATGCTAATATGGTTTGTTTTGTGATTGGTTAATTATGTATTTATTTAGGTATATATTGTGGGGTTGGCTTTGTCAATGGAGTTTTACATCTGAAGAAGTTACTGCCAAAAATGCAGTGATGGTTCAGCGTTTATGTTTTAACTAAGTGGGTCAATAAAATCTTCACAGGACTTGTTCCGGGAGCGTGGCTTTGTGCTGTTTTTTTGGATTACTAGTTTTTTTTTTTTCTACTGAGTTTTCTCCTCTTATTTTGTTTACTGCTCTTATAATATTAGAATAAAAATGTTTGTGTTACCATCCATTTTCTGGAGGATATTTCTATCATTATTTATTGACTTCAGTCTTCAACTGTTTGCCAGAACACCACAAATTTTATGAGAAATAGACCAAAATTATGTGACAAAAATCTTGAAATTCTGCAAAAATCTGGACAGTTAAGAAGTATACATTGGGAAAATGAAAGTCATGGTGTGAAACAAACAGACTGACCTGGTTAGCCTCAAACAAAAAAACAAACTTGAAGAGGAAAGGATATCTATAACAAAATAATTAAGTGAATACAACAACGGAGTGGCAGAAATGGAGAAATTAGGGAGATGGCTAAGCATCAAGGTAGATGACACACAGACTATAGTAAGAAAGGCAAATGTTTGAATTAGTGACTTCCCATATGAGTTGCCAACATTTAACTCAAAGTGTACTTAATTGCATCGTACTGGTCAAGAATCAACTTGAAGAATAAATTGGTCAGGATTCAAGTCACTGAATAAAGTTGAAAGAAAATGCAGTCATGCCCCCATTCCCATACTCTGTGAACTAAATAAAATTAAAACCAAATTTGGACAAGCCTCTTACATATTGACTGACTATACACACACACACACACACACACACACACACACACACACACACACACACACACACGCACACACACGCACA
This sequence comes from Protopterus annectens, assembly GCF_019279795.1. Taxonomy (NCBI): domain Eukaryota; kingdom Metazoa; phylum Chordata; order Ceratodontiformes; family Protopteridae; genus Protopterus; species Protopterus annectens. Next base: position 26,142,897 of record NC_056735.1, on the reverse strand, counting down.
CACACACATATATATATATATATATATATATATATATATATATATATATATATACACACACACACACACACACACACACACACACACACACACACACACACGCAAATATATATAGATATATACATACATACATACAGCTCAGCTTTTTTATGCTTATAGACTTTGTTTCTAAGCTGTTGGAACATTGGGTGGTAACTGTCGTTTTGTATCTGATATTTTTGGCTTGCCTTGCCTTAACTTACAGCCACCTCCAAATGGCAGAAGTAAGAGATATTGAGTTGGAATATGTACCTGGATCTAAAACATCTGTGAAGAAAGCTATAGTAGGATGGGACAATGTCATTTCTCTAGATGCAGAGAATCCACTTCTAGCCCTAAGAATTGATAATGTCGAGTCAACTCCAATTTTAAATGAAGGCACCAATTTTCAAGAATTTTTATTGGCGGTAAGAAGTATTGAAAATGACTTATACAAATACAAGAGATTGGTTTGCCAAAGATTACACATGGAAGCTTGCTTACACTTTCGTGTGGTCCCTAGAGGCATGAGAGTGTTATGCATGCCTTCTTATGGTGATGCACACCCTGAACTACTAAGTAAGTGGCAAAGTTTGAACCTGGATTTGAGTTTTCGATATATTCAACTATTAATAGACTATTTTTCACCAATTGAGAATGAACTTAAACAACGTATTCTCAGCAAGCATAGAGACATTCTGACACAATATAAAGGTGCCGTTTTTGACAACATATTGAATAATATGTATGTCAATATAACTTGCTATGAGAATAAATTGAAGCAGATGAAAGAACGTAAAATACAGAGAGACCACCAGGATTTTGTTGCTGGTGAAGTTTTCTTTTGGTCGAAAAACTCTGAGGGACAATTAATTTCAAATGCAGAAGTGTCTATAGGAACAATTACTGCAGTAGTACAAGAAGGGACTGTCAACAATATTAGTGAGGATTATTTGCAGAATGAGTTAACTGAAAACGTAATCAATGACTCGATACAGAATACGGCCACTAGACAGAATGATAGTAAGAGCAATCCACCAGGTGGATCAATGAAAGCGAGAGTGAATTCCACTCCGCTACCCAATCAGGATACAATCTCTCAGACTGGGTCCACACCTCCACCTAACCAGGAAGCCAGAAAGCAGACGGAAATGGGAGCTAGACCGAAACAGGTTGTACCACACACGATTGAGTGTTTTTTACCGTTACCAGTCAGACAAAAAGTATACCATCAACGGTCGGTAAGCAGGGGAAGAAGAAAGAGAAAGAATTCCATGGAGATGGAGAATACGAGCCGAAGGGTGAGACGGTGATGGGACTAATTGTTAACTTGTCTAATTATACATTGAATGAACATGAGAGAAGTGTCCTAAACAAAGGGCTAACTTTTATAACTACATCGAGAGTAAATGTAAGTGACTTGTTGACAGATTTAAGATTGTTTGGTCGGAGTATATCTCTGAAATTATTTTTTAAAGACTCTAATGATAAAAAACCTTGCAGTAACAGACTGAAAAAGATGAGTAGCTTCACTCCGAAGCCACCTACACATGTTGAGTTGTTTATGAAAATGTGTGTAAGGGATATTTATGACAAACTGCATGGTACAAAAGGCAAAGGTTATAACAATATTACTAAAGAAGAGAGGATGGCACTAATGTCTTTACAAAATAATACAGCTATAAATATTAGACCCGCCGATAAAGGCGGAGCAATAGTTGTGATGAATGCGAATGATTATTTTGACTCTATGAGCCATATGTTAAGTGATGATAAAGTATATAAACCATTACGCCAGAGTGATTATAATAATGTTACTAAGACAGTAAAGGATAGTCTTTATGATTTACTGATGACAAGACAGATAGATGAAGAGCTCTATGAATATTTGCTAGTTGAAAAACCCATGATACCCTGTATAAAAGGTCTACCAAAAATACACAAATCCTTATTGAAACCGCCGCTGAGACCTATAGTAGATGGGGGAGGGTGGTTAACAGAACCAAAATAAGAAGAATCTGCAGCTCTCCTTATGATGAACAAATAGAAATAAAAAATTGGAGAATTTATTAGTAGAGAGAGGTTATAAGGATAGTGAGATAAGAACAGTGAAGGAGAGCTTAGATAGTGAGTGCAATGAAGGAAATTCTATATCTATTCCACTCAATACAAAGAGAGATGTTAGAGAAAAAAAAGATGAGTAAATTAAGGTTTAATATGAGCTATACTGTAGATAATGGTATAATAACAGATATTATAAGAAGGAATTGGCAAGTCCTGACTATAGATGATGAGACCAGGGATCTTATAGGTACAAAACCTAGTTTTTCTTATAGGAATAATAAAAATCTTAAGCGGTTATTATGTGGAACACAGAATAGAAGTAATGGAATAGAGACAT
>NC_056735.1:25967978-26137978 GCF_019279795.1 Protopterus annectens | reverse complement strand
GTGTAATTGGATGTTCAAAAAGACTTTTAGTGTTAATTAAAGTGGATGCCTTGCATTTTCCACAGGGATATGTCTCTGGTTTTGTAACAAATGTCTTCGGTCGCCTCTGAACATTTATTATGAAAACAGGGACATATCAATGTAGGAGATGCAAGGCATGCTCATAGATGGCATATAAAAAGTTATTCTACACATAAATTTCTATTTATGATTTTGCAATTAGTGGAAGAAATTTTAAGAGGTGGAGACATACAAAAATCACACAGAATACTTAATATGCTGGATAGCCAATTCACAGGCTGATAAGGAACCAAGGCTTAATGGTATGGTTCCTTTAAAACCTGCATTGAAAGGAAGGAAATTGCTTTTGTAGCTTTGTTTTCATTGGTGCTTGCTTGTTTAAATACCCTTGGATCATAGGAAATGGCAGGATCTGAAGAAGGCTTAGATAGCTGAAAGTGTTTGTCCTGTTTGTCTTATCAAGATTTATCCTGTTTTTTTGAACTACGTTATTTTATTGCATTTTATTAAACAGTTGTTTTTTAACAGTTGAATCTTTTACCTTCACCATGGTGGCAAGACTTTACTTGGACATGTACTTTAGAGATGCATTATGGAAAATGTAATGATTTTTACTATTTTGTTCATAAACAAATGTTTAACCAAAGAGGGTTACCAGAAAAGCAGTTAATGTGATAGAAGCGACGTTCATTTTGAAATATGACATAATAACTCCAACAGACCCAAATTTGGATTTATTCTGGCATTTTGAATTCAATTAAAATTGATTTTAGAACATTGTTTCAAAAGGAACTTTACTTTTACCTTTAAGAAGTGACTAACAGAATATAAAGTTAATATAAAGAGTACCAGTTATATAATTCATTATTTGATAACCCCATAATGCTTTCTAACAAAGTGCCAGTGTACAAAGCATTGTACCAAACTAACAGCCTTGTGTTTCCCTATTTCTTTGAAAGGACACAGCAAAATTAGCTTCACCATTTATCTTTATTACTTTAGTATGATCCTATAAACAAGAAAAACAGAGGAGAAAACATGAATAAATCCTTTGACTATGATATCGCAAGGATGTCTTTGGACCTCATCTACACTTTCAAAGGAAGAAACTGCTCTTGGAGCTTAACGCAGAGGGCACCAGCTACCTGCTAAGAATTACCCTCTTTATTCTATCCCTTTTTAATTATTTCCACCTTTCACATGCATACTTTATAATTCTGAGAAGCCTCTTAACCAGACAGCACTCATGGTATGTCTACAAAAATAGGCAAGTGTGCCTAGCTGGTATTTCTGGCTTAAAAAAATGACTGGATAACTGCCAGCATTTACTTCTAGTTTGTATGAAGTGACATCTATGAGGGGCAGCACATAACCTGGTGCATTCAAGGCTCTAAAATAAGTTCCCTCATCCAGTGTCTGATATACCTATATTAATACATGAAAAGGTTTATTTTTTTGCATAAAAGCATGTTTATTAACTTTTAATAAAACTATCTTGGCTATGTTTCTTGACTACCTGTTTTATGAGTTTCAACTTTAGTTATTGCCTAGATATGTCTGTTGCACTTGAGTTAACTTGGATACAGTGTATTAAGGAAAAGTGAGAGTAGAAGATGATCAAATTGTTTAACCGCATTGCTCTAGACACCCAACATTCTCCAGTGGACTCCATGGTCATGCAAATACTTGTGGGAATTTTCTTTTCCATAATGTCCTCCAAAATGGGTCTGCAGATCTTTCAAATTATGCTGAAATTTCCAGAAGCTGCTTCAAATAGCTGTATAAACCTCAAAATGCTGCTGCATTCTTTTCACATTTAGGCGAGTCAGTAGAATCATCAGGCTGCTCTATGACTTATGGCACAGGATAGAATTAAAAGTGTAGGTCATCAGTGAGAGCTGAAATGCTTCCCGGTAGAAAACACAGTGTTTGTTCTACCCTTATATCAGTGCTTTGTGTAAGGATGGTGGAAATGGACTTCTCTTTGTTGATTGTATGAAGAGTGAGGCATACTGAGAAGGAAAAATGTCAGTGTGTGTATTTCATTTTAATATGCTTTCATTACAAGATGGATCCCTGAGTGTTTTTCAGTATTTATCCGATGATTTATTTCCTGCCAAATATGAGAAACTGTTAGCATGGCAGAAATGCAAAAAGTTCTGTTCACTGTAGAAAGCAATATGGAGTTATCAAATTGTGAATTCCATGACTGGTACTCTTTATATTAACTTTATATTCTGTTATGGAATTCAGAACTCATGCCTAATATGGAAATTTATGAACAAGGAGTCAGGAGAGCTTAGCAAAATTAACACTTTAAAGTTAATTTTTATTTGGTCAATGGTTGTTCTAAGATTGTTACAGTAATGTTGCTTTTAATTAAAAAAGGTATAAAGAATGTATGGTTCTGTTATTCGGGGAGACAGGACTTGATTTCTTAGTCTCCCAGACGTGCCTTTCTTTGCAATAAATGAAATTGTTACACTCTGCTGAACTGTCTCAGGTGAAAAATGTTGGTACTTTAACAGTGTGATGCCATGTCTACTCAGATTTCCAAGCATTTGTGTGTTGCTGCATTAGAAATTACCACTGGGTCCAAATGTGGCAGGTTTTCTGTCAGGCAAGTTTCTGATCATCTATACACAATCTCTCTAAATCTCAGCAGAGTTTAAGGTCTGTAGAAGCAAGCTTTACTAATACATTCTCCACTAGTTTTAATTGCATGTGAGTGGGTAAATTGTATTGTGCTCAACCACGCTAATAGCATTAAATTATTTAATTGTGTGCTAGTGGGGTCTAATCAATAAATATAATGTCAGGGTATCCTTGTCACAAAAACTGAGTATCCTTCTCAGGAGTGAGAGCCGGTTCTAATCAAATATAAAGAAGAGAAGGAACAAACACGATTCCTTCACTGAGAATGAGAGTGAATTTATAATTATAGTCGCATGTCCCTTTGGTATAAGAATGAGTTTTTATAATGGGTGCCAGTACAAGTAGTTTGAAAGAGCAAGAGTGTGGGATTCCAAGCAAGTATGTGTTTAATAAATAAGGAAGGAACAGATATAGCTATTTGGTAAAATGGTCTAAACTCACTAAAATTATAGGGCATTACAGTTTCCGGAAAAAGGTACTTTTGATAGGAAAATTTTAGAAAACCTAAAACATAAGCTGAAACAGAAAAGCGATAAGATACCAGCCTCTTGTTGGTCAGCTTTCAATGACTGGTAAGAAGAAGCCAAAAATAAGGAAAAGGACTCTGTAGTTAGAAGTTACTTCCGCTAGATTAAAGTCACAATTCCAAACAGCTAATAGAAGAGTACATTTGTTACAAAAATGTGCAAATGAAAAATCCCATTCCTCTGATATTTATCTACTAAGACAATTAGAAAAGTTATCAGTCACACAGGCGGAATTATGGCACAATGACTGGCCTTTGATACCTTCTGCACCCACTCCACCTTATGACCCACCTGTGACTCAAGAAGCTGACAGTTCTCCTTCCCTAAGAAGTCAAGTGGAAATAAATGCTACAGAAACAACTACCACTTCCCCAGATATAGGCAAAGTGACTTCTACCACTTCTAATTGTCCCTCTGGGTTGGTTTATGAAACTAGGCGTCCATCAATAGTAACACACAGTACACACCGTAACACCATCAGATCAAATGTTACTACGAATAGCCAATAAAAAACAAATGTATCATAAGACAAATATGGAGCTAATGCTAACCACATGGGAAAGTTAAAAAGATTTCCTAATAAAAGTTCTCCAGCAAAAACTTGCACTTTGAAAAAGATCAAGCTCTTCCAGACACTGGAACCCACCTAATTTGTTTTCATCAAGGGCAAGTCATGCCTACAAAATCTGATGGGCTTCTTTGAGAAGGTCACCAAAGCAATGAACAAGGACAAAGTGGTTCACACTGCCTACCTTGGCCTGGCCAAGGCATTTGACACAATGCCCCACTAAGGCATTGTTGATAAAAGCAAGTGGTTAGGTATAACGCCTTATGCCACCCGGTGGATAGCCAAGTGGATCACAGACAGGAACCAGGAAGTTAGAATTTGGGAGTCCACTTCTACAAAGAGGTTAGTCACAACTGAAGTCCCTCAGTGATCATTCCTGGGATTGCACCTTTTTGGCATGTTATTATTTTATTATTTCTCTGAAGTCAAAGTTAATGTCAAGGGCCTCTGGCTGACCAAATTTGCAGAAAATTGCAAATTAGAAGCAATCATAGAATCCCCCATTAATACTAATGTTCTCCAGGAAGGGCTGTCACAGACAAATAACTTGTGTCAGAGCAATGTACTAAAACTAAATGCCAAGAAATGCATAACGGTTTCCTTTGGGAAGTCATCCACTCCTGGTAACTACCATATTGATAATACATTCCCAAGAACTGACCCAGTAATCAGGGACTTGGGAACACATGTAGACAGTAATCTAGCCTTTGATCATCATGTGTCTACAGTAGTGAGGAAATCTTTCTATATTGTGCAGCTTCTAAACAAAGGAATGGCACCTAGGTCCAAGGAGGTCATTGTTCCACTATATTCAGCAGTCATCAAAGTCAAAGTCAAAGCAAACTTTACTGTCGATCAGATGTACCTAACAGTCCCAGCTGAACGACATTTCATTGCTTGGTCCCAATGCAAGACATAACATATATGATTAGAAGGACAGTAAGAGAGATTCACATACAGTAATAATTAGGATACTTGGCAACACATACATTTCCCTCATATTGGACAATTAGACATTAGACAATATTATACCAGTAGGTATTGCACAGACTAAGAATAACCAAACCTGTCAATGAATTCAATGCCCTCTTTATTGAGTACCTAACCAGGTACATCCAAGAAATGGAACATCGATAGAGGTTCATCACTAAAATAATACAGGGACTACGTGATATGTCCTATACAGACAACCTCAAAGCCCTATCCCTGTATTCTGTCTCCTACAGGATGTTGAGGAGGAGAGCTATGCTTGTCATACAAGGCATTGTTGGACCCCGCTCTGATGAACCTCCTGCAGGGTTCATCACTAAAAGAATACAGAGACTAAGTGATATGTCCTATATAGACCACCTCAAAGCCCTATCCCTGTATTCTGTCTCCTACAAGATGTTGTGGAGGAGATTTATGCTTGTCATACAAGGCATTGTCAGACCCCATCACGATGGACCTCCTGCATATCTACAAAATAAATAGCACCGGAATTACCAGTTCTAAAGACTTAAACCATGAATGTAATATAAATAGGACTTGCTGGAGAGACAGGCACTGTATGTATCCTGGGGGTAACCATTGAAAATGTCAGAACCCTCTAGAGTGAGTCCCAAAATACAGAGACTGAATGACCAAAAGAATGGACTTCCATATACTAAGTCTAAGATGCCATTTCTTTTAATATTTCTTTTTTTCTCCTTAATATGGTGATCTTGGATTTGGTATATATAAGTTGGGGGGTTTAGAGAACTTGTTCCCCACATGGGAGGTGCAGAGGGGCTAGCCCCCTTCAAAAAAGCTTTAAAGAGATGAGCAATTTTCAAGATTCTCTCTTCTCTGGGTTTTCAGTCTTTTTCTTTGTTTTTTTTTTTGTTTGTTTGTTTTTTTTTTTTATCGTTGTCTTACAGCACTTTTAGTGCTGACATTTCAGTAGGGAGCTACCCCAGAGACTACTCCCTTTTCTGGAACAGGTTCCCCATCAATGTGAAGCAGAGTTGCTCCCTAACCCCAATTCAAGTGTACCTTGAACAATTGGATGGAAGCAGGAAATTCATCCCTGGTTTGCCACCTATGTCTCTAATGGACATAGGCAGTCTGTAAATGGTTCATTTCTCAGGCCCCTGCTTGTAAATGTTTCAGCTCCCAAGTCCCTGCTTACACTTATCAAGGGTACCACAACTTGCTAGAGATCTGGGATGCATGGCAAGGCTTAAAAAAGCCCCAGTGGTCATTAGCCTAGTACACATCTATGAACCTAAGCAAATTATTACCCCCTTCTGAATGTCATAGATGGGGAGGAATATCAGTGGACACCACCTGTAGAACAAAATGCAGAGGAAAGAACAGATTCTGATTCTTTCACTGATTCTGATCCAGCAGGTAAAGATAGCAATGCTGAACCTGCAATAAGGGTAGTAGATGCATGGACTGCAGTGTATTTTCAAACGATTATATAATCTCTTCCTCACATTTGAACACATTCAGCAAAATATGCAAAAATTTTAGAAGGACGTGTTGACAATCTGAGAGGAGTATTAAAATCCTCCACACTCCCTGATATTTTTAGAAAGATATGGGAAAAATCAAATATTGGAGATAATATCCCAAAGCACAGAGATAATGGATTTCTAGCTGATATAAATAACTTATTATACTCCATTACTATGATGTGTTTCCCAACACCTTATTGGACAAGAATTAAGCTATTCTAGAGAAAAAAATGTCTCTATTCATGTGTATTTGCAATGCATGATAGATGGGTTTGAAGTCTTCTCTGGGCATCCAGAGCCTACAGAAGATGCAGCAGCCAGTGGGCTGTCAGCAGCTTTCGTAGAGGGCTTATTGCCACCTATACAAGAACAAATTAAAATGGCTTGTTTGAAATGGCCAAGTTTGGGTATTCATTAAACTGTGAATTTGATAATGACTCATGAGGATAGGGAAGGGGAAGAATAAATCATAGGGAAGAGACATAGTCCAATTCTTCCAACTGCAACTCTCAAGACAATATCAGCAAAATTATTATCCCCCCTGCCTCACCACGGTCACAGCCAGGTGTGCCACATTTAAACACTTGTTTTAATTGTAGTCATACTGAGCATTGGCAGAAACAATATCCATTGTCTGGACAGCATGTGAGTTTGCCAGATGCTCAGGTACCACAGCAGACTGAAAGAAACCCTCCTGTTTGGAACACTGCTTGACAGCCACCATAGGTTCATAGGATGATACTTGGCTATTGGCCTGGAGGCCCTTATAAACCTAGCCAAGAATATTGCCGATGTTCCCACAAAGTCAGCACCTGTTTCTGTTGTCCACCAGGGACACAGGTAGGATCCCAGGGGTGTATTTTCTGTTTCCCATCCAGTCATCCAGGCTCCTGTTAAAGATGTCTAGAAAGGTACTTTGCTTGACATGGAAAGGGAGTCTATTCCACACATGGGGGAGTCTTTGAGACACAAATCTATCCTATCAACAAGTTCTATTAATGTCACAGAGCAGGTTGAGGCCTTGTGTGTCAGTTGCACGAGTGGAGTTTGACTTACCTATATGTGGCAACTCCATCAAGGTTGGGTCTGTGATGGTCTTGTATAGCAGACACGGGCCAACTCTGAGCAGTCTGTATGAGACTGAGTAGAGGGACAGGGCTTTAAGCTTATCTGTATAGGATAAGTGTTGAGTCCCTGGATTTTCCTGGTCAGGAACCTCTTTGATCTCTCCAGCTGCTGCATGTGCTTGTCAAGGTACATGCCGAAGGGGGTATTGTACTCGATAATGGGTCTGATAAGGGAGTACAGGGATGTTAAGACCTCCTTGTTCCTTGATAAAACTAGATGAAATACCCTTACTTATGAGGTGGGCCATGTAGAAAGCCTTCCTTACAGTGGAGACAGAGTGGTGGTCAAAAGCCAGGTTGCTATCAACCTGGGTGCCCAAGTCCCTCACAACTGATTGCGTGCTTAGTACATTGTTATTAATGTGATAATTTCTGAGGAAACCATTTTCCCCAAAGGGGATAATGATGCATTTCTTGGCATTCAGTTTGAGGCCATGCTTCTGGCACCAGTCATTAGTTTGGGAAAAGCCCTCTTGGAGGATGTTTACGTCACTAGGGGAATTTAAGACAGCACTCAGCTTGCAGTCATCTGCAAACCTGGTCAGCCACAGAGCACTGGTTTTGGCTTACACCTCAGAAAAGTATATCCCAAACAATAGAGGCCCTAAGACCAGTCCTTGTGGGTACACTGTTCTTTATGCATCTACTACTAGAGGTGGCTTCCCCTATTTTGACTGAGTGGGTTCTATCAATGAGCCAGTTGAGCTACCCATATGGTAACATATAGGTTGATGCCTAGCTGGGAGAGTTTATCTATTATGCCCGAGTGGGGAATAGTGTTGAATGCTTTAGCTAGGTCAAGATAGGTGGTGTGCACTGTTTTCCCTTCGTCCATGGCTTTGGTCACTGTTTCAAAAAACTCGGCCAAGTTTAATAGGTATATGCTCTTCCTTTGACAAAACCAAACTGTGTGGGGTCAAGCATTTGGAGGTTGTCAATGTCCTTGTTTATAAGGTCCATGATAAAGTGTTCCATGGCCTTGCAGATCAGGCTAGTTAGGCTGATGGGCCTATAATTGCCTGGGTCAGTGGACGCTCCGGTGCTCAGGCTTTGATTGAATAGGGTGCCTAATGGAGCTGAGAGCTCATGCCTGACTTCATGTAGGATGCAGTCAGGGATGTTGTCAGGTCCCATGGAGATGGTATTTTTTGCCTTTGACAGGGCATTGAAGACCTGTTCCTGGGTGATGAGGGCAGGGGGGAAGATGCTGGAGATGTCTTGGTTTACTGATGGGGGGGACAGGGGGAGTGAAATTTTCACTGAACCTGTCTGCCAGCAGGTTGGCTATATCTATGGCTTTTCTGTATGTGGTGTTCTTGACCACCAGTTCAGAGCAGATTTGAGTGTTACCTTTGAGATTGCAGATGTATTTGAAGAAGGCCTTGTGATTATTTTTTGTGGATGTGGCCAATTTGGATTCAATGTTAGCCTTAGAGGATTTCACCAGTCACCTTATTTGCTTGTTCAGACAAAAGAGAGATTGCTTCCAACTTGGCACCTGCTCCTTCTTGGATCTGGACAGGTTTACCAGACAGGTTTATTCTACCTTGAGGAAGATGATTTGGTCCTGTCCAGGTACTGCTGAATACATACAGCTATGTTGGTGCTTATATACTTTTTTGGTGTAGGCTTGGACATCAGTGCTAGTTCCAATTGAAGGGACAGTGGCTGTGAAGCTGCTCATACCTGCTCTTAGGAGATTGTAGTCAACTTTGGAAAAGTTTTTTTTGTTTGACCCTGACAAGGGGGTGGGGGTGGGGGGACAGAGGAGATGGTGACTTTGAAAGTGATTGCATTATGGTTGGATCTTACCAAGGAGGATGACACTGTAGGGGTGCTACAGTGGCCACTCATGTTGGTTAGTGCCACGTCCAGGATATTTTCACATCTTGTGGGGGTGTCGACCAGCTGAGCCAATGGATTGGCATTGATGAAGTAGAGGAATCTCTGGGTATTTATGTCTGGGCTAGAACAGGTCTTCCACTCTATGGTTGGATAGTTAAAGTCACCCAAGATCAGGGTGGAGCGTTGAATCTTGATGGATTCAAGTAAGTCCAGATAGGTGGAGTGGGCATCCTGAGTCATGGTTGGGGGTCTGTGTATAGCTATGATTTGAACAGGTATTTTATCAACAGTTAACTGCATTTGGAGTATCTCCTGTGTGTCATACCTTTTGACCAGCCTGGAAGTGTGTATGTCTTTGACAAATATTGAAACTCCGCCTCCTTTGGGTTTGTAGCCCTCTGTTTGGGGTCTGAAAGTATGGTAGGATGCGTAACCTGGTAAGGCTGGGGTGTTCTCTGCAGCTTTGAACCAGGTTTCAGTGACTGCACAAATGTCAGCATCCTCCAGGATAAGAAATGCTTGCAATGAGTGCAGTTTTATGCTAGGACTCTTAGCATTTATCAGTATGACCTTTAAATTTCGATTAGAAGAATTTTTCATGTTGGTAATTTTATGCTCATGACTTTGCCTAAAAAAAGGCACTATGGGGGAGGCAAGAGCCTTGGCCATAAACCTGAAGCCCAGATAAAACAGAAGAAGGCCATCTCTGTCAAAGCATCATGGTCTGTCAATCATGTCTTCCCAGGCTGTCCGGTACTGGATCCCCTTGGAATGACACCAGAGACTAAGCCAATTGTTAAAGTAAATCATTTTCTGTTGTATTGAAGCATCATTCTGGGTCACCATAGGATGCTGCTTAAGGCTGGGGACATACCTGCCTGTCACACATATTCAGCAAGCTCAATCATGTCTCTCTTCATACAGTCCAGAGAAGTATGTCTCAAATCATTCACACCAACATGGACTATGATAGAGTCATAAAAGTACCTGTTGTTAAGAGACTTGAGTGCGTGCATGATATGGCAGATTCTGGCACCTGACAAGCAACTTACCATAGCTTTTTCCTTGTCTAGCCTGGTGAGGAGCACATCAGTGTGCCTCACAATAGAGTCCCCTATGACTAGTATGTTGGGTTTGTGGCTGGGCCATAGAGGCTGTGAGACACATGTGTGTGTACTATTTGTGGCGATTGCTGCTGTGGATTGTGATCTGCATGTATGTTTTTGCTTCAGAGGTCTTTTTTGTTTAGGTATGTTTTTGCTGAGAACCTCCACATATATAGGAGTGTGTTGTACAGGTGTGGGTGGTGTTAGAGGTGTGGTGTTTGTAGTGTTTGCACAGACAGCCTTTTCTGTGCCAGATGTACTGGCTTGTGATTGAGACAGCAAGGATTCTAGGTTCTTAATGTAATTGCATCTCTCACATATTGTGTTCCCAGGTGGTAGTAGTAGAGGGTTGTCCGTGTACATAAGGCAGTTGCTAGCCTGTCTCAGGATGCCCATATCAACCAGACTAGCAACAGAAACCATAGGAAATTGTCCATCCATGGTTGTCAGAATCTGTGGAAGAGAGGGCAGGGATAGTAGAGTAGGTACTATCTGAGGACAGTACCTATAGGTGTGAGTAGGGCTGGATAAAATCAATACAGTAGCTGCATGTGAGGGCTTCACTTACACAGGAATGCTGGTAAGGGAAAAATATGCAGCTAAGATACCTCACAAAGGGTTAAAACAGTGCAGGGGTGGTGTACAACATGCGCAAACCTGCACAAATAATGGGTTTAAATACCACAAAAAAGAAAGTAGAATAGAAACACTGGAATTAACCAATCAACCCTTGTCCCTGAGCTCTTAGCTAAGCATCCTATGCCAGACCAGTTCCAATCAGTTCTCTTACTACCACTAAGTGCAGGCACGCCCCTGCCAACACAAGATGGCATAGCAGGAAACATAGGAATCACACAAACAGATCTGGATATAGCAAAACCTGTAACCAGACAATGGTAAAGATATTTGAACTCTGTTTAGGTCGATTTAACACAGGAGAACAGTTACACACTTAAATATAACAGTAGTAAACACGAGCAAACTGATTTAAACAAATTAACCAATTAATCAATAAAAAAACTCAAAACTGAACCCTGTTTCAGCAACCTTTAATCAGACGAGTTCTAACTGCACACTCCTGCACTAGGTTGTGGGAAAACCCTCTCCAAATAAAAGATGGCCTGGATTAGTGCTCATGTTATACAAACAGAGCTAGATCCAGCAGGTCTGAATCTAGTCTATGCTACAGCAAATAAGATGCACCAATTTCAGGAAGAAACAGTTCAAATAAGCAGGCACAATAAGCCTTCAACCAGCAATTCTCAGCTCAGAAGGGCAGAATCTACATTCTCCTCCCACAAGAGTGTAGACCAGAAACATTTTGAATGTAAAATAACTGGCCTGAAACCCAAGTGCTTAAACCAGAACTAAGATAGTTTTAGAATAATAGACACACTAAGCCTTCAGCCAATAATTCCCAACTTAGAAGGATGTAAGCTCCCTCTCCTGCCACAAAAGTGTAGACCAGAAACCTTCCTAATGTAAAACAATTGGCCTGAAGCCCAAGTGCTTAAACCAAAAGGCTAAGAATAACAGTTTCAATTTAATCAGGCTGCTAACAAGCAGTAATAAATGCATCAGAATAAATGCAATTGAATACTTTTAAGAACAGGCACTAAAAGCAAAATAAAGTACCAGCTTTGTAACAAAACCATTAGGACAGCTATGTACAGGAATCACAGTTATTTCCTTTAGTACCTATTGACCAGGATGGTCCATTTGTCAATGTTGCAATATAAAATTCATCTATCCCATTACTCGTTGTTGCAGTAGCTACTAGATTTATGATTGCATCAGCAAATGCTGAACAACTTCCACTTTGTGAACACACAGTTTGGGGTGTGGGTGTGTCTGGAGTTCCTTTAGCCTATTCAGAAACGTAACCTGATCTTATTCAAATTGGTCCACTAAAAGAAGAGCATGCTTTTATTGCAGGAAATGCTGCCCTTTTAAATCTAAGTAAATGTTTATTGTGTAAATTGTGATGTACTGTTTATTGAACACCAGATGGTGTATTTCTAGATATTCCTAATTAACCCTTTGGATTATATTAAACACTGTTTGTACAGATAAAGATGCCGTTTCACTATTTTAACATCAGAGCAAAATGTAAAAAACACTGATTTGGAGGAATTAAAACTGATCCTTGTGTACTTCTGGACTACCCTTGAAAATTAAGTAGGGCTCATAAAAGATGCAGTGCCTGTGCATATAACATTAAAATTGTGAGCGCCTGTCTATGGTAGCTCAGTATCCTTTGACAGTAAAAGAAGAAAAAAGAATTGAACTTGTTATTTTTGCATTATTACAACAAGATATCATTGTCCCAACTCACATCCCTTATTTTACTAGTCAAGAAAGCAGGAAAAAATGTATATAGGTGTGTGCAAGATTTACATGAGTAAATGCATTAGTAGTACCAATATTTCAGTCATCTCAAATCCTGCAACAATACTGAGTTCTATTCCATCAGATGCTACAACTTTCTCAGTGACAGATATTTCATTTGCTTTCTTTTCTATCCTTATTCACCCAGATAGCTAATATCTGCTTGCATTTACAGTTTGAAAGCAGCAGTATACCTGGACTAGATTACTGCAGGGGTATGTATAGTCTCAACCTTTTCTCCAGGGAAATGAAAAAAACAGCTAAAAAAGATTTAATTTCCTTGTGAGTCTATTGTAATTCAATATGTAGATGACTTTCTTCTAGCTTCAAAAGCTTCAAATGACCATAAACAGGACACTGTTTTTCTTTTGGCTTAGTTAGGAGAACTAGAATTCAAGGTTAATAAAGTAGAATTAGCATTCAAGGTTAACAAAGAAAAATTGCAGTTATGGAAGTCACAGGTTTAGTACTTGGGACATCTTATTTCAAAAACTGCCAGACAGATTTTTTCTTTGAGTACTGCTACAATACAAACTGCACCACATACACACACCACTACATTAAAATAATTGTGAACTTTCTCGGGACTAACACGTTACTGTCAACAATAGATTTCTGCCTATGCAAAAGTAATGAACCCTCTATTTGAATTGCTAAAGAAAGATACCCCTGAACCTTTACCCTTGCAGGATTGTCAAGAATCAGCTTTTGTATAACTGAAAACACTGCTGTTATACCCTCTTGCACTTGCGTTTCCAGATTATTCTAAGATTTGTTTTCTTGTTTTGTTGTGAAAGAAAACAGCATTAGGATTATTAACACAATGTAGAAGTGATGGTTATAAACATATTGCTTATTTCGGTATGAATGTTGATCCTGTGGCTGAAGCCTTCCCCCACTGCCTTAGGGCAGTGGCTATGGTGTGCACTTAATGAAAATGGTGGCCGCTTTAACTCTTTGGCATGAAACATATGTAGCACGTCTACATTCTGTAGAGGCTTTGTTACTGAAGGCTATAAATCATTATCTATCTGCAGCATAATTATCTAAATATGAACTGCCTTTATTTCACAATCCATCTTTACAGATTGTTTGGTGTCCACCCAATTAACCCTGCTTCTTTAATACCTATTGTGCATAATGGAGAACCTCATGACTGTGTAGTTGTTACTAACACAATGCTTCCTCTTAGGTTAGATTTGAAAGGTTTCTTTGTAGAATCCAGATCTAATTCTTTTTGTAGATGTCTCCTTTCTTTGAAGAGAAGAGGTGAACTCATAGCAGCCTTTTGCATTTGTACACAAGACAGAATTTTGTTAATCGGACAATTAAATGGAAATACGTCTATTCAAGTAGCTGAGCTTGTAGCTGTTACTGAAAAGTCTGTGACTGGCAAAGATCAGTCAGTAACAATTTTTACAAATTATTATGCTTATGGAGTAGTTCATGATTTTGGGGACACATTGGAATGAGTGAGGATGTTCTTCATGTTTCACTGTTGCAGTCATCACATTTGTGTTATCTGCTTGCAGTAGCCCTCGGTCGGCTTGATTATCAAAGTCTTGGGTCCTGTGTTGGTTGCTGTCTCATCTTCTATGACGTCAGGTAGTCCAGGGTATAAAGCATGCAGCCAATGCCATTCCGTCAGTCTTTCTTGCCGTGTGGTCCCTGAAGCAGAAGCAGTTCGCAAGTGCCGGTCGGCCGATTCCTGAAATGTTTGTTTTCGAGTTTCAGAACCAAAGTCTTCAAATAATGCTAAGTACCATATTGGGGAAACTTTTTCTTGCCCTTTCCCGATGTCAGTAAAAGTTAATAATTGCATTTCTTGTGGAAAGCAAATACCTCATAAAGATTTCCATTCGCACTGTATTCCTTGCCTAAGCCCTGACCACGACGTACCTCACTGTCAGTTTTGTGCCTTATTTAACCAACAAACTCTCTGTCATTGGTATATTTATGCTTCTAAATATTTTGGTTCTCAGTTCAATTATGCAGATGTGTCTTTGGTAAGCCATCCGACTACCGACATTCCGAAAAAATGCAAAGATAAAGACAGTGACAGGCTGCCTAGGTCCAAAGCTGCCGACGATGCTTCTCCTAAGCCAGCCACCAGTTTGCTGGTACTCAGTGAGGTGCTTTCACAGCCCCTGATACCCGCTACTTCAGATTCACAGGCCTGTACTGAGACCCATACAGAGGGTATGCCGTGAGATGCTTCAACTGTGGAACCTGCGGATGTCTCTACCTTGGATGGGTCTGGAGCCGCTGTGCAGGCACCGGCCTCTGAGGGTGTATTCAGGCCTAGGGACTTGCATATTAAAACTGACACCACCTTCTTCTTTAAGGCCTTAAACTTGAACCATGCCTAGAAAACCGATGCCCAGACTGCATGCTCAGGCCTCTATGCCTAAAAAACAAATGATAAGAATGGCTGAAGAACTTATTACTTTAATCAGGGGAAACCAACTATCCCCTTCTAAGAGACCTAGGACTGAATTTGCTTATGATTCTTCTGACTAGGATTATGAAATTTCTGTTTCTTCTGATGACCTGGATTTTCCCTTATCTACTTATGAGGATTCTGATGCAGAGGACTCTATTCCCTTTGCTTCCCCTCCAGAGGATTTCTCTTTTAGTGAAACCTTGCATACTCTTAAGGAGCATTTCCATTTGGAAAGCCAGTATTTCTCTGATTCAAAAAAGAGACTTAGGGATTTCTTACACTTGCCTCAACACAGGCCTTTAGCTATCCCTCCTGTACTAGACATTGTTGATGATGCCTTTTCGGAATCTAGTTTGGCCCCTGATTCTTTAGCTCCTGCTCACAGAAAACTTGATAGATATTACAGGGTTCCTAATTCTCACAAGTTCCTTTTTAAAAATCCTACTGCGGATCCTGAGACCATTTCACAGGGACCCAAGGGCATTAAGGTTACTGCTGCCAAAAATACTACCCCTTCTGATAGAGACTCCAGGGCGCTGGATAGATGGGGTAAGAAGGTATACACTTCTGCAACCTTGGCCATTAGGGCCTTAAACTGTCAGTTTCATATGTTAAAGTATCAGCAACATATTATTGGATTGCTTAAACAGAAAATGATGTTGATTCCTGATTGTGCTGAAAATAAAGATTTACAGGATTTAATGCATTCTGCTGAACAGGTTGGAAAACATACTTTGCAATGTGGGTTTGATTCATTAGAGGCCTCTTGCAGGGCTGCTGTCACTGGGTCTGTACTTAGAAGGCATGCTTGGCTTAAGGAGCAATCTTTGCCAGATTACGTTAAAGCTAAATTGTTGGATGCTCCCTTAAATCAGGACTGCCTGTTTGGCAACAAAGCAGAAGAAATTCTTAAAAAGATGGAGGAAAAAGCTAAATCTATGCAAACTGTTAAGGATTTCCTACAAGTTCAGCCCCCAAGATTTAGTAGGCATTGGCCCTCTAAGAATTGGTCCTTTCCTGCCTCTTCCAGTCCCTCTCAATCCAAACCCAGAACCAGCAGAAGCCCCAGGTTTCAGTCCCAGGTTACACACAGGGCTAAGCAGTGGGGGGCTTCCGCTTCCAAATCAGGTAGTAGTAAGACTCCCCCCTATAGTAAGCTCTCTCAATGACTTGATTTTAAAACTTCCAAGTACATCTCAACTGACTGCTCCTTTCTTCTTCTTCTTTCAGCTTTTCCCGGTTAGGGGTCGCCACAGCGGATCACCTGTCCGCTCATGATTGGCAGTGGAGTTTTACAGTGTCGAGTTGCCAGCCCAGCGCCCAATCTTCCACAGAAGGCACACACACGCACACACTCACACCTAGGGTCAATTTTAGAATGTCCAATCCACCTACAGCATGTCTTTGGGATGTGGGAGGAAACCGGAGCACCTGGAGGAAACCCACGTGACCACAGGGAGGACATGCAGATTCCGCACAGAAGGCACCCCAGATGAGGATCGAACCAGATAACCTCTTGCTGTGAGGTAACAATGCTAACTGCTGCACCACCATGGCCGCCCTAACTGACTGCTCCTTTAGGGGGAAAGATTGCTCTGCAGGCCAAAAACTGAGAACGCATTGCTCAGGACAAACCGGTTTTAAATATAGTTTCCCAAGGATACAGATTTCAATTCCACACATTACCAACCCCAAATTGATGGCCAGATCTACCCCCAAATCAATGGACAGAGGCTCAAAAGTAAGTACTTTCTCTCTTAAGCATAAAGGCTATTCAAACTGTACCAGAAGAGGAAAAGGGACAAGGTTTCTACTCAAGACTTTTCCTGGTGCCCAGAAAAGACAATTCATGGTGTCCTATCCTGGACCTCTCTACCTTAAACCCTTTTTTGGTGATTCCAAAATTCAAGATGCTAACTCTTCACCAGTTGCTTCCTATGCTAGGCAAACATGCCTGGTTGGCAACAGTGGATTTAAAGGAAGCCTACCTGCACATCCCAACCAGGGAATCTTGCAGAAGATACCTAAACTTCAAAGCAGGCTACATGCACTTTCAGTTCTCTGCACTGCCCTTTGGCTTATCTACTGTGCCCAGGGTATTCACAAAGTGCCTAGCTCCAGTCACTGCATTTTGCAGGCAAAGAAAAATTCAAATATACCCATACCTGGACGATTGTCTAATTCAGGCAGAAAGCCAGAACATACTTTTGAATCATCTGGCATTTGTACAAAAGGTGCTAACTTGTCTGGGGTACACCATAAATGAAAAGAAGTCACATCTGGTACCCTGTCAACAAATTGTATTCCTGGGAGCAAGCTTGAACACAACTTCCCAGATGGCTTTCCTCATGCCAGAGAAACAAATTCATTTGCCAACTTACTTTAAACTAGTGGCCACAAAGAACCTGCTATCTGCAAGGCAAATACTACAAGCCTTAGGGTTCATGGCCTCCTGCATTCTACTAATTCCATATGTAAGACTGCATATGAGGAAACTACAGTGGTATCTAAAGAGCCTATGGTGTCAACATTCTCAGGATCTAGAAGCAATGATTCCTATCATACCTTGCCTACAGCTAGAATTCTTTTGGTGGGCAGAGGCCTGCCACATAAACAAGGGACTACCATTCACTCTACCCACTGTTGCCCAAACCCTAACAACAGATGCATCTGACTATTCATGGGGGGCTCACCTGGCAGGGAAGTGCATTCAGGGCAAATGGAGCCCAAGTCAAATGCACTTGCATATCAATCAAAAAGAAATGTTAGCTGTACAGAACACTGACAGCCTTCAAGGACCGCATTCTTCCAGGACAATTAATGGTAAAGATGGACAATGCCACTGTTATGTGGTACATAAACAAGCAGGGAGGTACCCATTCTTACCCCGTCTGCAGACAAGCCATGGCTCTTTGGAACACAGCCTTGAGTTTCCAAGTGCATCCACAAGCTCAGTTCCTGCCAGGAAAACTAAATACACTGGCAGATGAACTAAGCAGAAATCTCATGGACCCACTCGAGTGGAAACTGGAACCAAAGACTTTCAACATGTTGATAAAGGAATGGGGGAGCCCAGATATAGACCTGTTTGCCTCTCCCCAGAACTACCAGTTGGACAGAATCTGCACAAGGACTCCCCACAAACTAGCTTGGAAAGTGGATGCTCTGTCCTTCAGCTGGAAAAATCTATCAGTTTATGCCTTTCCCCCTCTGCCTCTCCTCTCCAAAGTACTACTAAAGATCAAACAGGACAAACCAAGGACATTACTGATTGCACCAGACTGGCCACTCCAACACTGGTACCCCTCTTGTGCAGTGTGTCACTGCTGGCTCCTTGGCACCTGCCTTAGACCCCTACCCTGCTGTCTCAGCAGGACAGCCAGATTCTGCACCCTCAGCTTCAAACCCTGAACCTGGCAGCCTGGCTAATTATCTAATTTCTCCATTACCATCCCACAGTAAACAAGTGTTGGATGTCATCTTGGTGGCAAGGAGGCCTTGTACTAGAAAATCTTATGCTGAAAAATGAAAAAGATTCTATGCCTGGAACCAAACTCAAAGGATGGCCACAGCAGCACCCAACTTACCTCAGATTCTTCAATACTTAACTGAGATGGGTTTCACAAGGGCCTTTCTTTTTCCTCCATCCAAATTCACACCTTAGCCATTTCAGCTCATTACAACACAGACCCACCCCTCTACTCTCATCCACTGCTCAAGCAGTTCCTCAGAGGGGCCAAAAACTTAAGACCACTCAGGAGAGCCCCTACTCCAGCCTGGGACCTTAACTTTGTATTGGAAAAACTTACTCTTCCCCCTTTTGAGACGGCTGCAAGTATAGAGTTGAAATTCCTTTCTTGGAAAACAGCCTTACTTTTAGCAATCACTTCAGCAAGAAGGATATCTGAAGTACAGACCCTTATGGCAGTGGAGCATTTCATCATCTTTCAATCAGACCGAGTGTCCCTCAGGACCAATCCCTCCTTCATGCCTAGGGTGGTTTCCAGTGTGGCTCTTAATTAATCCATTCATTTGCCAACCTTCTTTTCTAATCCACAGAACAAAGGGGAATGCATACTGCACTCCTTAGGTGTGCACAGACAACTTAGATTTTACTTGGACAGGACTAAACCTCAAAGGAAATCTGAACAACTGCTGGTGGCTTTTGCTGCAGGGGCAGAGGGGAAGGCTGTTTCAAAGCAAACCATTTCTAAATGGATAGGCCATTGCATTCATTTCTGCTATAAGCACCATGGAAAACATATCCTACAGGGTAGTAGACCCCATTCAACCAGGGCTGCATCTACCTCCACAGCCTTTCTCAGAGGTGTTCCTCGTACGGACATCCTAGAAGCTGCTACCTGAAGTTCTGTACATACTTTCACCAAGCATTACCATTTGCCTATTTTCTCTAAATCCAGAGCTGGCTTTGCCACTGCAGTCTTGGAGGACCTTATTGCTGGTCCTAAGGCTATATAATTTCCTCCTCCCATCCTTAGCTTTGGGAATCTACCCAAATGTGATGACTGCAACAGTGAAACATGAAAAACATAGTGCAGTTGTGTACACTTACCATAAATGTAGATGCTCGAGTGTATTCACTGTTGCAGTCCTGGTTACCCTCCCTCCAGCCCCCTGACTTCTTTTGGATACACCTCTACTCTCCTTTACTATGCTTAAAAGCTTTTTGGTGTATTTGCTTTTTTGTTGGAGGTATACCATTGTGAGTGTGTGTATATATATATATATATATATATATATATATATATATATATATATAATTGCTTCCCTTTAGGGGGGCACCTGACATCTGGGGCAAGAAAAACTGATGTACGGCTGCATGCTTTATACCCCTGACTACCTGATGTCACAGAAGATAAGACAGCAACTGACGCAGGACCCAAGACTTTGACAATCAGGCCGATTGAGGGCTACTGCAAGCAGATAACCCAGATGTGATGACTGCAACAGTGAATACACTCGAGCATCTACATTTATGGTAAGTTTACACGACTGTGCTTTATTTAACATCAGAGGAGACTGTTATTAAAAATTCAGTTTTTGTTCATGATTTGTTAGATGCTTTATTATTACCAATGGAAGTTGCAGTGGTAAAGTGCACTGCACATAAAACAGGGAATTCCTTAAGGGTAATGCCTTTGCAGGTATGGCAGCAAGACAAGCTGCATTACCTAATTCTATTCAGGCTATATTTTTTGCAGCAACTGAATGAAACAAATAATGTTTTTTCTTTACAGGAATTGTTATCTTTGCAGAATCAGACAGAGGATTCTAAAAGAACAAGGTGCATAAGCAACGGCAGCAGTCGATCTCCAGACCTTTTGTGGCACCACATGTTTGGACGACTGGTAGCCTCACAAAATTTCATAAATCAATTGGTAAAAGCCTACCATTCACCTTTTCACCTGGGCAAAAATGCATTAATAAAACACATTTCCAGTGATCAGTATGTCTCTCATCTTTCAGAAGTAAATACTTGCGTAGTTTGTTGAGAGCATACTGTGTCTAAATCAGTACCTGCACATATTCAATTGTTTAAAAGCCTTGCAGACCCTTTTGCTATTTGCAGTCAGATTTTATTGAGCTTCCCCAAGTGCAGAAATTTAGATATGCATTAGTCATTGTTGATATTTTTTTCTGGATGGGTAGAGGCATATCCCTGTGAGATGCCAGGACAGTAGCCAAAAAACTCTTAACTGAATTAATTCCTAGGTTTGGTGTTCCTTCTTGCATTTAGTCAGATCAGGGTACTTAATTTCTTAGTCAAGTAATGCATCATATTTGTAAAACTTAGAATGTGAAATTGAAGTTCTATTGTCCCTATAGACTGCAACCCACAGGGATAGTGGAAAGAGATAATCAATCCACTAAGACACTACTAGCTAACCTTTGTGAAGAAACTGGTCTGAAGTGGCCAGACGCTTTTCCCTTTGTGTTATTTAGTATGATAACTGCAATTAGTACCACTCGAAAATTCCCCCCTCATGAAATCCTAATGGATACACCCATGAGAATGCCCATTACATTCTTTCCCAAGAATTTAGAATTATGAGATGTTGACTAGTCCATACTTTTGTATTGCAAATCTCTTTTCACTGTTTTGAAAAATGACCACAAAAACATTTTGCACGCAGACCAGCAACCCACTGAGCAGGACCACTGAAGAAGCTCACTTACCCCAGATGACTGGACCATTCTTGGTTTTGCTCACAACTACAAAAGACATCCATTGTGAGGTCCTCCCTGCCTGGATCCTTTTGTTGCATGTCAAGAAGACCTCCTCTCCTTGTGATGAGTACAGCTGAGATACTATTGATGTCATTTCACATTAACCAGCAGAACAAGCAGAACCAGATGAAAAAACAGGGACATCATTGCATCCAATAATGACAGCCAGTGATGTTCACAGGTGTACACAGGTGTACACAGGTGTACAAAGAAGGAAAGGGGAGGATGAGGCATACAGAGAGGAAAATTTGTTAGTGTGTGCATTACATTTTAATATGCTTGCATTCCAGCATGCATTCCTGAGTGTTTGTCAGTATGCAGCGGATGATTTACTTCCTGTCAGATTATTAGAAACTGTCAGAATGGCAGAAATGTAAATAGTTCTGTTCTTTGTAGAAAGTTCTATTATGAAATTTGGAACTCATGCATAATATAGAAAGTTATAAACTAAGCTTAATTAGCAAAATGAATGCTGTAGTGTTCAGTTTTAATTGGTCAGTCGTTGATCTAAGATTGTTAATTGCTGCGGTGGTGCAGCGGTAGCGTTGTCGCCTCACAGCAAGAGGTTCTCCTGTTCGATTCTCGGCTGAAGTACCTTCTGTGTGGAGTTTGCATGTCCTCCCCAAGGTTAAGTGGTGTTCAAAAGACATGTATGAATGGGCGTGCCTTCATTGAAGGTTAAGCATCGAGCTGGCACATCGCACCATAAAAATCTATTACTAATCATTAGTTTACCGGAGTTCTGCCGTGGCAACCCCTAACCGGGAAAAGAAGAAGGTTGTTCTAAGATTGTCACAATAATGCTGCTTTTAATGAGAAAAGGTATAAAAAAAATGTATGTTGATCATGGAGCTAGGACTTCGATTTTTTAGTCTCTCATGTATGCTGAACTCTCGTCTGTGAAAGTTCTTGATAACTTAAAAATTTACATACAAGGACAGTCCAACAAGGGGATGACACAATTTGCACAGTTGCTCCTGAGGCTCTGCATGGATGCAACAATCTTTCAAACAGAAATAAATGTGCATATCTGTAAGACTGACACCATCTTACATGGTAACTAAGATCTTCGAAAATACCCTGGGTACACTCACCACATTACATGGGAAAACTGAAAAGTGGAAGTCCTGCTCAGCATTTAAATTCTGGGAAAAGGCATGCATCTTGAAAAATCATAGCAAACGGTAAGCATCCTTTGGAGCTATACTTACCTTCCTCATCTTTTCTGGCATATCTTAATTGCTTAGATTCTACTAATTTGATTTGCAGTTGCTTTGGGACTCACTGCTTAAGTTTTTACTCATGATGTTTATAACAGTGCATAAAGACTCGGATATTTAATACTAATCAGCTGTTACTAGGATGTAAAGAAACAACAATCATTTGTTTCATGCTGCAAGAATAATTATTCTTTGTCTGGAATAACCTCACAATGAGAATATATAAGTAAGGTGGTAGAAGGGGGCTTTTCTTTGAGTGTGTGTGTGTGTGTGTGTGTGTG
This sequence comes from Protopterus annectens, assembly GCF_019279795.1. Classification (NCBI taxonomy): domain Eukaryota; kingdom Metazoa; phylum Chordata; order Ceratodontiformes; family Protopteridae; genus Protopterus; species Protopterus annectens. Next base: position 26,115,068 of record NC_056735.1, on the reverse strand, counting down.
TGTGTGTGTGTGTGTGTGTGTGTGTGTGTGTGTGTGCGTGTGTGTGTTTGTGAGCCCCCCTTCTGTAAAATTCCTTTATTTTACTTTTACTTGTTTGCACAACTTTACCATACAGCTTGAGAATATGCTAAGAAGTTATATACACTCAGGAGAATGCTTTTATGAATACATATACAAGCTTTTGTGTTTAGAGCTTTTATAATTCATACTAATATGGTAGACATTCATTCCCCATATTGATTTTCTGGTTTGTGTGTATTTTTTCCTTTCTTGTGATATTTTTATTTATTTATTTAATTATGTATTTGCCTTTTGTTAACTGGGTTAGTCTGGCTGGGCCAATGGCCCTTTTTGTAGCAGAGACCCGAGGAGAAAAGCTCCAATAACAATAAAACATAACAGTAAAATACAAAGTTAATCAAGACAGAGCTTAAAAAATGTACAGTATTACACATAAAAGAAAAATAAAGTCTTGCTAATACATGGTTTGAAGGCAAAACAGTCTTGGTTACAGAAATATATAGTCAAAAATATTAAGTTATACTAAGTGGTAGATACAGAATTACAGTAGGTGTACTGTGAAGGTCAGTAGCAGAGCATAGGGAAGATAGATCAATAGAAGGGAGATGCAGGAAGGGTACCTCACTAAAGAAAAATTGAAGAATAAGGTCATAGGTTCATAGGTTCATAGGTAGATACTAGGCTATCTGTCCTAGGGCATTTATAACCCTAGCCAGAGTATATTTGACTTCCACCTCCCTATTAGATTAGCCTACTGTGCCTCTGTAAAGTAGGTCACAGAAGGTACACTTTTAAGATTAGTTTACTGTGCCTCTGTCTAGCAGGGACACAGGAGAGATCCCAGGGGTGAATTTGCGATTTCCCATCCACGCGTCCAAATTTCACTTGAAGAGGGTCAGCGAGGGGCTATGTCTAATATGAATTGGGATTCTATTCCAGAGTAAGGGGAGCCTCTGGGAAATGAATTTGTCCCTCCAGCATGTCCTATTTATTTTTGTGCTGAGGTTTAGGTCCCTGGAGCATGTAGCTCTAAGAGACTTGGATTTTTTGAGGTGGAGCATGTCCATTAATTCTGGGTTTGACATGGCTTTGTACGTCAGGCATAGATCACCTCTGAGTAGGTGGTAAGCAATTGAGTAGAGCTGGAGTTTCTTTAGTCGAGCTGCATAGGACATCTGTTTGTAGCCCATGATCCTCTTGGTGAGGTACTTTTGGGGTTCTCCAGTTGCTGCAGGTGTCGGGTAAGGTACATCCCAAAAGGGGCATTGTATTCAATTATGGGCCTGATGAGTGACGAGTAGAGGGGCACAATGACCTCTCTTGATCTAGATGCAAACCCTTTCATGATAAGGTGGGCTATATAGAAGGTCTTTATAACCACTTTGGCAACGTGATTATCAAAGGTGAGATTACTATCTACGTTGGTCCCCAAATCTCTAATTACTTCTTCCGTACTTAATGGATTACAACCTATGTGGTAATTTGTGGGCACCTTGTTTTTCCCAAAGGGGATGACTATGCACTTTTTAGCATTTAGCTTGAGGCCATGGCTCTGGCACCAAGCATCTGTCTCTGTGAGACCCTTTTGGAGTATGCTTGTGTCAGCTGGAGATTCAATTATGGCCCCCAGTTTGCAGTCATCTGCGAACTTTGTCAGCCATAATCCCCCCATGTTAGCCTGAACCTCAGAGAAGTATATACCGAACAAGAGAGGTCCCAGAACTGAGCCCTGTGGGATGCCACTTGTAACTGGTTTGGATTCGGACATGGCACCTGCGATTTTGACCATGTGGGTTCTATCTCTGAGCCAGTTTGCAACCCATCTTGTAATATAGGGGTTGATATTTAAGCTGGTAAGCTTATTTATGATGCCCGAGTGGGGTATTGTGTCGAAGGCTTTTGCGAGGTCCAGGTAGGCTGTGTGGACTACCTTGCCCTCATCTATGGCTTTGGTAACGGTTTCAAAGAAATCAACTAGGTTTAAGAGGCAAGATCTGCCCTTAACAAAGCCAAATTGGGTAGGGTCCAGTGTCTGGAGGCTCCCAATGTCTTTGTTTATGAGTTCCATGATAATACGCTCCATAGCTTTACAGACCAGACTAGTCAGGCTTATGGGGCGATAGTTTCTGGGGTCTGTTGTGGCACCACCTTTGTGGAGTGGGACCACTGTAGCTGTACGCCATTCTTTGGGTGTCTATCCTGTAGTAAGGCTAAGTTTGAACAGTGACTTAATGTGAGGGTTCAGTTCTTCTTGGAGCTCGTGTAAGACACAGCCTGGAACACCGTCCGGTCCCATAGATGCTGTGTTTTTTGCTTTGGAGAGGTCAGCTTTCACCTGTGCATCTGTGATGTCAGGGAGGTTACATTCAGTTGGGATAGGCGTTTGCTCCTTTGGGGAAGGGGGGAGAAGTTTGCGCTGAATCTGTCTGCCAGGATGTTGGCTATGTCTGTAGGTTCGGTATATTTTGTACCGTTATGCAACAATTCAGAGCATATCTGGGAGTTTCCACCCATGTTTCTGACATAACTAAAGAAGGCCTTGTGATTATCTTTAGTGTCTAGGGCAATTTTTCTTTCGAAACTGACCTTTGATGATTTTATGAGGGATCAAAGTTTCTTGCTAATACTGATCAGAGATGCCTTCCCTTTTTTGGGATTTTGCTCTGTCATGTAGTAGCTTCCTCCTTCTGTTGTATAGCTTATTTATGGCCGGGTTCCACCAGACTGGTCTCCTGTTTTTGGAGGAGTGAGTCTTGGTTTTATTTGAGATAGCATGATCCATGCATTCCTGCAGGTGCTCATAGAATGCATTTGTAAAGGATTCTGTGGATTGGGCTGTATTATCCTCTGGCCCAGGGGCTTTCAATTTGGAAACTAAGGTAAGGTCATAGGTGGGGAAGTGACGATAGAGGAAAGTATAGGGAAAGGTAGAAGACGAAAAAGATTTAAGTTGGGTCTTGGCAAGAACAAATCCTGGTACTGAGCAGATATTCTTTTAAAGCAAGTTTGAAGTTGCTGGGATTTTGAATAGACCTGATGCAGTGAGGGAGGTTGCTCCAGGAGGTGGCAACAGAGTGCCTATAGAGACTTTTCCCTATGGACCTGATGGTTTGGAGATTAAAAGGGGATGTTGGTCAGAGCTGCACAGTTCATGGTTAGGGACATAAGGGGAGATAAGTCTAGTTAGAGCAGGATGAGCAAGGGGTTGGTGGAGGATGGAATCAGCTAGACAAAGCTGAGGCAGAATGAACTGATTATGGAATTCAAGCCAGTTATGTTTTTCAAGGAGAGGCAGTGATGAGAGCAATAGGGGAGGTTAGTGGCAAATCTTGCTATTTTGTTATAGGTTAGTTCAAGTTGGATGACAGGTCTTTTGGAGGTTTGTAAGGATGGGGGAGGCATATAGTAGTGTTGGTAATAGGAAAGCTAGAGCTAGGAGCATTTTGGATTCATGTGTTAGGAAGTTTTTATGTCTGTAAAGCAATCCTAGCTTTTGGTGAATCTTTTTAATGCAGTTATTTATATGTATGTCAAATTTAAGTTCATCATCTATGTAGACCCCTAGAAGTTTAGTTTGAGTATCGACATTAATAATTGTGTTATTTAGAGAGTATATGGAGAAAGAAGACTTGAGATGATGGAGAGATTTGGGGAAGAATTGTTTTGTTGGGGTTAAGTAGGAGTTGGTTAGATGCGAGCCATGATTCAACAGAGTGGAAGGTGTCTTGAGTGAGGGAGTGCAGGTGGGCTAAGCTGTCAGATGTAGTGATGATGGTAGAGTCATCTACATATTGTATAAGAGTGGAGTGGGAACAGGAACAAGAGAGGTTATTGGTGAAGATATTGAACAGTAGTGGGCCCAAAATGGTGCCTTGTGGTACCCCAGCTAGAATGGGAAGGAAAAGAGATGTGGCATAGAGCCACTTAACAGCTTGGCTTCTATTCAGTAGGTATGAGGTGAACCAGCAGAGAGTAGAGGTGGAAAAGATTTAAAGAAGCAAGTTTAGAGAGTAGGAGATTGTGAGATATAGTGTCAAAAGCCTTAAATTGATCAAGGAAAAGGCAGAACATAGTGTGGTTGTTGTTGAGAACTGAAACAATAGAGTGGGTGAAAGATAATAGAGCAGTGGTTGTGATATGATGAGGATGGAAACCATGTTGTGTAGGGGTAAGAAGTTTTTTTTTTAATAAGATGTGACATGAGTTGTTTGTGTATACATTTTTCGAGATTTATACATACATACATACATTATACGATTTTACAGAGGGGAGATAGGATAGCTATTGGCCTGAAATTTGAGGCATCACTGGAGTTACCTCCTTTATGTAATGGTATAATGAAGCACTTGTTCCAGATATCAGGGACATGATTTTCCTGTATTGACTGATTAATGAGTATGGAGACTGGATAGGCAATAGAGGGAGCAGCAAGCTTGAGGTAGTGAGTGGGAAGATCATCTGCTGAGGGGGAACAGGGTTTAAGTTTATGGAGTAGGAATCTAATAGTAGATGGGATAGGTTTGAGTGAGAAAGGAGTGCTATTTGTGAGTGGTGGAGTGGAATCATGGTCAGATTGTTTTTGTGGTTTGATTAGCTTTTGTATGGAGTCTATGAAGAAGGAGTTTAGAAAAGTGCAGGTCTCTAGAGGTAAGCTATTGGGGTAGGGGCTGGGAGAGGTTGGCTTTCCTGGATATAAGAGCTTGTTAATGGTACCCCAGAAATTTGGGGGGTTTCAGTGGGGGTTACTCTGAGGGTTTAGATAGAAATGTTTTTGTCCTAGGTGAGCTGTATTTTTGTGGCATTAAAAAGTTCCCTATATTGCTGGAGGCTGGAAGGGGTGTTGAGTTTATTCCAGGTTCCCCAGACAGTATCCCTCCTCTGCATAAGGGATAGAGTATTTTTTCTGATCCAGGGGGCAAAGTTATTTTTTACTCGAATATGTCTGATAGGGACCATGGAGTTTAGAGTGCTAAGGAAGATGGTATTAAATTTACGAATAGCTTCCTCTAGGGGGGGGGTTGCCAAAGGAATAACCAGTTTAATGATGCAAATGTTAGATTAAATGTCTCTGGGTTAAAATTAGATTACGACAATCCTTGTAGATATGGGATTTAGGTGGTTGGGACAAGAGGCGTTGGATAGAGGTAAGGTGATAATCATTGAGTGAGTCTGGGAGAGCGATGGGGTTATGGTAGTGGTTAGGGATGGAGATAAGTATCCAGTCTAGAGTGGAAGAGGAGTTAGATTTTTGATTAGTGTGAGTAGGGGAGCTAATAAGTTGGGAGAAGCCATATACATTAATATTAGCATTAGGATTGTTGGAGGAGAGAGTATTCCAGTCGATATTAACTCCCCCTAGTATAATGGTTTCATAGTTGATAGCTTGGGAGATCCAGGCAAGAAAGAGTACAAGTGTAGGGATGTTATTGCCAGGTGGTATGTATATAGCAGCAATGGCAATCTTTTTTCTGTTGTCTAAGTTGCAGTTAACTATAAGAATCTCAGCAGGGTGAAAGCATGGGGGGAAGTAGGGTAGGGGATAGACAGAGAGATGTTCAGAGAATAGGATAGCAACATCTCCACCTTTTTTGTTGGTCTGTCTTGGTGGAAGATATTGTAACCTGGGAGTAGGATTTCTTTGTTTGATACATGAGGTTTTAGCCAGGTTTCAGAGATGGAGATTATGCCAGGGGATTGTAATGCTATCCACAAGTGTAGTTCAGGGAGTTTACTTAAGGTGCTATGGATATTTAAGGCAATGAGCTTTATGTTTCTGACAGATGTGCTTTGAGATAAGGAGGAAGTTGCAGAGAAAGAAGAAGAGGTGAGGGTTAGGGAGGGGTAGAGTTGTTAGCTGGACCAGGGTTGGGATGAATGTCTCCTGTGAGAAGAAGGGTTAGAATAGAGGTAGATGGAGTAGCTCTAAGAGGATAGGGTAGGAAAAGATTTGGTTTTGAACTTTGGGGGGAAAGAGTAGTGATAGGAGGGTTTAAGTTTGAATAGGTATGTAAAGTGATGTGTGAAAAGGGAGGGTGTTATAGGGATGGAGAAAGGTATATTGTCATTAGATTGTGGGAGTGGAATGGTGGGATTAGGTAAAAGGTGGGGTGTGAATTGTGGTAGGATGTGGACAGTGTGAGGATAGTAAGTAGTATAGTAGATAGGAGTAAGAGGAGCATAATGTAAGTTGGTAAAATATATGGGGGAGGAGTTAGTGTTAGGGTAGTAAGAAAGAAATATAAGTAAGCATGGGAATTTAGCTTGGGTCGAGGGAAATAGGAGGATGGTTGATAGTAGGTGATTGGTGTAGAGGGAGGTGGTTGGATAGTTGGTTAATTAAAGGGGGTGGGCGTGTAAGATTAAAGTGCAGTAATGATTGGAGAGATAGCTAGAAAGTGGGGGTGAGGTTAAGGGGGAGTGGTCAAGAGTGGTTGTGTATAAATATAACTGATGTGGGGTGGGTGGGAATGGGGGTAGGGTAGAGGAGCAAAGTGAGTCCAAGTGGAGGGAGGGCAAACAGAGTGGGGCTACACCGGCAGGGAAAGAGAGGAGAAGAAAGAGACCAAAGAAACAATCAGTGAAGCCAGAGAAAGTAATGCAAGGCTGGAAATTTACATTTTATGGCAGCTACTGTCTTAGCCACACTCTTTTGATGTGAAAAAAAGTAAGTATGTGTTAAGCTGCCTTTCAGAGGTCATGTTTTACAAACATCTAGTTAGTGGCATTTGCATAGACCTAACTGTAACACAGTTAAAGCCTTGGAAACAGAAATGAAGGGGAAACAGGAGTGTGGATAAAAAAAAAGACAAAGAAGGAAAAATGGGACATAAGAAAAATGGGGGCATATATCTTCTACTTCTACTTCTCTTATCAGTTTGTTCTGTTTCTGTTTGTCATAATCTGAACATGTGTTTTGATTTCTGCATTTTGTAGTATAGATCATTCTTTGAGAGAATCATTATGAGTCAAGTTTAGTTAGTTAGACCTTATACAATGGATCCCCTACAGTTTGCATAGAGATCAAACAGGTCTACAGAGGATGCAGTCAGTATAACACTGCTTACAATTCTTACTCATTTGGAGAATAATTGATTATAGTTTGGCCTTTAATATGGTGATAGCAACAATGCTCTTTAATGAGCTGTCCACACTGGGTGTGCCACTAACTCTTTGCAATTTTGGTCTTGGATTTTTTAACAGGAAAACCACAGTCAGTCATGCTGGGGAATAACATCTCTAAAATAATAATAATAAATACAGGAACTCCACAAGGCTGTCTGCTGGGTCCAATGCTGTACCCCCTCTTCACTTATGTTTGAGTTGCTTCTGAACATGACACCAGTATTGTCATATCTGCAAATGATACAACAGTCATTGCTCTGATCTCCGGGGATGATGGTCAGCATATAGGAGGGAAGTGGAAAACCTTGTGAAGTGCTGTTGTAATAGTAATAACTATCTTAATACCAGCAAAACAAAAGAGATGATCATTGATACATGGAGAAATAGAGGGCAGCACTTACCATTGTATATTGGTAAGTCTGAGGTGGAAAGAGTGGCAACATTCAAATTCCTTGATATTAACATCTTTGAGGACCTTACCTGAACTCATAACATCACAGACCTGGTAGGAAAAAGCCAGCAGCACTGTATTTTCTGAGAAGGCTGAGGAAGTCTGGCATGTCCAACACCATCCTCAGCAACTTCTACAGATGTACAACTGAGAGCATTCTCTTCCATTCTATTATAGTATGGTTTGGGAATAGTACAATACAGAATCACAAGGCTCTGCAGTGAGTAATAAAAACTGCAGAAAACATCATTGGAGGAATACTCCCTGCATTAGAAGACATCTACACCAAAAGAGTTCATAGGAGGGCTCAAAACATTACCATGGACCTCAAGATATGACATTGTTAAATAAAACTCACATACTACCTCTCCCTCTACTATTGTAGGTTGGTTTACATTTTGGGGGAAATGAGCTTTTTTTGCACAAATGCCCACTTTTGCACAGTTATATATATTTACTGATATTGGTATATATATATATTATTGCCTATTTGTTGTCTTAGATTACTTCTTCTTGTTAATTGTCATTGTTTTTATATGTTGCTGGAGAATTTGCAGAATAAGAATTTAATTGTACTTTGTGACGCTGTCTCTAGTACATATGACAAAGTTGAATTGAATTGAATTGAATTGGTTTTATATATCTGCATTTGTTTTTTCTGCTTCTTATGATCTTTTACTTATATTGACATATGCCGACTTGTATTCATTTTTAGTAATTTTGAATCATTTTATATTGTTTGTTCAACATTTTTATTGCATCTTTTTTTTGAGTAATTGCCATCTTAATTTGTTTTCTTGATTCTTTTTCTTATTTTGTATATGAATCTGTTGTCATTTTGTATAAGCAACATTACATTTTTGTCTACCATGTGTATTTTCTTAACACTGAATCTATTTTTAAGGATATTCATAATGCCTAAATCCATCCTATCCATCCACAACCCCTTTTTATCCTTTTTGCCCATTGGGTCAGGGTGTCACTTCAATAGTGAAAATCATCTAGCGTCAACGTTTACACTGCTGGGTAGCTATCCTGCCACAATAGTTCTTCCACACCACACACTCACACCTTTGGCCAGTTTAGAGTGTCCAAGCCACCTAATGCATGTCTTTGAAATGTGGGAGGAAACCAGATCATCTGGAGGAAGCCCACACAAATACAACAAGGACATACAGACTCCACACTGAAAGCACTCCAGCCAAGAATCAAGCCGGGGAACCTCTTGCTGTGAGGCAACAACACTATCAACTGCACCACTGTGTCACCCTATATACATGGCTAAAGCCCTGACTACAATACAGATTAGCCTAGTTTGAGTTAGTGTCGTAGATACTGGAAGAACCAGGTGAGGAGCTGGGAATGAGTAGTATATACCGACTTACAAATCTAGGAGAGAAGGAGAGTTTGTTCCTGCTTGCACAAACTGGTGGGGGTGGGCTTAGTATGCCATTCCTGAGACGGCAGAATGTGTTTGTGTGTGTGTGTGTGTGTGCGTGTGTGCGTGTGTGCGTGTGTGTGTGTGTGTCTGTGAGTGTGTGTGTGTATTTATGTGTGTTTGCCACAGCTCCTATACTTCAGGGAGGCTTTCAAATGCTCAGAATAGTAATAGCAAACGGGCTTGATGTTTGGAGATGCTCGGCCTTCCAATGTTGGACCCTTGGGCTACTAGTCTGGATAATCTGTTGATGAAGTGTAGCTGTAAATATGCTTACTAGATCTTTGACAGCCACGACACTAGGTACCCCTCATGGATACGTGGATGATGGCCCCTCCATGTGGTACTTCCCCTTCACCCTTGCTGATGATGGCCAGTAGGCATGAAGGGAAAATAGAAAAAAAAATGTTGATGCTTACTGTGAATTTTCTATGTATCTGTAATGTGTTTCTTCTTTGCATTCATTACTAGTTGCAGCTGTGCTGCTGTTGTGGACTTTTTAATCTGTTGGCTGTATATTTAGATGTCACAGAGATATTTTATGTTTTCTTTTTTTCTTTTTTTTCTTGCATTTATATAATTTTTGTGGTATCTTGTATTACAGTTTAGTTTTTAGTTACTGCTTGCATGTCTATGGTATCATTTTCTGTCATTATCATTCTAAGAAGTGCACAGTACCTTAAGATTTTTTTACCTTTTGTAGAGCTCCTATATTATATTCAAAGGACAGAAATTAATTATATTTCAAATCCTAACATTCATAGTGCATTTAAGTAACCTAGTTTATCAGATAATGCAAAACAACTTACCATATAGGTTTTAATCTTAAATTTCAGAGACAGCAGAGTGGCACAGTAGAAGCATACTGTGCCCATAACCCAGAGGTCGATGGATCATAATCATTCTGTGCCATGCAGAGGGAAGAAAGCTTTGTCTGGCAGTTGGCGGGGGTTGAGGCTGTGAGCTTTAGTTCTTGTGGTACAGTATTTGATTGCTACAGCCCTCATTTATCTGCTGTGTGACCATGAACACGTCATTTAACCAGACAATGCTTGGGGTCAGATGAGAATTTGGGCTAATCTCTGCAAGTGTCCTCTGTACTACAAGCATGGTCACTTGGTAAGTAAGGTATATAGTATAGGACAATATCAAAAAATATTCTGTTGTTGTCATTACTCAGCATCATATGATACTCATAGCAATTGTAATCAATTCTTTATTAAATAATTTATATTGCAACCAGGTAGAGAACTTTCTTCTTCTCCTTCCCTGGACCTCTTGTATCAACTGATATAAAATTACTGACAAACTCATGCCTGTTCTCAAGATTTTTACACATACAAAAAATTTTAATCTGCTTAGAAAAACAAATAAAGGCCTAAGTGCAATTAATTCAGCTCAGTGTGTTGAAATGTCATGTCTCACAGTGTAGAGTCCTGAAACACTGAAAAAAATACAGGACAAGAACAAATATCCATCATCACTCTTCTCTTTAAACTTATTTCACAGGGACAACCAGTTTCAAACTCTGCATTGCATAACACAACATTTTAAATAGTTACCATTCATTCACTGCATCAGTAAAGTTCACAGACTCAGTAGGATTTCTGAAATATGATATTTCACATGCAATTTTATGCACAGACCAATCCTCCAATAAATCAAGGGTAAGGCACATCAAATGTATTTAAGGAACGCTGTTAGACATAATAAAGACTTCATTAAGTCTCTTAATACTTGCATACAAAATGTAAGTGACAAAAAGAGACCAGAAGAACTTGAAAAATATTTCATTATATTTCTATTCAATGAGAAGTTCAGAGCATGTTATCGTAATCAAATCTATTTATAATGGAAGGACAAGTAAACTTATAATAGGATTACAGATATTAGCAGCTTCCACATTTAATTCTCTAATGTCTATACAGAAACAAAAATAGGAAATAGTCATGAACTAAAACACTGCAGCAATCTAAGCCTAATAATCAGTTATCTGTAGTAGAAGCACATGAAATTGTAAGTACAGACCTATCATAGTAAATAAAAATAATCGCACTAAATAAACTAATTGTCAAATCATAGCATGTTAAACAACACTCTCAATGCTCCTGAAAAACACGTTTGATTCCTAACTATATTGGATGAACTTCAAATACAGAGGAACGCCATCATCCTCTGAGATGTGAATTACCATTCAATAAACTGGGATACCTATACCTCATATGTAGGTTATGGCAAAAAAATTCCTTGATTTCATAAACAAGAACTTTCTGAACCAAATGGTTAAAGAAGTCAGCAGAGGACAAAATATTCTTGACTTGGTCCTTGAAAATATTGTATCCTTATGAACCATCCCAATGGTCTTTTTGTCCTTAGTTAAGTCTAACCACAGAGCAGTAATCTTCAAATTATCCAAATCATCAGATGTAAATATCACAGTATTCAAAGCTTCAAATGCTCCAACCTCCTGCAATTCTGTGATGAAGTCTTAAAGTTCTAGTATAACTGTATCACTTAACATGTTGACATGGCTAGTAATTTTGCTGAGAAATGTTACACATCTAGATAAATGTATTAACCTGATGGTTCATATCAGAACTAAACAGAATGAGAAGATCAAGAGTAAACCAGTCTGGTGGTCCATATGCATAAATAAACAATACAATAAAAGATAAACTCTTCTTAGAATATGCAGCAAAACTAAAGACCCACAAATCTATCTTGACATCAAAAATATATCAAATTGCATTTAATTACAACTAAATTAGAATCTTATTCCAGAGACATGCATCTGGAGCGTTTCTCCTCAGGCCTCTACTGAAAATAGGCTGTGTACTAGTTGGACTTTCACAGTCAACAAATGTTAAAATAAATGTATTGAAAAATGCCATCAGTAAATCAAAGGCATCCCATGAATTTTGACTAACATTTGAAACTAAAGATAATTACAAATTCGTCTTTACTTACATCAGGAAATTAAACATTTTCACCCAACATTGCTTCTAACTTATTTAAAATGTCACCACCTACTCAGATGCAGTAGATATTACAGCTATATTAGCTAACAAATACACTCCAAGCTTTACTCCAAGACAACTATACAAAACTTACATATTCCAAAGGAGGTCAAATCCACTATCGCCATAAAATAACTCTTGCTAAATGTACTTTCTAAAACAAAACAAAAAAAAAAACTCCTCCATAGGACCTGATAACATACTCAGCTGCCTGGTGAACAACACTAAGGATGCACTGGTGGACCCACCCCCACAGTTATTCAATTTGAAGTTAGCCACTGGCTTTGTCCTCAAGGTTTGGTGCATATCAGTCGTGATGCCACATCAAAAAGGTGAAGCCACTCTGGATCCCGGAAACTATATTTTTAAGAACATTTTGAAAGGATAGTTCTGCAGACTATCTAGGCTAACATTGGAGGATTCTGTTTTTGAAACTGAAGCTGAATCGATGTTAAGAAATTTTTAGAACAAGACTATAATAAAAGAAATCTATAACATACTCTGTGCTGTTAAACAGCACTGTACTGATACTATGTTTCCGTACTGGACTCATGGTGTATTTCCAATGGAATCAGTGGCCAATGATTATGTTTTCCTTCCTTTATGTTATGACTTATTCAAATAATATTAAATCTGTTATTATTATTATTATTATTATTATTATTATTAAGGAAAACTGGCTTATGACTGAGATGCATGAATATGAATGACTTACTAGATTAAATGATTAAATTAAATTAAATTAAATTAATTAAAGAACTGGGTATATATGAATACCATCCCTTTAAACCAGTTTTGAAACTAAGGGGATTACATCATTGATATATATATATATATATATATATATATATATATATATATATATGTTTGTATGTGTAGTTTTTAATTTTACTTTAAAAAATATTTCTACATGAAAGCGTCTCTTTTTTATTAAATGTTATGGTCAAGAACTATTTTTGATTTTTTTATAAAAGAAAAGTAATTTTTAAAGCCCTCGATTCCCTCATTCATATCACCCTGTCATCCTGAACCAAGTTTTGATTTTCTCTGTCACTGCATTCACTTCCCATTTATATTTTTTTAACCTCCTGATGCCACCCCTCCCATTACACATTTCCATTATGCATACAATCATTATTTTATCTAGCTTTGGTTCTGCCTCTTTATTTTACAGTAAAATTAGCACTCTATAGTATTTCCTATAATGTTTGTCTAACTTAGCCATGTCTCTGCTTTGTCCCTAAACCCCTCTTCTCGGCTGCAGTCTAAAAATGTTTCACACTTTATCTATTCTGCAACCCTCTGTTATATCTTAGTGGTACATTATATGTTGTAATTGGGTATATTTCATTTCTAAAATCATTTTACCTAATAGGCACCTAAAAATTATTTTCACTGCCTTACTTATTCCCTCCTATTACTTGTATTCTATAGTGTAGTTGATTGCTTTATTTCATTCTGCATCCCTTCCCATTGATTAGTAGTATAAAATTCATGATTAACCCTATCATACCACTTTTTTCTGTCTCAGTATTTCTGATGTCTAATTTCTGTAGTTATATCTCTTGTCATATTCAAACACGATACTTGTCTTATCAAGCTGTATTACCTTACAGTTGTAACACATCACATCCCACTCTCCATAAAATTTTAAATAACAATATTTATTTTTTAATACTTAAAACTATAAATATATAACAAATGTGATGAAACTTGCAACATCACATAGTTCAAAAGCCTTAGTCTTCCTTTAACTTTTTCAGTATATAATATGTCACTTTTAATAGGGTTATGCTCTGAAAGCCACATATAAGACACATTATGCCAAACATTTCTGTTTCTTTTATGTCCTGGAATGAATGCACCCCTCCCACATAACTTAAATTCCCCCCAAATTTTGAACAGATTGCATTACATTTTTTCTCAAGACACTTTACAAATACCTTTCACATTTAACCATTCCTTAATGTTATTTAATAAATGAACTAATTACTTGAGAATCACCTTTTCCTGTCAAAAACAAACACCTAAGTGTATAATTTATTTTCATTAAGATATAGCCCACCAATTCTTAACAATCTCCAAATCCTATGCTGTTGTCCTCATTTAAATTCTGCCCTGCCTTATTGACTACCCCCACTCCACATATTTAATCAGTTCTTTTAGCCAGTCTGGAATTTTAAGCTAAAATCATGCAGCTTGCATAGTTGCATATTACAAGAATCCTTACTCCATAAACTATTTCTTAACTTAGCCTTTTAAGTCACTTATAACTAACATTATCACAACATTCAATAACAAAACAAGCAATAAACTGTTCATGGGGCATTCTTGTTTCATCCCATCTATTCAGTTTAACTTTTTGGATAATCCATCATTAAAGTGACAACAGAATATTCATCATAAGCTGACTCAAAATTACTAGTAAAATTCTAACCACAATATGATTCTTTTAAAATTTTCTATAACTGATCCTGCTCAACAAAATCAAATGTTCTTGTCACATCATAACTCAGCACCCTACCATCGCATCCTCTTTTTTATAGCATTCACTAATTCAGTAATATTAACAATAACGCTAAAATTGTTCCCTGGTAATTTATATACCTTGTCTTCTAATGCTGATCAGTCATTTTCCTCATTTCGTGTTGCAAAATTGTCAGGAAAAAAAGTATCACCTGTGATATGTAATAGACCTGGTCACCAAATGACTGTTATTAAAGAGTCACATGCAACCATGTATTTAATACTTAACAGAGCTACACAAATCCCTGCAATTTTTTTGAAAAAAATATATAATGCATCCTATCTTTACAAGGGACAGTGTCACTCTCCTTAAATATTCTCCGCTTAATTTCACATATCACATTTGCTTGCTCCCCCTAGAAACTAACGCTGGTAACTTTTCACAAACATATTGGTATCATTTACTGGACTTAAAAATTTACTTTATCATAAAAACCTGATAAAAATAAACAACTGCCTCTTCGGCAGTACACCTTTAACTCCTTGATAGTACTCCTTGAAATATAAATTTAGCATATACACAGCCAGTAGAATTATGGATGTAGCTGTATCACTTGTAACTTATCTGCATTTATGGATATTCACTACATAATCTTTTACATCTTTGATATCCCATCTCTTGTTCTTTTTTGTTTTTTTTTATTATTTCTATCTATTTCGTGGCATCTTCCTCCCTTTTGAGTATCAAATAAACAAAGTTGAAACTTCATCCAATCTTTGGATGATACATTTTTACATTCATTTCCAAATCTTCATTTCCTTCTTACGTTGTAAACATTACATTATTTTATCTACTTGTTCATCATCTTTTTGCATTGCCTCATTAAACTGATCTATAAGTTCCTGATATCCCTTATTCTGCTTTTTAATCAATACCTTTTTGTACTGAAGTACACTCATATCAATATTTTTTTAAAACTTATCTACCATTGTTATCATATCAGACCCTCATATTAACATAACTGTTTCATTACTGATTCTTAACTATTTTTCATAAATTGTTACCTAAAAAAAGGCCAATGTGTTTCATTATTCCATTTTCCTTTCCCTCATTTAGTTCCATTATTGCCTATATTTCTACAGGATCTGAATAGCATGTTAAGTAGAATCCACTGCCATTTCCTTTAAATCATCCAAAAACACAATAATTTGTTTGAGTTCCTGCTAAAACATTTTGTAGGGTTGAATGGCCTTTCCTTCCATACACAAAGCAATTTGGTCAGAAAGTAAGTAACTGTAATGACATTTTTAAGACATATCCTGATTTATTTCCTGGGTTTGGTTGTTTCCCCAGGGGATTTTCCCTTGCATTTATTTTAACAAATTAGCCAACAATGCCGTAATGGCCACAAGTTCTGAAGATACCGAGCATTCTTCTAAACAGATGTTTTTTTTTTTTTTTTGCTTTCAAATTTACTACTGCTAAAACAACCCTTTTTAACCAACCAAATACCTTCATTTGAAGAATAATTACAAAATGTTGTATCTTTGATCATAAATACTCAACAATGCAGCCTTGTGGAATAGAAGGATGAAGAATAAAGTCCTAACTATTGTCCAGAAGATCTGAAATCTATTAATTACGTAAATGTATAATGGAGAAGATCTGCATGTCCATCCTTGGGGGGTGAGACCTGCTGATGGAACAAATCTTCAATGCCCCATGCTAGAAGCCAGAGCTCAGAAAAGTAATGAGGTTGGCAGTGCAGGATGCCTGAGGAGTTCATAGGTTCATAGTTTATTACTAAGCTAACTGCTCTTGTGAGCCATTTTAAGCCTAGACAATTATCCCTTGTGAGACTCAAACCCTGCACCTTGGGTTTGTAAAGCAAACACCTTAGTCATTAAGCCACCCTCCCAACTTCACTCTAGGCCTGGGACAGACATACTGTCAAACCATGCCTCATGGTTTATCCAAGCTATCAGGACAGTCTCAACATAGAATGGAAATGACTAGAGAAAATCTTTGGTATTTTAGTTGACATATGTGTTATCACCACTTCTGCTCTACTGTGTGCCTCCTTCCTGAAATACCAACTGTGGTATCAACTGGAGTAATACTGGTGATCTCCATGGATATCCCAGCCCCCTTCTTTCCCATTAGTTGGTACCTGGAGGAGGTTGGAACTATGGGAAAGAAACAAGCAGCATGTGGTAGCAGAAGTGCATCAAACAATTAAAATAAAAAAAGTAAAAACACTCAACTCTATAAAAAAGTCTTTATTTCTGAATGTTTCATATGGTGATTGAAAAAAATTAAACTAATTTATGAAGATGATTTATGCAAGATATGCCTAGTACCACCCCTTTTTTGAAACGATTATACAAAAATTCATAATCAGCTTTAGCTAACCAATCAAAATTTAGTCTAAGATTTGTATACGTGTATTAGTTGTAAAGAGTGTCAAACAATCACGAGGAAAAAGGTGCTTCGTACTTCTGCTCCAGCACTACTGTAGCACAAAGATTACAATAAAGAAGTCTTATGCTTCTCTGTCTCCTACACCAAATACATTTTTTATAAACAATTCAATGAAGTGAATAAATGAAGAATGACATCAACCTTTAGCATTTAAAGGTAAAACTTAAGGTGCAGGTTAGACTTTTTTCAGTAGTCAGTCATTATTATACTTATTTATTAATAAGCTGGTGACTTAATGGAATATAAAGGTAGACGTTATTATAGCCCCCAAATGCACTGCAAGTTCATCTTTCTTGGTGTCCACTGTTCAGAATGTATGAATGAATATGGCTATATAATAGCTAGGATATTCAGTGCAGCTTGATTGAGCAAGCCTTATCTATGAAATGGATTCAAAGTTACTACTCAGCATGATTTGAGGAGCAAGCATCCATCTGCACTGGTTTAACTAGTGTAACAGATGCCAATGTTGGATATCCCCAGGATAAGTTAGAAAATCTGTACCACTGAAACCATGAACTATGCTGAAAAATACAGCAATCCTGCAACCAGAAATCATTATAAACACCTAATTTGGAAAAATAGCTGCAGTGGCCTTTGCTTTTAACAGAAATAAAACCATTCTGATTGCTATTAGTGGATACAGTGTAGCAGTCTCCTGTATATCCAGCATGGTTAGGCCAAATGGCGATCCTCAGCAAAAACAGTGCAGCTGTGTCTCTTGCTTGTGGTGTGTGTGTGTGTGTGTGTGGTTGTGTGTGTGTGTGTGTGTGTGTGTGTGTGTGTGTGTGTGTGTGTGCGTGCGTGCGTGTGTGTGTGTGTGTGTGTGTGTGTGTGTGTGTGTGTGTGTGTGTGTGTGTGAATAAGGATTACAATGTAGTAATTTAGAAGATGCAATACAGCAGTCTATTTTGTCTTATGTGTTAGCTTGTGTGTTTATGGGCAGAAATTAATCTGAAAAAGGGTAGCTAATTGCCGTTACCACTGCATTAATACTTATACCAGCCAAAGAATGGGGCTGTCTGTGCTTGATATTACAAAAGAATTTAGAAGAAGTTTTACACTTGCTGAAAATTATCCCATAGTTACCCAGCAGTACAGGGGCATGAAAGGTTTGCCTGGATGAAATAAAAAGTATATCATAACATGGTTATAGTTTTGGAAAGGTCTTATTCTGAGGTTAACCCTCTTGTTACAAAAGTCCTACAAGTGGCAAAATTGAAGAGAATGACTGTTCATTGTAGCCCAGGTTTATTATAACAAGGTTAACCTGCATTTAGCCTTAATACAATGGCTAGACTTGCATTCTCCTGAATGAAGCAAACAAAAGCTATACCCAACATTACAGGCCAGCTTCAGTCTCACTGAGGCATCTAATTTACAATTAAAATAAAAAATAATAAAAGAAAAAAAAATGAAAACAGTGATCAGCATGATTTTAGTATTTATAGTCAGAAATTATTAATTTATGAGACCTGAACAATTAGTTCACCAAAAGTCAATATTTTTATTCCACTACTCCTAAAGGAATTTTCTCCCCCCTCTGAATTTGTCTTAAAATATATTTATTTGTCAGTATCTTTTCTTTTCCCTCACTATGTGAATTACTCTCTAGAATTCTGCCTCATTACCATTAAATGAAAACAAAAGCAGATATCAAGTTTTCTTCAACAAACTGGATAATTAGTACCTTTTGATCTGTCTCTTAATGCAACCCATTCAAGGACAATATGATTTAAATAATTCTGACTCCATTTCTTATCTACATCTAACTCTAGAGTTTCACTGCTCACAATGTTGGCTTTTCTTGAAGTACTATCCTATTTCCATTTGACATTTGCCAAAGGTTTAATGCATCATGTGGTGAAGACAGCAGCTTTATTCTTATGCATTGTTATTAAGCAAGAGTCACAAAGATGAAAATGAAAAAAAGAAACTGATAATTATGGGTAAGACAGTGAATGAGAGTGTGGGTGAGGGACCAATGTTTGCTCATTAAGGTTGAGAAAAATCATATATAAAATATCTATGTCTGTATCTCTATCTATTTCTTATCTAATTATGGATGTACTAAATAAAAACAAACCACCCAAATGTCTATCTCCATAATGTCAACAAAAAAAAAAACTGAAAATAAAATGGTCAACAAGGCAGTGCTTATGCACCAAGAAATAACCTTGTACACTCCCATACCCTCTCTTAATTATATATTCCAACTCCAAGATCACACAATAATGGAGAAAGGGAATAATCCCCAGTCCGGTAATGCTGAGATCTCATGCAATTGTTAATCAGCTGCTCTATCAAGCAAACTGGGTTAACAAACAGATGTTAGCCTTAGAGACATTTGACCACATTACAGGCTCCCATATATCTATCTGTCTATATCTATATCTATAGACAGATAGATATACACAGCTCTCTCTTTCTCTCTCTAAATATATATGTATATATGGAACACATTAATTATATTGAGCAGCTGAAATTACGAATGTTATACAAACTACAAATAAGTTATATGCAGGGGGCAAGCTCATCTGAACTTCCATGTGCAGAGGGGCTGCAACCCCACACCACCTGCAACTTTCATGTACAAACTCTGATATCACTCTACAGTGGGGAAAGGGCAAAAACCCACTCCCCACTGTAATGTGAATTTGTACAACATTTCTTCTACAAAAGCCTGTAGTAAATGGATTCTACTTTCCATGATTCATTCTTTTGTTTAGTTTGACAGTGTTTGAAAATTTGACTGTACAAAATTATGAATGTATTGCAGCTCTGTCTAGATCTCTTTCTATGTATACATAGGTTTACTATTGTTTATTTGAACGGAAAAACATTTTCCATTCAAATAAACAAATGGTAAAACCAAAAGTAAAAAAAAATACCTTTCACAATGTCGAACCAAATGCTCAACGCATTTGACTCAACATTGTTGTCAAAACCACCACGATAGCCATATAGTAGCTGATGTAAATCAAACTCCTATACAGCTATCATGTTTTTGCAGGGGGGCAAGCCCCCCTGCACCCCCCACTTGGGGATGTGGATGAATTTTCACTCCCCACTGTACCGCGATCTCTGTGCAGATAGTCAATTTTCACTTATGCGAATGCAGTTGTGCATTCGCATAAGTGGAGTCGACTATCTGGTGCAAAAGTGCTTGTGCGTTCAACATTCTGTTTTTCAGCACATTGCAACCAATAGAATGTCGTTTGCACAAACAATAGTAAACCGTGTATATATATATATATATATATATATATATATATATATATATATATATATAGGTGTGTGTGTGTGTGTGTGTGTGTGTGTGTGTGTGTGTGTGTGTGTGTGTGTGTGTGTATAAATATATATCATCATCATCAACCCCCTTTTTCCCATTTTCTACATGGGGTCATGGGGTCAGGTTGTCATACCAACTATCATCACCTCTGTTGATTCAACACCACTCTCTATCTTCTTCTACAGTCATGTCTCACTGTTGCAGTTCTTTCATGCAATCTATCCATCTCTTTGCTGGATGCCCTCCTTTCTGCTTGCCTTCTATCTGTTTTTCCAAAATCTTCTTCACCAGATTGTCTTCTACTTTTCTGCACGTGTCCAAACCACCATAATCTGTTCTCTTTGACCTTCTCTGCAATTAGAGCTACTTTGGCTTCTGCCTTGATATTCTCATTTCTTCATTTGTCCCACAGTGTGCATCCTACCACCTGTCTCAGGCACTTCATCTCCATCACCTCTAGCTTCCTCAACTGCTCTGCCATTACAGCCCAGGCTTCTGTACCATACAGTAGTACTGCTTACACCACCGCTTTGTACACCTTACTGTTCAGCTTCTTTGGCATTTTTCTGTCATACATACACCTGACACTCTGTGCTAGTTGACTGCAGCCCATCTACTTCTAGCTTTGATGTCCACGTTCAGACTTTCCTTCTCCTCAACCAAATTTCCCAGATACTTGAAGCTGTTAACCTATTCCACTATTTTCTCTTCTATCTCAGTTTTCAGTTTCTTCTAATTTCTTCTATTTATTGCCATTACAACTGTCTTTTTTGTACCAGTTTCAACACATGTGCTAGCAGTTTTACATTCCATTCCATTTCCCTATCTTTTTCTGATTGTCTTGCTCAGAGTGTGCCTGTAATGCCACATCAGCTGCATACAGCAGTTTTGCCGATCTGTCCCCTCTAATCTGTTTGCTTATATAGTCCGTCACAAGTATGAACAGTAGTGGGCTCAGAGCTGAACCCTAATACATACCCACTCCCACTGGAAACCTGTCTGTGAGGCCAAACAATGCTTGCACTTGAGTCACTGGGTCCTTGTACATAGCCTGCACTAATTCCACCAATGTATTTGGGACTTCAAACCACCACAGGACTCCCCAAATCAGTTTTCTTGGGGCCTTGTCATATGCTTTCTCCATATCTAAGAATGTCTAGTTGGACCTGTCCTCATCTGTAGCTTCTTCGCAATCATCTGTTTCACTACAAACATTGGGTCAGTTGTTCTGCATCCTGATCTGAGTCAGAAATGCTCATCTCCCATCTTGCATTCTACTCCTCTGCATATTCATTTTATCAGCACTCTCTCCAGAACTTTCATGAAGTGGGACAGGAGAATGATACCTCCATACCATTGCCCATAATTGTGAATGTCCCCTTTGTTGTTATATATTGGCCCAAACATGCTTATGCTCCAGTCATCTGGGATGCATCTTTCTCTCTTTACTGCTTTGTGTACCTTTAGGAACAATGTTTCCCTGATCTCACCCAGCATCTTGATCATATCTGCTGGGACCTCATATGAGTCTTGCTTTCCCTGACTTCATTTTCCTTAGTGCTTTTCTTACTTCTTCTAGGGTGGGTTCCTCCTCCTCTTTCTTTGTAGGCTGTGTCGGGGACAGTACAGCTTCAGTGGAGTATTCTTCATTCAGAAACTGCTAGATATACTCTTTCCATTTGCCTTTAATGTCCTGTGGGCTGATGAACAAATTGTTGCTTGCACCCCTTAAGAAAAGTGTCTGGCTATCTTTTTTATCTTCGATATTTGCTTTTCAACCTGAAAGAGTTTCTTTGTGCCATCTACCGAGTCACTTTCCAGAAGCTGTAAAGCGCCTGTGATGCCTTGTTCTTTGCTATTGCATCTCCTCTCTTAACCTCTTTGTTAGCCACCTTGTATTCCTTCTTAGCCTGTTCCGTCTTTTCTGTCTCCCACATTTTCCTGCACTCTTTCTTTCTTTCTTTTGATGACTTCCTGAACTTCTGCATTCCGCCACCAGCTTTCCTTATCTACTTTGTTTCCATACCTGACTCGTCCACATATCTGTTTTATAGCCCTTACAAATGCTGTTTTGAGGTGCTGCCATTTTTCTTCAGCTCCTCCCATTTCCTCCTCATTCTGAGATGCTACAGCCTGAGTAAGTGCTTTTTCTCCAATCAACTTCCAGGTCTTCAGCCTGGCCTCTGTTGACTGAAGTGACTTCTCTGACCACTGCTTGCAGCTGATTGTGGCAACCAGTGGTTTATGTTGTGGTCTAATTGTTGATACTTATTGACCAAGTGCTGCTGGGCTTTATAGCATGCACACACTGGCCAACAGGGGAAAATACACCCCTCCAACCATTCGCGGGAGGTGGAAACAATCAGGATATTTTTGGGAGGAACCCCACAGTGACACAGAGAGAATATGCAAGCTCCTTAAAGGCATGGAATGGAGGTCAGGATCAAACTGTAGACCTTATGCTTGGGAGGTATATATATCTTTCTATATATATATATATATCTGTATGTGTGTAACTTTGCAACTAATAAAAATTAAGAACAATCATCAAAAAACAAATTACTGACAAAAAATACTAATTTAAGGCATCACCATTTTGTGTTAGTAGAATCAGGGCAATTAAAGAAATAAAAACGCAACATAACATATTACACTGGGAAGCAGAGCATATTTAAGAAAAGGAAAATACCTTGGCTGAAAAATAAAATCATGATATTCCACTATGCAAATCTGATACAAATAAAGGATAAAAGAAAATTCATAACACTCACAGAAAAAAGCAGCAGCAACGGTAATATTGAGAAATATTTTTTTTTCTTTTTGATTTCTGGCCATGCCTGACCCTAGTTGTTCTTTATCACTATTTATCACTATTTATCACTATTTCTCATAACACCAAGTTATCACTATTTCTCATAACACCAAGTATTCTCAGACTTCCTGTTACTGCATCTCAAACTCTAGTCTACATATGTTAAAGCATTTAAAGCATTAGCTTTATTTTGTGCATTGTCCCAGGTCAGGAATAATGCTGTATTATAATTTATATTACATTTTACATTTTATTAGTCTCTGTCTTGCTTTATAATCATGTTTTGTTCTATTGTTGTGATAATAGTGACATTTTCAAGTAGCTGCATAGTTCACATATTCCTAAAAAAAGCAAACATATTCATTTCAAAATTGAAAATATAGAGTTCTGGATGTGATACTGACTATTGCAGAGGGAGTCATGGATATCAGTATTAATCACTGTTAGATAACAATGATCATACCATTGTGTGGTTTAGTGGTGGAGTAAATGGTAGACGTCAAATGACAAAGACGGTGATTTTAGAAGAATAAATGATGCTGTGTTAGAGGTGTTCAAGGATAGTTTAGAAGGCCAGAAGCAAACCTGGGGAGTAAACAAGTTATGGAAGTGGGTCAGGAATGGATTTCTGAAGGTTGCACAAAAGACTATGAACAAGTGGCAAACAGGAAAAAGAGAAGGACAGTGTGTCTTCATAGGAATGTGAGGCTAACAATTAGGACAAAACACAGAACCTAGAAAGGAAGAAACTTGGAAATGGAAGAGGCACAGTTCAAGGATGCTATGAAAAAGTAAACAGAGATGATAAGAGCAATGTCTAAGGCTTGAGGAAGGTAGCAGGTGGAATCATGTAAGGAAACAAGGACTTTTTAAGAAAACAGCAGAATGAAGAAAGACAGGGACAGAACTGACACTTCTGAGTAAAGAAAGGAGGTAAATCACTGAAGACAGGCAAAAGGGAGACATACAGAATGAATACCTTGGTTCAGTTCTTGCAATGGAAGGTTGGAAGGTAAGATATGGTAGAAATGTAGGAGGGAGAAATGGTATAATGAGAACAGTGGACAGACTTTGGAAAAGAATGGGAGAAGTTCGAGAGATTCTGCTGTTTTTAGGGAAGCTAAAACATAAGGACTTGATGGATTGCCTACCAGAGTCTTCAGTAATCTCTCCAGAATCCAGACAGACCTTGGGGCACAGGTTTTCACCAGATCACTGGCTTCTGCAAAAGTGCAAGAGAACTAGAAGACAGCAGTTGTGATACCCCTGTAAAAGGAATAATAACAACGGCAGCAAATATCATGGAGAATGGAAAAAATCTTGAGGAAAAGGCTTGTGACATCACTAAACCACAGCAGTCACCAATATATAACTAACATTGTCTCATATCCAGAAGAAGCTATCTGTCAAACCTGATCCAGTTTTAATGAGTGGGTTACATGTGAGCTTAGCAGGGAAGTAATAAGACTTCATCAAGGTCTTTCATTCTGTTGCACACAAGAGGGTGATAGAAAAAGTGGAGGGGCTGGATTAGGACTGAGGCTGAGGAGATGGGCAGCTACCTGGTATGAATGGCAAAATACAGAGGGTTGTGGTAAGAGGATAGATGTCAGCGTTTAGAGAAGGAACTTATGGAGTACTATAGAGAATCTGTCCTGGGTCCCATACTCTTCACTCTATTTTTCTCAAGCATATATGAGGGAATATTGAACAGGAACTACCTGTTGCCAGTGACACAAAGATAGGTACCACATTAGAGATGATGAGAAGACTCTAGAAAAGAATTTGGAAAGGATGACCATGTGGGCAGAAAAGTGACAATTGAGGTTCAATGAAAATAAATTAAAAGTTCCGTACTCTAGCCACAATAACCCTGGTGTGATGCATCATCTATCAGATGCAAAACTGATGGCAGTAGAGCAGGAAAAGGATATGGGGGTACTGACCACATCTGGACTGGATCATGGGGAGTTTGCATAACTGTTAAGGTGTTTACCTTGCAGACATAAGGTAAATGATTTGGTTCTCACCTTTGCTTACTGTCTGGTTATTGGCTAGGAATGTAATAGTCTGTAGACTAATTGCCTAGTATTAGCCTATGAATGTAAGAGCAGAGTGACAGGGTAGTGGGGGCAGCAAACAGGTGTATATCCTCAGGGGGCTACATTCCAGTAGCAAACAGATAACACTGCATAGGTTCATAGGTTCATAGGTTCATAGGTTGGTATTAGGCTAGCGGCCTTAGGGCCTATACAAGCCTAGCCATAACAATTCCCTGGCTATTTCTTCCCACAGTATTTACTTCCCTAGACCCCTAGGGATCTATAGGGCCTTATTCAGACTAGGGAAACATAGCTTCATTAATTATTTCTAAGCTAATGACTGGGGGGGGGGGGGGGGGCTTTCTAAAAGCCTGGCCAAGTTTTCCTGAAAGAATAATGACATCCTGCATCCAAACAGGACATTGAGGGCTACGCATTTAGAAGCTGTTTCTGTCCTTAAGGGACATGGGTGCCAAGCTAGGTGTAAGTTTTCTGTTCCCCATTCGCTGGTCTAGGTTGTGGTTAAATTGGATAATACTCAAACCCAGCTTCACATGGCTGGAAAGCCTGCTCCATGGGAGAGGCAGTCTCTGTGTTACATATCTGTCTCTTCAGCATTTTATTTTTAAGTCACAGACAAAATGCAGGTCCCTACACCTTGCATTTCTGGTACTGTTTGTTATGGATATGTGAGGGGTTTGTAGATGCCTTGTAATCTATAGGAGACTGAGTAGGGGGAAAGGGCTTTAAGACTCTGCAAAAGGCAGGTTTGTTATGACTTGCATTCTTTTTTACGGAAACTCTTGAGGTCACTCTAGTTGCTGCACATGCCTGGAGAGGTACATACTAAAGGGTATAATGTCAAATTAGTGAAGTTAATTTCAGCAAATGTAAAATGTTTGAATATTGTTCACTGAAACTAACTTCACTGACAGTGGAGTTTGCCTTTTTCTCTATTGTTGTATGACCTTAGATGTGGAGTATAAGTTCGGGGTGGAGGTTTCCCCCCACATATGGAATGCAGGGGGCTTGTCCCAGCAAAAAAAAAAAAAAAAAGTTTCCCTATGTTTGCTGAAAGTAGTTTCAGTGAGATGTTTTGGAACTTTTTACCATCACCAAAGCTACCTTTGGTAACTTGACATAATTCCCAGTCTACGCCCTAAGTACTAAGTGCAAATCTGAAAGCCATACAAGAAAATGGCTCCTTGAAAGATTTCAGAGGAAACTACTAGAAAGATTTTTGGGTTGAAGAAGAAAAACATGACCAGAGGCTAGTGAAACCAGACCTTTTCTATTCTGAAATCAGAAAAGACAAAGTGGTGTTACTCCAAAAGATAAGATGCCCTTAGTGGAAGTAACTCCTTGCAAAATGTTGATACAGGTCACAGGTACACCATATGTGGGAGTCATGATAACTGTCTAAATGACCTGCAGATACATTGAAGATGCTACCCTGTACATTATAGACCATCTGTCAGTTGATGCAGTGATATCCTTTGCAGTTCACATACATCCTTTCTAGTTTCCTAAGTGGGATATTTATTTCAATCTACATGCAGTTTATGGATGGTGTATGGCATAAAGGGGTTAGGGATTGCCATAATGGTTAAGATGCTTTTCTCACAGACACAAGGTGCGATGATCAATTCTCACCTTTGAGGGGAAATTGTTAAGGCTTTAAATGGTCCACAAAGGGAGCTAACCAACTACTTACCTATGATCCTATGAACCTGTGTGTCTTATATGAGACCCATATATGCTCCCTCCATGTGCTGAAGCATGGTATAAAAATACTTTCTGGATTATTCTTGAGGTAGATGCTTGAGATGCCTTCACTGCATCCTCATTAGGTTGCTGAAAGATCCATGTGTCTAGTATACATAAATCCACACATTTGGTATTCACAGGAATACTTACTCCTTGACTCCCACGAGGTTACAGACAAGGCCAACACATGTCCACTATGCCTTGTATGGTGTCAATATCCATGCAGTACTAGTCCATAATGTAAGTGTTGTAGCATGTATAAAAAGTTGCGAGTGGTTGGATGACATGACATGCCACCTATTGCAGTGACTGGACCATGTGCACCAATGTGGCTCATAGTGGCAATAAGAGCTTATTTCAGATGGACATTAACTAATTCTGAGCTAACCCCAAACATGTTGGGCGATTCTTTTGCATAAACATGGCGATTTAGTGTTGCAGCTCTGTGTCACCATTTATATGTTTATGAATTGCTCTGCCATCTTGATTTGCCTCATTAACATACAAAGCACCTCTCATTGTAGTATCATTGCTCATTACCATCTGATTTTATGGCTATTAACATATACCATGGCCAGCAATGTGCTTGTTATTCCCTGCTGGCAGTATAAGTGCCCCTGAATCGCACACATTCTGTTTGTGGTCACACCTAATGCAAAATCACTTACCACAACGCAGCTAAGGTTTATGAATCCTAGCCTGTTTGCCATTCTGTGCATTAAAAGCTTTTTGAATCCCAGCCTGTGTGCCATTCCGTGCACTAATCTTTTGTTTATTTATTTATTTATTTATTGACATTTGATTACTGGGAAAGTCCAAATAGGTAGGTACCCATTCATTTTTAGGAAAGGCCTGGAGAGAAAAGCTCGAAATTATTATTAAACATTTTAAGAACAATAATTTACAATCTACAAAAATAAAACAAAAACATCTGCAATTTAATTAATTATAACAAATTAGACATAATATAAAAACAAAGGTTAAGAATAAATACAATGTGTATGATAATCGTTTAATGTTTAGAGAAATTTAAAGTGTAGAGAAATGAAAGGTAAGTTAGTCTAATACAAATAGGAAATGCAGTATGAAGTGAGGGAAAACAAATTTATAATATATTTAGAGAGAAAGTCACAGAAAAGATTAAAGAGCAGTAAGCAAGGAAGTGAAGAAGGGGGAGTAAGGAGGTGAAAGAAATTAAAGGTACTTGTTCAAATTTAGGGATATAGTTTATCCTGGTTTTAAGCACGAACAGAACCAGATTTTAGCTAGAAAGTCTTGTTTTTTTTGCTTGTTGGCTTAGCAGGTAAGTGAAATAGGCCGTCTTGGGCTTTTTTTAGCCATAATCTTGGCCACAAAAGCAGGAGTATAGATAACATATTTAGGGACAATTTAGTAAATCTAATTAACCAGCAAGTTTAAAGAAACCTCTGTATATTTTAAGCATTAATTACCATCTAATAGACAGAAATATCATAGTCTTGAAAAACGGCATATACCTGCAAAAGTGTTAAGCAAAATATCCACAACTTACCATTAGAAAAATCATAAGTAGGGTTTATATAGGCAGAGTACCCTATAGTGCCTCTAGGCAGAGCTCCATTTATATGGATACTCAGGGAGAAAAGCTTAATCAAAAACTGGTGATGCAGTCTGACATGCGTAGTGGGCCTAAACAAATTTACTAACACGCAAATGTCAGTTTTTACAGTGTAGAGAAAATGATTATCTGTTACAGCTGTTCTTCTAAAAGTACATACACTTTATTACTTCTAAGATACTTCATTTTGTTATGGCAAGTAGTAGTTTATCTAAACATAGATTATGTAAGAATTTAGTTGCAGCTTTGTTTGGCAAAGAAAAGCAGATGTAAATAAATTCCTGCATTATTCTCCCACTAAGACCATGTAATATTGCAATTATACTATCATTTATGTACAGTGAGTGAGAAACAGAAGAAAAGCCATTTGTTTCTAGGGAAAAAAATCTTTCATCATGTCATGTAAGTGAAGCATTTGCACCTATTTTATTGCAAAAATCAATATTTCTCTGAATAAATTATTTTTTCTTTGTTGTAATTGTGGTAGTAGTTGTCTTGTTAATGTTCATGCTGTATCTCTATTTAGCATACTGCTTGCAGTTTTTAGTTTTATACATATCTTAGTCTTCAGAACATTTGCAGCCCAGAAAAATGGAAAGAAATCTGTCATACATCAGATAAAATAGAAATAATTTTATTTACATGAATCTGGAACTAGGCCGAGGATATATGGTTCTTACATGTAAGCCTGTTTTTGATGGATTAGTATCTAAAATAAGGTTTCTAGACGTTTTCAAATGTCTCTGCATTTTGCATGTCATCCCTGTGCACTTAGAAAAGAAAATAACAATGTTAACATTTATGTTTCCTTCCTAAAGAATACATGTGGTGAGGCCACAGGCTGTATCTGAGGTTAACCATGCATTTTGCATAATTTACCTTAACAGCCAGTTAATTTTTAAGTCACCTGAAACATTCATTTGTGTGCTACAATAATATTTTCCACCACTTCAAAGTTTATATATCCTATACAAACTAGGATCATGACATTAGATCTTTATTTACCAGATGTAAAAGAATATATTTGTAAGGGTAAAGGAGGTTAAAATAGCTAGATAAGTAGCTGAAATTGGGGAACGATGTTTACATTATAAGAGCAATTTAGAGAATGCTTGCATGACCCCAACTCAAGCAAAAGTCCATTTAATCAAAAATATAGAAATAAGTACAGTGAGTAATTTGAATGAAACTGATTCTTATTTTAGCTGATCTTTCTTAAGTCGACTTTTACGTCTGCATTTATTGAGAGAACGGTATATCTTTGAGGAGGTAAGTCACTGTTTCAAAGTCCACAGAGATGGAAGTGGATGATTATGCTTTAGTGATATGAAGGCCAGCTAAGTCAAATGATATAAAATAACAGGGATCGGGTAGCTGAAAGTTGTATCGCCATGTCTGTTATGACTTCTGGATATAGTTAATTGAAATCCTTTTGCTCACTTTATTTCTGTTGCTGATGTATATCAGATTACCCCATTTTCAACTCCCACAGAACATGCAATACAAGGCTTTCTGTGACACTCTTATTGTCTTCATGTACAAAACCATCTAAGTGTACAAAGGGTGTTATAGTGATGGTGTGATGTGAGGGTTTTATTGGAAATGTATTTGTTTAGTTATATTCCATAAACACCATGCCTAGTTTTGGCAGGTACCTTTTCTACTGCTCTAGTAATATTTGGAAAAACTAGATATATGTATTTATAATATTTGAATGTGTAGGTACATATTTCAGTTAAAAACTATTTTCACATTTGTTTTCCTGAAGTAATAAGTTCTGAAAAATTTGCAAATAAGGAAAGGATACTACTGCTGTCCTTAAACATTAGCCTAAAATAGCTTCTCATTCAATCCTCAGAATAAACCATCATACTGACTTAACAAATCTCTAAAGAAGCACATTACAGTGTTGTACTCCATGAGAGCAAGAATTTTTTGGAAACCTATTTTCTGAAAGCACTTGTAACAAATTACACTTAACAAAATGACTTAGGACAACTTATCATTCATCATGCCATGGAAACATTTCTCTGAACCGTCTAGAGTTTTGCAAAATATACAGATTGTTTGCCTCATATTGTTTTTGTCTGTTCCTCATAAAATCTGTGATTTCCTGACAAATCATACAGAACTGGTGTCACTTAATAAAAACAGACATTTGAGTTCCAATTTACATTCAGGTGGCCCTGAAGGTAAATCTTTCTATTTCTAAAACGGCTTCCTTGAACATATGCACCGAGGCTGTTTCTTGGCACATGCAAATATTACTTAAGAAAATAAATAAATATATAAACAACATCCCCCCATGTAAGGGGCTGCTCCCCTATACTATTTATAGTAACTCCAAGATTGCACGATCCCTGGGGAAAGGGAATATACCCCTACCCAGGATTGTTGATCTTGCACATCTGTTGAATATCTGTATATCAACCAAATGCAGTTGATTAAACAAATGTTGACCAAACTCCCCATCAACCAAACCAACAGAACTCCTGAGTTTCAGACTTCATAGCCTTCAGAAAATGCATAACTTTTTAGTCTAACAACTTTATAAGTCTATAAGAGCAATAGTTTAAATCTGTCCATAGTTTCTGGATCTTTGTTTCCCCATTACTTCTGGCTTTGTCCAGATTTGTTGTGCTAAGAGATTGACAGGTATGCATGGAAAAGAACTATCTTCACTATTTCTACAGTATCTAAAACAGTGGTCATTGCCAAGTTTTGTTTTTATATTGTCTGGTAGAATGTACTGTAATTGTACAGAAAAGGCAGTAAAACCTTATTAATTCTTAAAATATCAACTCTGAGTAGGATGTCATTTTTCATGATAAGCAATTAATTAGGTTTAAGAGAGGTAATAAAATTAATAAGACTCATTTTAAACCAATGTTCTGCTTGAAGAGGAAATATGCACTGAAAAAAAACTACAATTAAAATGTTTATGAAAAGAAATGAGAATAAGTATTATTTATAATGAAACATAGAAGGAATAACTATCACATACAATTGAACAAATCCTGGTACAGGCATCTTGACTTGCTGAATATCAAAATTAAAGTTTGCCTTGTGTTTCTTTAGACAGAGAATGATAGAGAGAGTAAGGGAAAATACACCCCAAAGAAACCGTCAAACAGTAATCTTACTCTATATATTATGTCTTTACTCTAGTGAAAAGAATTGCTGTCACTTAGAAGTCAGGAACTCAAAGTTAACAGGTAGAGATTCAAGATAAACCAAAGAAATACAAACTGCTTACACCACATTTGCTTGGGGATAAGAGGGTCTGGTGCATTACATCAGAGACTTTCATAATATATTTGGTTTATAGCGCTCTCTTGCTTTGCTGCATGAGAAAATAAAACAAAAATGTACCTTTTTGTGAAACTGACAAAGTAGCCATCATAATGAGAAAACATACACTCCTGTCAAGCTTCATTTCTAACTTTCTTATTCCTGCCTGCATATATCTCCTTTAATTATGGAGTAGCTGTAAGTGTGATTTTAAGATTCCTGTAGAGCCCAAGTTAACTGTTTGACTTGCTGTAGCAAAGGACAACTAGCAGAAATGCATTACTGTCCCCACCACATCCTTGTTGGTTACAGATTAGCTCTCAGATATTTGGAAGAGGAAGCTCCTGACCAAACTCATATTTGCCTTTATTTAGAACGTGATCTTTCCTGTACAACAGATCAGAAATCTAAAGTAACCACATTAACGATGGTGCATTATATACAGACTGTAATAGTACTGCATTACTATTTGATTGGTTCAGACAGACCACTTCTTTCCTTTTATTTTCATGTATAAAGCTAGTGTTTTAAATTTGTGACTGAGTAGTAAAGGACAAATTACAATTTATAATCCAAAACATAATATAAACATATTTATAAAGAGTAGCACAGTGGCAAAGTGAGTGCCATTGCCACCTCATCGCAAGATGATGTTTAATTCGATTCTCACTTGGGTTGCCAGCTGTGTGCTGTCTGCATACCCTGTCTTTCTTCACATGGACTTTTTTTCCTGGGTGCATAAGTTTCCACCCATGTAGAAGGTGGATTGGATACTCTAAATTGTCTGTAGATGCAAGTGCATGTGTGTGGTATGGAAGAACAACCATGGCAGGGCTAGCCACCTCATGGTGTGAATGTTGGCTCTAGACAATGGTCACTGTTGATGTAACACCCCAAACCCATGTGCAGAAATGAAAAAAGGGGGGGATGGATGGATGGATGGATGGATGGATGGAATATAATATAAACTTTTGAACATGATCTTCTTGCTTATTTCTGTTAAAATAAAAAATACATATAATCTCCTGGTTACTACTTTACATTATATGTCACATGTTCAGTATGAATGACAGTATGAAAAGCCATTAAAGTTGCTATTGTCATACATGAGCAATGGTGTGTGTGTGTGTGTGTGTGTGTGTGTGTGTATATATACATACATATATATAT
The DNA here is from genome assembly GCF_019279795.1 of Protopterus annectens. Lineage (NCBI taxonomy): Eukaryota > Metazoa > Chordata > Ceratodontiformes > Protopteridae > Protopterus > Protopterus annectens. The sequence goes on along the minus strand of NC_056735.1, from coordinate 26,082,100 downwards.
CTGTATATATATGGTTCCCTATCAGAAGCCTGAAACACTATAAGCCTGAAAATCAAAATCCTGAAAGCTATAGACTGAAAGACCAAAATCCTGAAAGACCAAAATCCTGAAATTCAAAATCCTGAAAATACAAAATGGACATACTGACGTCATTGTGGCTTTGCTATTGTTAGCCCTGTGGTGTTGGGTCATGCGTTGGGTTCAGGTAAGTGTGCAGTTGGTTTTATGTTAGGGTTAGGGGCGGTTTAAGTGAGTTAGGGTTAGGGCGCAGGTTAGGCATGTATGCAATAGTGACAAATATTGGGGTTAGGGGTGGTTTAAGTGAGTTTGGGTTAGGGCGCGGGTCAGGTGAGTGTGCGATAGTGACGGACCTTAGGGTTAGGGTTAGGGTCAGGGTCAGTTGGTAGATATTAGTGTCTTTATAGTGACATATTAGCATTATTTGTGTTTTCAGGATTTTGAGTTTCAGGATTTTGGTCTTTCAGTCTATAGTTTTCAGGATTTTGATTTTCAGGCTTATAGTGTTTCAGGCTTCTGATAGGGAACCATATATATATATATATATATATATATATATATATATATATATATATATATATACACCTGATCATATCAAAATGAAACCTATACAATATGTATATGTATACATACACATACATAAATATGTCCAAATACAGACACACAAACATCCCCCGCACACACACACACACACACACACACACACATATATGCATGCATAAGTATGCAATGCATAGTGGTCTGTTTTATAATGCATAAAATGTTTCATTCGGCTGGATTAGGAAATGAGTCCCAGTATGAGTAACAAAACAAATTCCCTAATCCTGCAGTACAATGTTCTTCATGTGTCACGCAAACCATATCACAACATATTTCCGGCTATCTGCTTTTCTGTGGATTTTTTATTTTTAGTTAGAATACCATTTCCCTTTAATTTCAAATTAATCAATTAATCAACTATGTTTCTGCTGAACAGGATATTGTGTAGTTTGTGTGTATTTTTCAGTCTGTCAGTATTATTGGTTTCACGCCTATCCAACCCAGCATACTACTGATCTATTCCTCCCCTCCCCAGGGCAGGAGCTAGCATATTCATTTCCCAGACAGAACAAGAGTCCTGTGACTCATTCATTCCATGCTTAAGGCAAGAATCCTGTATAAGCCCATTTGATCCCTTTTAGAGATGTGAGTCGGTTGTAGACAAGACATTTCTTGCATGAATGCCCCTTCCCTCCCTCCCTGCTTAAGTCCCTACTTGCGGCAGTTCTGGAAATAAAAAGTTTTTCCATAAACCAATGTATTGTGATCTTGAAGTTGGTATATATAGTACCAAGGTTTCTGGGAGTAGTGCTCTGGGGAGGGCCTTCCATTTTTGTATGTTCATTTTTTTGTGTTTTGAGGTTTCATGTTGTCACTTTCAAACCTTGGATGCCTACTTTCTAAAATATATAAATACATGATTGCACTGAATTCTGAGTCTTGAAGGTGAGTATGATCATCATCTAACCTAGTGGTGGAGACGTCTTTTTGGCGAGGTCATTATCTGAATCATTTTGTCCTTCCCTGATAAAATCCCCCTTTTTTGAGCTGTTGCAAGGCAGCAATTTCCATAATGTGTCTTACAGAGACACAAGTGCTGTGTTGTACCATTTCTTGATCCTGAAGAACTTGTAACATTTTACAGGATTACCAGAAAAAATCTAGTAAATTAAGTATATTGAGGCAAATGCAGTAAGAAAGCAAACCAATACTTATTCAAATTAAAAACATTCCTGGCACCTTGGATATGCCTCAAGCAAGAAAAAATACTACTCCACACCATCAAAACTTTTAATAAAACTACAAAGCTTTCAGATAAAACTATCCTTCTTCAGTGTCTTACATACAATCTTTCAACCCTCAGAATATGATTAACCAGAAATTAGACCATAATTATGGGGGGGTGTCAACATCAACTGGATAACACTCACCACTATATCCCCTTCCACCTCTATTAACTTACATGGTTTTACCCAACTACTCACTACACCTACCTATACCACTAAATCCACTACCTACTCAGCTTTACTTGACTGGATCCTTATACCATATCCCCATAAATATCACTTCCCTGAAACTCTACCTGACACCCTCAGCAACCACTGCCCAAACAAAGTCCTCCATTTACTCCTCACATACTTAAACCCCACAAAATCAAAGCATGCCAGAAACAAAAAAAACTTTGACTCAAACAAACTAAACAGTCAACTCTCTGCTATCCCCTGGACATAGCTGTCATGGAATTTAATAACACATTCCTTAACATACTCGACTCCCTTGCCCCAATTCGCAATGTCAGAATAAAATCAGCAATATCCCCTTGGCTAACCCCCTCCACTCATTCCTTAAAGGGCCAAAGGGACACAAATTGGAAACTCTGGACCAAAACCAAACTACCCATTCATCTCCAACAGTATAGACAACATTGTAAACTTACTAAGAAAGCAATTAACAATGACAAAAGAAATTACTACTCCATCCCCCCTCAGACCGACCTACATAACCCAAAGAAATTCTGGCATACAATTAAACAAATCCTTCATCCTGGTAACCCTTCCACTCCTCACCCAAACACCACTAACATTCCCCTCCAAACTGCTACTAAATTTAACTCGTACTTTATAGATTCCGTCAGTATACGTATCAGCCATCCAAACACTAACCCCACCCCACCCACCACCCCTTCAACTCCCTCTAACATCTCCCTTGCCTTCTGCTTAAAAACTTTATCCACCCAATACATACAATCTCTACTCCAAAAGCTCAAACCTTGCTCTTTCTCAATAGATGGTCTCTCTTCACTCTTTCTCCAGCTAGCTGCCAACTCCATAGCCCTACCCATCTCTATTCTTATCAACTGATCTATTACTGAAGCTAAAGTCACAGCCATTGGGAAAATGTTCTACACTCTCCCCATCCATAAAGGAGGTGATTCCGTCAAACTATCTAACTATAGGCACATAGCAATTCTATCACTTCTCTCTAAGATCTTGGAAAAATGTGTGTACAAACAAATTCTACAATACCTCACTCAAGAGAACCTAATCACCCTCACCCAACATGGCTTTCACCCTGGTCATAATACCTCTACTGCTCTTATCTCCTTCATAAACATCACCTCACAAGCCAGGGATCAGAATAAACTAGTCTCCTGTCTCTTTCTTGATCTCTTGAAAGCATTTGACACTGTCTCCCACCTACTCCTCTTAGACAAGCTCTGTCATTTAAACTTATCCTCCACCACTATCTCCTGGGTCTCTAGTTACCTCAGCAACCATTCCCAGTCTGTCAAATGGAGCTCTGCCATCTTGCCCAAACTCCCTATACAGATGGGAGTACTCCAAGGGTCAATCCTAGGACCACTGCTGTTTAACATTTTTACTAATCAATTATCTACCTCTACCCCACACTCATCACAAGTGCAGTATGCAGATGACTCCACAGTCATCACCATTGCTGATACCCTTCCCGAGCACCATACTTCAACTCAGGACTCCTTTCTGTAATTATTGATGACCAGCTAAAACTTGACCTGCATATTCTAAGCAACATTAAGAAAACCCATCAAAAATGTGGTCTCCTTTACAGAAACAAAAACTTTCTCTTAAGTCAAGCTAAAATAGCTCCACCTCATGCCTATCTGCTCCCAACCCTTCTCTACAGCTCTCAAATTTTCACCAATTTACAGACTTCTCTCATTACTAAACTAGAATCCACATACAACAAAGTAGCCAAATAAGTAGCAGAACTACCATACACCTGCCATCACTGCTTAGCACTCTGTAAACTGAACTGGTTAGAATGCCCCATAACCTTCTCCTCTCTCAGCTTCAGATAACTCATTTAGCCCACTTTCTGCCCTAGCATCACATCTATCATCTCCTCAGACACCCCAGCAAGAACACTCCGGAGCTCTGACCATCTCCTGTCCATTCACAAACCCTAGATCAACATAGGAAAAAACCTTTATAGCTGTCACCCAGCTGACAACTGGAATAAACTACCGCTTGACATCTGACATCTTAGACCCAAATTACAATTCAAAAAGGCAGTAAAAAATATGTTAAGCAAAAATAACTATGCCCATGCTATCTCCCCTCGATTGACCCTTCCCTATAGCCCACCTAGTATCTGACCCTACTTCTACTTCAGTGTAACCCTAGCATTCCCCACATCACTCTTCACCTCAACATTACAAAACATCTTTCCCAACACTCTGCCTCTAACCTACACTCTTAAAAAGATCTTTCATGCTACCTCCTCTTTTCCCTCTCACAGCCAGTTTGATCTGTACTGATGTATATCTTTCAACAGTTGATAGACTAAGCTTAGAAACACTTACCTAAATACGTTTTACCTCAGTGTAACCACTATTCTTTGCCTTGTAAATTACTCTGCACTCTACCCTAATACATGCTGATATGTTGAGACTAATTGTCATTCATGTAAACTTGCTTTTTATATATATATATATATATATATATATATATATATATATATATATATATATATATATATATATCCTGTGATTTTGTATTATTATCTTTCTGATTTTCATTATTATTTTTGTACTAAGTCAACTTAAATGTATGTATTAACTGTGGAGTTTTTCTCCCTGGGTCTCCGCTGAAAAAGGGCTCTGTCCCAGCTGGACCAACCCAGTCAACAAATGTCAGATAAATAAAATAAATAAATAAATACTTTATAAGTAGTCAGCAAAGACCTTGAAAATTCAAGTAGGGGGTCTATTACATGATATAAGTGGGTCTATATTACAAGATCGAAACTTCAGGTAGTCGAATACCTAAAGCTCAATCTGTAAATATCAAGAGCTAAAGACCGCCAACGGCCACTTCCACACAAGGGAAAGAATTCACTTGGCCGTATTAAAAAAAAACAAAAAAACTTTTAAACCCAAACCAAATGTAGGGCTTCTGCCACACATCCCCTGGCACCCCCCCCCCCCCAACTAAATATACCAACTCTGAGATTACTCTACATTGGAGAAAAGGGCAAATTCTGCATAATAACCAAGCAAATGTTTTCCCTGATGAAAAATCTGCGGAAGTGGCCCTTGGTGGTTTTCAGCTTTCGATATTTATAGATCGAGCTTTAGGTATTCGACTACCTGAAGTTTTGATCTTGTAATATAGACCCAATATAAGCAATGGGATCAGAAAGGTGGACTGTTCGACTGCTAATAGGATAGACCTACTAGTTTATTAGATTTCACACACAATTGTTTTATATAAGCTTTGAAGGATAAGGTATTTTCCATTAATATTTCCAAATTGTTATTTTATTTATTTATTTACATTTGTTTACTGGGAAATATCAACTGGAGGCAGGTCCTTTTTCAGGGGTTGCCCGGGGAGAAAATCTCCACATCATGTACATGATAAATAGAGATACAAAGTTGCAGCAACAGTAAACAACATTACAGGTTGTTGGCTTTAATACAATAGCAAGATATTGATTATCAACTGTATATACAGTAAATGTTGCAAGTTAAGATAGCTTCTTGTTTATAATATTAGTAACAAAGTTGTCAGACAAGATTTTAAAGTATGTAAAGACAACTAGCTAATTCTGACTGTGGTTAGTAGTGGCAGTAGTATAGTTGGGTTAAGAGTCTAGGTGGGGCGGGGGTAAGGGTGGGGGTGTTAGTCTGGATTAGAACAAGGACAAAGCCAGTGCAAATTTAAGTGGAATTTGAGTGCATTCTTAAAAAGGCTGCTGGAAGGTAGAGTAGTTATAAAGGGCGGAAGACTGTTCCAAAGTTTAGATATGATACATGAAAATATGTCTTCTTCTGCTGAGTCTTTGGGTTTGATAGTGAGTTGATTTTTGTTGCTTGATCTTAGGGGCCTAGTAGAGTGATAAGGTTGGAGAAGGGTTTGAAAGGAAGGGATGTTATGGGGGTGGTTAATAAGTTTATGAGCGAGGGTGAGTTGATTAAAGTGAAGGAGTTGTGGGAGTTCTAGCCAGTTTATTTCTTTAAGGGAGATACAATGATGGCTGCGGTAGGAGGTTCCTGTGGCAAATTTAGCAATTTTGTTATAACAAGCATCCAGCTTGTGTAGCTCTGTCTATCTAAGCTTGGTAAGTATGGGGGATGCATAGACTAGGTTAGAGATTAGCTGGGAATTGGCTATGGAGATTCTAGCCGCCCTGGTTAGGAATTGGCAGCTTCGATATAATGCACCAAGTTTCTTGTGAACTTTTTTTATTGTGAGAGATATGTGGGTGTCAAATCTAAGTTTGTTGTTTATTTCCACACCAAGTAATTTTGTGTGTTCTGCTGGAGAGATGATGGTATTGTCTTTGGTGAGAATGTTGAAGTGGGGGGTGTTTTGGGTGGCTTTGGAAGATTGGAAAAGGAGAAGTTTTGTCTTACTTGGGTTGAGTAGGAGCTGAGCATTGGATAGCCAGCTTTCTACTGAAGAGAATGATTCCTATGTGATTTGTTTTAGTTCTGGTAGAGTGGGAGCAGAGAAGATGAGAGAATTGTCATCTGCGTACTGTATAAGAGATGTTTGTGTGGTGGCAGTATGTAGGTTGTTAGTGAAAAGTGAGAATAGCAGAGGGCCAAGGATAGACCCTTGGGGAACTCTGAGTGTAACTGGAAGGTGAGGTGATAGGTTATCATCCCAGATTACTGATTGCTGGCGTGCGTGTAGATAGCTTTGGAACCAGTTGCAGGCTGATTGCGGGAAGGAGAGGTTAGGGAGAGTAGACAGTAGTAGCTCATGAGATATCATGAGATACCATGGCAAAGGCCTTTGAGAGATCTAGAAATATGGCAGTAGAGAAGAGGCCATTGTTTTTGTGATGAAGTATAGTGTTGGTGAAGGAGAGCACAGCAGAGGTAGTGCTGTGATATGGCCTGAAACAATGTTAGGTTTTGGAGAGGAGATTATTAGCTAGGAGGTAGTTGGAGACCTGGGTGTTGATATATTTTTTAAGTATCTTGGAGAGAGGGGAGAGGATAACAATGGGGTGGTAATTGGAGAGGTTGGTGGAGGGGGTGCCTTTGTGGAGGGGAATGATGTGGGATATTTTCCCTATCAATGGAACATAGCCTTCTGTTATGGAACGGTTGATTAGAATTGAAATTGTGTAGGCTAGTGTATCAGCTGCAATTTTCAAGTATTCAGAGGGGAGGTTGTCAGCTGTGAGTTTGATGGGTTTAAGTTTTGACAATAGTCTTTTTATGTTGGAGGTGGGTACTGAGGTGAAGAAGAAAAGAGGAGTGGGGGGTTTAGGGTTAAGAGTTGGGGGGTTGTTGTAGGGAAGTGTTGTTTGTTTAGAGATGTTATAGTTTCAGTGAAGTGTTTGTTGAAGGATTCAGCAATACTGCTGGCGGAGGGGGGAATGGACGACTGGGGGGTATCAGCCTTCCCTAGGTTGAGGATAGTGTTAATAGTGGACCAGAATTGCTTAGGATTGTGGTTGGTAGAGTTTAGGGTAGATTTATAGTAGAGGGATTTGTCTAATTTTATTTGTTTTTTGGCTTTATTGCACAGTTCAAGAAATTATTGCATATCTGAGTTATTTTTTACTAGTTTCCAGTGCTCCCAGGCCTTATCTCTGGATTTCATTAGGGTTTTGGTGGCCTTTTGTAACCATGGGGCATGCCTGAATCTGACTTTGGCATTTCTTACAGGAGCATGGGTGTTTAGGATGAAGAGGAAGGTACTGTTGTAGAAATGGACAACCTCATCTAGGTTGAGATATTTTAGTGGTGACCAGTTCATTTTTTGCAGAGAGGAGATGAAGGAGTTGGGGTTGAAGTTGGACATGGTCCGTATTTGCCTGTGGATAATGTGCTTGAGACTGTTTGTGTGATGACGAATTAGGAAAGTGGGGGAGTGGTCACTAAGACTGTCAGGTAAGCAGCCTGCTATAAGAGTGAGGGGCTTTGTTGACTAGGATCCAGTCAAGTAAGTTATGATTGTTAGAGTTTTTGTTGATTCGGGTAAGGGATTGGATGAGTTGAATGAACCCATGGAGATTAAGGTGAATGGTTGGGAGATTGTTATTACAGGATAGTCAGATGATATTGAAGTTGCCGAGACTTATGGTTTCCTGGGGTAGAGATAGAGTAGCCCAGCTCAAGAGATTTTCTAGGGGTGTAACATTTTGCCCTGGTGGAAAAGAGCATCCTATGATATTGATTGTTTCATTTGGGTTTAGTCTGAGATTGGCATACTGGATTTCTTCATTGTTGTGGTGAGGGGCAAATGTGTTCAGGAGCTGAATATTGAGGTGGTGTTTAAATATCAATGCTACACCACCTCCTTTTTTGGACAGTCTGTCTATGCGAAGGATGTTGTATTCAGGTAGAAGTATTTCCTCACTTTTGACGTGAGGTTTGAGCCAGGTTTCAGTTAGAAAGAGAATATCTGGGGAATATATGCTTATGCTGGCATGTAGTTCTTGGATTTTATTGCATATGCTTCTGATGTTTAGGGACATTATAAGTAGGACTGTTGTTTTTTTGTTGGTTAGGAGTTGAGTTGCGGGGGGTGTTGCTTGGACTAGGGTTTGTGGTTGGGTTGGATTTGGGAGGACCAGGGTTTAGATGGATGTATCCAACGAGGGCTAGTTTATAGAGGGTGTTTAGGATATGTTTTATATACATAGTAAATTGTTTATGGCATCTTTTTTATTATAAGTTTCAACATTGTCTAATGCAACCCCAGACACAAAGAAACATCAGTTGAATTTCTTATTTCTGATGGTCATGACAGCTGATTGTGAGGTACTGACAACCATATGAACATCCATGAGCCAAGTTCTTCATTGATCCAGAGCTCTTTTGAAGGGTAGTCTGATCCACCCTGAGTTAATTTAGCCAACTTGAAGTTATATGCATGATTACAAATAAAAGGAGTCTGACAACTTGAGGTTACTGACATGCAGGGTAAATGAAAGAGGTACATATGAAGGAGGCTACAATTTAACCCCAGTCTTAAACACTGTTTGTTTTGTAACCATGCATGTATGCAACCTACCAGATGGTCTTTGCTAATTTCAATAAAGATTACATGAACATGCAATTCTTGATTAATATTTTAGAAATCTGGTCTTAAAAATGCATCAGATTATTTATAATGGACAGTTCTCTCCTAAATGAATAAATGAAAATATCCTATTTTCTAGTATTTTGAAGCCACTCCACAATCCTATCATGAACCCGCTTCTCTACTTCCAGACATCTGATATGACTGCACAATAGACTAAATGATCTGTAGGGATCTATTGTATTCTTAGATCCCTTCCATTTACAATTTGTGACAACTATGGCTTTCTTTTATTTGTTTTAGGAAATGAACTCTCAGACAGATGACATTGATATTGCTAGGTAAAGGAATATCTGGTCTCTGTCATTTCATATTCAATAACTCATCAAGACTGCTGGCTTTCCCATGTTAACCATTCCATGGTGAAATTTAAATACAAGAAGACATTGCAGTACTGTTGCTTGCTTTCACAGAATGTTGACTTGCTCAGACCTTGATTATTTTACAGAGGAGAAAGTAAGATGTGTGTGTGTGTGTGTGTGTGTGTGTGTGTGTGTGTGTGTGTGTGTGTGTGTGTGTGTGTGCGCACATGTGCACATGTGCATGTGTGTGTGTGAAATGCCATAGTTACGGATAGCATGTGATTAATTTGCTCAGGCTCGAACCCTGAACCTTACTTACAGGAAACAAGAGACTGAATCTTTACTCCAACTACCCAGCTGTTAAAAAATGAGTTTCAAGGAACTGAGTTTCAAGTTCATTTTCAAGGAAATGAGTTTCAAATGGATATTCAAGGAATTGTGAGATGCAAGGGGTAAGAAGTTTACTGCTGTTCATGCTGTCTGTTTAGAATGTGTAACTGTTTGTTTAGCAAATGGTATCACTATTATGCTGTAGAATTTAAGTGTTAGTAGAACAACAAGTAACATACTTCTTTTAAAAACAGAAGGCTGTACATTCTATTCCTACAACATGAAGATTATACTTTAAGTGGTGGGGTGCTGCAGTCCTGAGTAAGTCCTCCTTTGGATGAGATGCTTCGTAAGTATGAACCTGTTGTCAGTTTGCCATCTATTCCCTACTCCTATATTACTGGCTTACCATTTTTTTTAAAATGTAACATAGATCATTTATTCTTCAAGGGCAGCACAAATTGAATTTATGGATGGGACTCTGAAGTCGTTTGCTAGCTGCAGCCTCTTCATTAGTTACAGATCTATTTAATGTAGAATTATTCAATTGACATTTACTTCTGCAGAGATTATACATATTGACTGACATTTCTGGATTGTAATGACAGAAGTTTGCATGGACTTTTATGGTTGAAATGTTGTGAATTGGACAGTTTAGTCATTATTAGTTCATGCATTTTGTTTCATTGCTTACTGGAAAAAGTTTCAAAACTACAAATTTAAAACATGCTCTAATGAGTGGTGATGTATTATACAAGGAATATAATTTACAAGAATCAGGAAGGTGAATCAAAGAACACATGCATGTATGTATGTTCTTAAATATATGTGCAAGGGGCTTACGATTTGAAAAAAGTCCAAAGGTAAACTTCAGCCACCACTGGTCAAATGCAGTTTCTATGCAGAGAAGTTTTAATGATGTCTGTTTTCATTGTGAGAGTGTATTGCTTTGTGTAGCAAATGTCTATCAGTGTTTGTGTTATAAAATTTGAAACAAAAGTTTTAAATTAAATCCAAATATCTGTAATTGTAGAAGTAAAGCAAAAAACAGTATGCAGACTGAAAGCTTTGAACAGTGTTTATGGTAACAGGGAAAAAATAGCCAAGTAATGGGACACTGGAATAGCTGCAGGGGGAGGGGCGCTGCATATTAGGTGGCGGGCCTGACCCATTATCATGCCTAGGGTCCCTTTTGATCATAATCCAACTCTGCTTGGGAAATGTAGAAAAGCTTACTGAATTAGATGTAAACCCTAATGTTTCCTGGTGGATAGCCAGCTGGCTCAAAGATGGAACTCAGGAAGTTAGAACTGGGAAGTCCACCTCTACAAAGTGGCGATTCACAAGCAGAGTCCCTCAGGGACTGGTACTGAGACCTTTCTTTTTTGGTATTTACTTATTTGAAGGCCTCTAGCTGGCCAAATTCACAGACAATTGCAAGTTAGGTGCAGTCACTGAATCTCTGCAAGATACAAATATCCTCCAAGAGAGCTTGACATAGAGTAGTAACAGTCTTAAACTCAGTGCTAAGAAGTGTATAACGGTATCCTTCAGTAAGCCATCTACTGCTGCAAGTTGCTGCATTAAAAATACATCCCTAAGAGTAGAGCCAGTAGTCAGGGATGTGGGAACATATATAGACACTGACTTGACCCTTGACCGTCATTTCTATACAAGTAGTTATTAATTTATTATTTGTTTACCAGGAAAGTCTGACTTGAAACAAGCCAATTTTCAGTGGAGGCTGACCGAGAAACACTCTAGAAACATGTAACGTGGGAGGAAACTGGAGCAAACCCACAGAGGACATACAGATTCCACACAGAAGGCACCCCAGCACAGAATCAAACCAGAGAACCTCTTACTGTGAGACGACAATTCAAACTGCTGCACCACTAATACCAGTTGTAAGAAAAGCATTCAATGTTGCATGACTTATAATCAATGATATGGCATCCAGGCCCAAAGATGTCATTGTTCAGTGGTACTCTGCTCTCATAAGATTAATCATCTAGTACAACACACCCTTGTACATGTACCTGACTAGGCATATGCAACAACGGGAGTGACCACAAAGGTTAATCACAAAAAGAATACATGGTATAGAAAACAAGTCTTTACACCTGGTTTCCTATAGGTTGCTGAAAGGTGACCTATGTCTGGCCTACAAGCATCCTCTGTATAAGCCTTAATGGACCCATTGTACATCCACAAAACAAATAGCACCAGCAGCACCCAATCCAGGGCCATAAACCTAGTCTGCAATATAACTAGGACATGCTGGAGGGGCAGGTATGTATCTCAGAGGCTAACTCTTCTCTGGAACAAGCTTTCCATCCATATGAAGTAAAGTTCCTCTCTGCATTTATTCAAGAAAACTTGGATCAGTGGATAGAGAATTGCAAATTTACCCTGGTTTGGAACCTATGATTCTATAAGTAAGAGGACGCTTGTAAATAATTGACCGCTCATGTCCACTTTTATATATCACCCCACAAAACCTAAGGGACCAATACCGTTCTAATATTTCTCGGAAGCATGGCTAGGCTTTAAAAGGCTCTTTAGGGTCATTAGCATAATATTCTCCTATGATCCCAATATGCTCAGCACACACACACACACACACACACACACATATATATATATATATACATATATACATATATATATATATATATATATATATATATATATATATCGATGCATACATTTTATTGTATGATGAAATTATAGTGTTTTTCATCACAGGTACAGCTGGTCAAATTTTGTAACAGTCAGCGTTCACTATATCAACTGTTAACATACATCTTGGGGTTTTCCCTTTTCTTTGTGTTTTTGTTGGAGTTAGAATATTTAATTTCTGGTGCTGCGTTGCAGAGCCCCCACATCAGGAAGGTATGGGTGAGTAAAGCTCCCCCACATAAATTCTGCTTTTTGTTTTTTGCAATTGCATATGTGATAAACCCATTTAGCAGCAGAGCTGTTTGGGAAGAGAGGTTGAGCATCTGTGGCCAACTTTTCTTTCTAGAGGGAGGAATGGGGAGTAAGTCACTCTGACATAACATCACTTTGGAGTCTGAGTGTGGAAATAAGAGAACTGGGATAAGGGGAGAAATCATTCAAATAAGGTTATTCTGCAGATACACAATCTGCGGTGAAAAATAAGGAAATGGAGGCTCATTTTATATGTGGTGAGCCTGGACTGCATTTGGTATTCTGACTGCATGCCAGTCAAAACGGTCATTCCTGTGGCCAGAAAGGCTATATTTTTCAGACAATGAAGTCATTACTCTAAGCAGACACACGACTGGTTTAGCAGCCTTCTCCCTCATTGATAAGTGCAACATGTAAATCTTCTGCTCATCTCTGGGATATTCATACTTAAAATAGAAAGACTAAAAATGTCATGGCTACGCTTCTAAAGATCCTCATGGATCAATAGCCTAGTATAGTACCAAAGAACATGTGAACCAGTGTTGAAAGTACAAATAAGAAGGTTTGGACTGACATTTACTTTACCTGGTACAATGGAAATTATTTGTGTTGTTTACAACTTGGTTATGTCTTGCGAGTTGTAAGGATAAATGTTAGTTGTGGCCTGAAAGAGTATGTTCTTTTAGTTTATTTAATAAAAATAAAGATATTCTGTGTTCATTAGGTATACATACCATTATTTAAATGTTCAGATTGTCAAAGAAATAAAAACAATGGTATGTGTGATATAAAATCATCTGATCACATGCACCAGCTTTTTAAGTGTGTAGAGGACCACACGATTATAGTACAATAGGGACTGGGGGATTTTCCCTTTACTCAATTTAATGCAATCTTGGATTTAATATATATAATTATCAGGGAGTGGGGGCCTTTTCTTCCTGAAAAAAAAAGGTGCTTTATTTTATTTTTTTATTTGTTTATATACATATGTATGTATATATGTATGTATGTATTTATTTATTTATTTATTTATTTTATTTATTTATTTTTGATTAGCAAACTGTCGCTCAGTGCTTTGTTTCATTGAAATATAGGCATAAATCATTTTGTTGTAAATTGTGCTGAACATATATTCATATTTTTGAAGCACTGATGAAATTTAATGAACTGGCAAATTTAATAAAACTGTAGTATGATTTCTACTTCAGTCTGTTTTAGGCTTTAGTTGAGGAAAGGTATTTGTTTTATTCATAGTTTCATAGGTATACACTAGGCTAATGCCCACTAGAGCCTTTTTAAGCCTAGTTAAGCATTCTAAATCACTGACAAGTTCTGGTACCCTGGTATGTGTAAGGAAGGCTTTGGGAGATGAAACATTTTTAAGCAGGGGCCTGGGAGGTGAACCATCTACATGCCCCCTGTGACCATTAGAGACATAGTTGCCAAACTAGGAATGAATTTCCTATCCCCCACCCAATCATCCAAGCTGCACTTGAATTTAGTTAGGGAAAACTCTGCTTCACAATAATGGGGAGCCTGTTCCATAGAAGGGGTATTTTGTAGGTTACATACTTGTCTCTGTCTCTTCAGTGGATCCTATTTATATAGGCAATGTTTAAGTCTTTAGAACAGATTATTTTTGTGCTGTTTGTTTTGCAGATATGCAGGAATAGCCGGCCTTAGGCATAGGCCAATTAGGTGGCCACTGTAGTAGGGGCGCTTTTCCAGTATTTCTTTGGTGTAGGTAGACTAGGATGGGGGCACCAGGTGGTGTGGCGGGGAGCATCATGGAGCCCTTTTGCCTAGGGCACCAGTTGACCTAAGGCCGCACCTGTATGCAGGAGGTCCATCAGGGTGGGGTCTGACAATGCCTTGTATGCCTGGCATAGATCTCCCCTAAACAGCTTGTAGGAAACAGAATACAGGGAAAGGGCTTTAAGGCAGTCTGTATAGGATATGTTGTTTATAGCCTGTATTCTTTTAGTGAGGAACCTCTGTGAGTGCTCCAATTCTTGAATGTTCCTGGTTAGTTACATACTAAAGGGGGAATTGTACTCAGTGAATTCTGAATACAGTAGAACAATGACTTCCTTGAGCCTAGATGCCATACCTTTGTTTATAAGTTGCACAACATAAAATTATTTACTCATTACCATAGACTCATGATGGTCAAAGGCTAGATTACTGTTTATGTGTGTTCCCAAGTCCCTGACTACTGGGTCGACTCTTAGCAGTGTGTTATCAATATGATAGTTACCAGAGGTGGCAGATTTCCCAAAGTATATGTTATTATGCATTTCTTGCCAATTAGTTTTAGTCCATGGCTCAACACCAATTATTTGTCACTGCCAGCCCTTCCTGGCAAATATTAGTATTAGTGGGGGATTTTATGACTGCCTCTAATTTAAATAATCTGCAATTTTGATCAGCCAGAGGCCTCTGATGTTGGCCTTGACTTCAGAGAAGAAGATGCCAAAAAGGAGTGGTTGCAGGACTGATGCCTGAGGGGCACTGCTGGTGACTAAATGCTTTGTAGAGGTGTATTCCAGCATATCTCTCAACCTCTCAGACCAAGAAATCTGGACAAAGCCAAAAATAATGGGGGACAAATGCCCAAAAGTAGGGATGAATTTTAAATATTGCTCCAATAAACTTAGATGGCAGCTAGAATAACAGGTTTTGTATTATGTATTTTGTGAAGGATATGAAGTCTGAAACTCAAATGGTTATCATTATTTATTATTCTTTAGTGACTTGAATCTTCAGTGATTTGCCAGAAGAACACTATTTGTATGAGGAACAGACCAAAAAAATTTGAGGGAAAAATCTGGCCATTTTCTGAAAATCTGTACAGTTTTGAGGTATTGTATGCGTCCTCTTTTTTTACAATACCTCACCATCTACCTAACTTTTATCTTTAAGCTTACAAGTAGCACCTCCATTCACCCCCTCCATACTCACTTCTTTTCACTTCATCCTGATCAGCTATCGCTTCACTTGCACATAGCCACTAACATAACTATTTTTGCCCTAACCTTACAATAATTCCCTCAATATAGACCAAATCAAGTTTTACACTATCTACTCTTAATCTTAAACTCATCCCCTAACCTTTTACTTAGTTAATTCTTTAACTTAGTCTTTCTACTATTCCTTAACCCCTACTACTTAAAAGTTAAAACTTCTATTTTCAAAACTTAATTGACAGCTTAGTCATTAAGTCATCTCTTTAAACTGTATTTGACAACCTATAGAATTAATAATGTTAAAGGTTCATCTTTTTTAGAAGATGCAAATGTCTTGAACACATATTTCGCTTTGCAAATTTTGTTTGTATATCTATGTTTAAAAAAGTATGCAAATATTAATGTCAATACTGTTTAAAATGTTTACTGTTCTAACTCTGTATTGTGGAGCTTTTCTCCCTGGGTCAATGCTGAAAATGGGTTTCTGACCCAGTCAGACTTTCTCAGTCACCAAATGTCAATAAATAAGTAAATAAAATACCTTTCCCTCAGTGTACATGTGTTTATCTCTCTATCATTGGAGGACTTGCAGGACTTGACCCAGAATCATGTGACACTCCCCCTAAACCTGAATGTTTCCCTTCCCCCAGTGTATGTCTGTATGTCTCTTTCCTTGGAAGGCTTGTAGGACTTTGTCTCTTAAGTCATGGGACCCCCCAGATTATTATCTTTCCCTTTGTGTACATCTATACATCACTCACTGTTATCAGACAGATCATAGAACTTTATCTACAACCCTGTGACCCACCCAGTGTTAATTTTTAATCTGTGTACATCTGTATGTCCTCCTCTCTCTTTCAAGGGCACAAAGGACTTTGTCTGCAAATCCTTTGACTCCCCCCTCACCCTGATATAACCCTTTCCCATAAGTATATCTGTATTACCTCTATTAGCGGAGGGCTCTCAAGATTTTAACTTCAAGTCCAGTGACACCTTTTCCCTCTCGTTACTTTTCCATTTCTGTAAGTATGTATACATCTCTATCATCAGAGGGCTTGCAGGCTTCATCTGAAAGGCCTTTGACCCATTCACCTCTGACATTACTTTTTCCTCTTTGTATGTCATTCTACCTCTCTGTCATTGAAAGGTTCACAAGAATTTGTCTGCAAGTTCTCTGACCCCCATCCCTGATGTTTCCTTTCCCTCTGTGCAGATATCTATAACCCTCTGTCATTGGAGGGGTCACAGAACTTGATCTATGTGTCTTATGGCCCCCTCCCCCCAGATCAGCTTTGTGTGTGTGTGTGTGTGTGTGTGTGTGTGTGTGTGTGTGTGTGTGTGTGTGTGTGTGTGTGTGTGTGTGTGTTTATATATATATATATATATATATATATGTGTGTGTGTGTGTGTGTGTGTGTGTGTATATATGTATGTGTGTGTGCGTGTGTTCAAATATCTCTCTCTCTGCCAACAGATGGCTCATGGGACTTCATAGGCAGTCCTGTGACCCCCCCCCCTCCATCTTTAACATTGCATGTCCCTCGGTGTCCATATATTTTCTCTGTCATGGGGGCTTGCAGAACCTTTGTCTCCAAGTGCTATGACCACCCTTTTTCTGATGTTACCTTTCCCTCTGTGTACATCCATATATCTTCCTGTCATCAGAGGGCTCATCAGACATTGTCTATAAGTCCTATAAAAACCCTGTTCCCCCTTTTACATTTCTCTCTGTGTATATCCAAAAATCTCCCTGTGTATTCAAGTTCTCTCTGATCTCCATCTTTAAAATTACCTTTTCCTTCTGTATATGTGTACATATCACTCTGACACCAGATGGCTTGTAGAACTTTGTCTGCAAGTCCTGTGACCCCACCCTTTTCATGACCTCATCTTTCCCTCTGTGTATGTCTGTATATATCTCTGTATCAGAGGAGTTGTAGGACTTTGCATGTCCTGTAACCAACTCTGTCTCTCATGTTGCCTTTCCCTCTCTCTATTTCCATATATCCCGTAGTCATTAGAGGGTTCACAGGACTTCATCTGCCAAGACAATGATCCCCCATCCCTCACATTACTTTTCCCCCTGTTTATATCCATATATCTCTGTCATCAGAGGGTTGCAGGTCATCATCTGCAAGTCTTTTGACCCCCTGACTCTGACATCACCTTTCCCTCTGTATATATCAATATCTATCTTCTACAGAGGAGGGATCACAGGACTTCTTCTTCAATGCTTGTGACCTCCCTACAATGATAGCTTTCAATCTGTGTATTTCTGTATAAGCTTCTGTTATGGGAGTACTCACAGGCCTTTGTCTACAAGTCCTTTGACCCCCACCCCCCATCCTGGATGTGACCTTTTCCTTTGTGTATGGTCTTATGCCTCACTGAAAATGGATGTCTCACAAGACGTTGTGAGTTCTGTGATCTCCCTGGTCCCTCATGTTAACTTTCCCTCTGTGTATGAATGTATATTTCTGTAGCATCACAGGCTCACATGACTTCTTATGAAAGACCTGTGACTCCCCAACATCCCTGACATTACCTTTCTTTCTTTTCTTGCTTTGTATGTCAGTATACCTCTGTGCCATTGTTTGGTTCATATGACTCCATATCCATGTCCTGTGATACCTCCATCCTTGACATAACCTTTCCCTCAGTGTAAATACATGTATATCTCTCTCATATAAAGGCTTGCATGACTTTGTCTGCAAGTCCTGTGCCCTTCCCCATCCATAACATTACCTTTATATCTGTGCATGTCTGTATATCTCTCTGTCATCAGAAAGCTTGCAGGACTTCATTTGCAAGTACTGTGACCCTCCTGTCCATAACTTACTTTCCTGCCTGTGTATGTCTGATACCTCTCTTTTATAAGAGGACTCACAGGACTTCAGTTACATATCAAGAAACACCCACCATGTCCCTAAAATGACCTTTCTTTCTGTGTATGCCAATAAATGTCTCAGTTATCAGATGACTCACAGGACATTGCAAGTACTGTAACCCCCCTCCTGTTTCTCATGATGTACTTCATAATGATCACTGCTGCAGTAGCCTAAGCTATAGGGATTATATCATGCATAGGATTTAACAGCTGGCCAGCCTCCAAAGCTTCAGGCCACCTTCCATGCACCCAAACTGTTAGCTCAAAATGAGCTTTTACTAAAAGACAGGTTTGGGCACCATGCTCCTGTGATGGTTTTCAAGGATCAGCTGTTGACTTGTGCTGTTCCAGTGTTGGGCAGATAAGTTCACTTTGGGGAAAAACCTTCCACATATTATTTTTAATGTTTAAATTTACCTTCCTGTTTGAAAAAGTATGTTTTAAGTTTAGAATGTGTGTTTTTATCGACTGTCACATGACTTTGCTGTAGTTTTAAACTGGAGTGCAGTTTGTTCATTGACAGTTTCAGAATTGGTTTAAACATTCCAAAACCAATTTTTGTTAGTGGAAAAATCTGCATTTAAATTAATTTTTGGGTGCTGGTAAAATGTATTAGAGTGAGTTTTACTGGGTATTTATTGGGAAACATGACGTTATACTACTTTTGAAATTGTATTGGCTTGTGCTACTTTGTTTCCACATGAAAGAGGCACAGTTTTTGGCTTAACCAAGAAACAAATTACCAGTCCCATTTTTGGTTCTTCTTTCAGTCACAAAAAAGTTAACTAAACAGCTTTTGCCACTACCTCTGGCTAGCAAATTACTTAGCTGCAGATGGGTGACTCTGTTGTGGCCAAATCTGTTTCCACAGACCACTCATCTTTTTCCCTGGAGCCATCTGGTGTTGTCCATATAACCACTATGGACTGGGGATTAGCATGTCCTCTGCAGTTGTTGAAATCCTCTCAGGGGGCAATGAAGAGTCACTTTTGTTGGTGTAACAAGAAGGGGCAGGGAATGTGCCTGTGCTTTACCAGAATGTTATGCCCTTTCCTGGGAACCTGTTTCTACCATTAAAAAAACTGTCTGAATTTTCATTTCAAAAAGAAACAAAAAAACTAACCCTATGTCTTCCCATGCTCCTGTTTCACTGGGCAGGGCTAGTTTGGCTCAGGGTCTTATACAGGCTTTTGGTCCTTCTTATCAGGTGGTTTCTGGTAAGAGATAAATGGATTCCTCTTTTCCTGAATAGATGTAAGAAATTGATGGGAGAGATACAGATTTTTCTCCTCAGAATTCCGATTCAGACTCTTGAGTAGCGTATGTTATCTGAATTTACATGTCAAGGATTTTCTTTTTCTAAAACTATTTTCAGAATGTGTCAGTGTTTTCAGTGGAAGAAGACTGCGATTTCGCACTTCCTCAGAAAATGCTATGAGCTGTTACAACTGGAATTCCCAGAACCTTCACCAATCCCACAGTCCTGTCAGCATTGATGGATATGTTTGTCAGAGTCTGTGGTTTTCCTGACAAGACAGCCTGATAATCTTAAAACTGCAGATAGAATGTACAAAGTTTCTTGGCCTTTCCTATGTTTATACAGTCATCCCAGACCTGACACAGCAACTATAGCTTTAGTCAATCCAGCTGCTGCCAAGAATTTTGTTAATTTCAGTCCTTCCCCTTCTGACAAGGATGGTAAAACTTTTGATAAGTCTGAGAAAAAGTATATATTTCTTCAACTTTAATTTTTAGAATTTTCAGTTGTCACACTGATATGTTGAAGTTAATTGTAGTTGTGAAAGTTCTTGTGAGTAAAAAAAACTGCTTTGTATGGTTTACTTTCCTCCATTTCTCAGGTCACTGCTCATGTTTATCACTCTGGTGATACTGCACCTAGGGCTGGTGACACTGAAACTATGCTGAGGAGGTTTGCCTGGGTGCATTCACAGAACCTCCCAGATTTTAAATTCACCTATGGATAGAGATTTAGGTTTTTGGACCATCTACTGCAGAGGTTATAAAAAATGCGACAAGAGTGGTAAGCTGATACAAAAAAAAATCTCTAATGTTTTTCAGTCCTCTTTCTCTAAATTTTCTAAGTGCTTTTCTGGTCCCTTTTCCAACCAGACAAAGCCAGAGACAAAGCCTGGGCTCAATATCAGACCAACAAAACCCAGATCTCCCTCGATTTGTCTCATCATCTAAGAGACAAAGCCAATAAACAGTTCAAAAATCCTAAAATAATCGTACTATATTTTAACCCAAGAAAAATACCAAAAGTATCCTAAAAAAAATCTGGGCTTCTGTTCAGCTGTTAAACCCAGGACAACCCAAAACCCAGTACCTAACCATACAAATTCTTCAGACATTAGAGCCACACAATTTAATACCTAGTTTACAAACTCTATACTAAACCTAGATCAAGCCAGCAATACTCCTCTAAGCATTCCCACAGTTCCTGGCAATACTTTCCATACTTTTCCCCTGAAAACTGTAAAAACCAGCATTATAAAAAAAATGCTCAATAAACTTAGGCCTGCTCCTCTTGTTGCTGATAATCTCCTTTCTGAATACCTCAAGTTAGCTGCTGATATAATCACAATCTCTATCTTAATCAATTACTCCATAACGGAAGAGTACATTCCCAAGATCTGGAAAATTTCCTACATCACTCTATTACATAAAGGTGGTACATCTACTGACTTCTCCAATTATAGGCCTGTTGCCACTTTATCTCCACTATCCAAAATTCTAGAGAAATGAATCCATTCCCTCATGCCTTACTTAATTTCCAATAACCTTCTAACTAATTACCAACACAGCTTTAGACTCAACCACAGTACCACTATAGCTCTTTTAAGCTTCACAAACTCTATCAAACATTTCAGAAATAATAGCCATCTAATCTCCTCTATTTTCTTTCATATGTCCAACATTTTTGATGCCATCTTCTATCAGAAACTCCTCAATGAACTTTCATCCCTTAAACTAAGCCATTCTGCCCTTACATGTTTCCACAATTAATTAGCTGACCATCAGCAGTCTGTAAGATGGCAACATAAACTCTCTTGCCTACTCCTTGTCTCATTAGGCATCCAACAAGGATCCATTCTAGTTCCTCTCCTATTTTTCATCTTCAACAACAAGCTTTGCACTGCCACCCATCAGGCCACTGCCACACAATACACTCACAACTCCATACTCATATGCGCAGCTCCCTGTCTTTCTAAGCTCCAAAAATAACCAAAAGATCCTTTACAGAGGTAGAATATTGGCTTTCTGATGCTCAGTTAATACTCAGTCTCAATAAAACTAAACTTATGATTTTATCACACAACAAATCTTCAGACTTCCTGTTCCTCTTAAGTATACATTCTTCTAATAATACAAAAAAAATTAACTTGTTTCTCACACTAAGCTTCTTGGTGTTACAATCGATAATAAGTTGAGTTTTGACAAACACATTATCCTAACTATAAATTAGGCTCTCTCTACAGAGACAAACCCTTCCTCACCAACTCCACAAGACCACCTATTGCCAGAAAATGCCTAATCTCTACTCTTCTTTATGCCTCACTTAAACTCAGTAATCTGCACAAAACAGACCTGGCAAAACTAGATGACTGCAACAACAAAATTGTCAGATCCACCACCAACTCTCCTTATAGCTCTCATTAATGTACTACCCTACGCCAACTAAACTGGCTTGTGCTCCCCAGTTACCTCACATACACCCAACTCACTATGATCCACAGAATAATTTACCTCCCAGACAAGTGTCCTGCAATCCACAACCTATTTTTACTCCAGTCTATTAAAAGACTACTTAGATATTCTGGCAAATGCCTCTCACAAGTCACAAAAGCTAACAACTTTTCTGGTGATTCTCTTTACTCTAACCACCTTGACAGAACATGGAACTCAATCCCCCAAGACATACTTACCACACCAAATCACCTACAGTTCAAATTTCTCCTCACATCTCACATATCTAATTTTTGTCTCTGCTCCTGGGTGATTCGTTCCCCTTCTTCCTGACATCTTTAAACCTTGTTATCCTTCTATGTACCACTGTCACGTGGGTTTCCTCCGGGTGCTCCGGTTTCCTTCCACATCCTAAAGACATGCAGTAGGTGGATTGGACACTCTAAATTAGCCCTAGGTGTGAGTGTGTGCATGTGTGTGCCTTCTGTGGAAGGTTGGGTGCCGGGCTGGCAACTTGCCACCGTAAAACTCCACTGCCAATCATGAGCGGACAGATGATCCGCTGTGGCGACCTCTAACTGGGAAAAGCCGAAAGAAGAAGAAGAAGATCCTTCTATGTACTACTGCTGTTTGAGCTTATGTATTGTGTAATTCATTTGTAACAATCTTTATTCTGTTTGGGGCTTTTCCTCCTGAGCTTCCACTGAAAAAAGGCTTATGCCCAGTTGGACTTTCCCGATCAACAAACATTAACTAAATAAATAAATAAAATGAAATAGTAATTTTGGCAAGAAGCAAAACAAATAGTCTCAGCAAAATGTTGGTAAAAAGACACAATGGCAGGGAGGTTCCAAAAAGAAAGCAGGACCCCCCCCCAGAAAAAATGACAATCAAATAAGTCAAAATAACAATGTAAGGGACCCCCCCCCCAGCATCCTTACCATTCTCTTATGCCATCCAGAATGCTTGACTCTCCATTTATAACTGTATCAACAGATTGTTTCAGACATATTGTTTCTAAGACTGATTCAGCTGGGTTACAGATGGCAGTGGTATGAAATTCCTCCTTTCCAGGGAATTACTCTACATCCACCAGACTAAGCCCTTCTGTTCACACCCATTCTACAGCATATGCTTTTCCAGTGGATAATAAGAAACAGTTCATCCTTCCCAGCTGGGAAGAGATTTTTTATTCATAAGTGTTTCTGGTGTGAAAGAGAGAAGATTCCTGGAGACCAGTTGTGGTCCTTTCTTTCCTAAGTAATTTTGCGATAGTGCCCAGTTTCAAAATATATTCACCACACAACCACTTACCCCTTCTTCCTCATTGTTGTTTTTTGATAACCTTAAATTTAAAAGTTTCTTTGTCATCAAATACCTATCCACCCAGACTTCAATTGTTTCTTAAGGTTTTATATATCTGGATCACATTAACAGTTCTCTGCCTTAACCATTGGGTTTTTCACTGCTGTAAGACTGCTAACTAAGTGTCAACTCCAGCTATAGTTCATTATATTTAGAAGATTTGTGTATCTTTGCAGAGTCTTTTTCAAAGTGTCAGTAATCTCTCACTTGGGTGGGAGATCTCCTATGCAAGCTGGGCTTCCAAGAGAACATGAAAAGTCTTTTTAGACTCCATCACAGCGAAATGTGTTCCTGGGGTGTCTGCTAGACACTTCACAGTGGTAGATTTAGGTATGGGGGCAAGGGCACCCACTGCTCCTTTTTAAACCCATGTTATTTATTTATTTATTTATTTATTTGTTTTAAAATCAGAAAAATGTACCACAAAAATGGGTCATTTTCTGGTTTCACCTTACACTTTTTTAAAGTGTTTCAGTGAAACTTCTTTCACCGGACTTTGAAAAAGACAGAAAACACGTTATGTTGAAAATGGAAAAATGTACCACCAAACAGTACATTTTTCGTTTTCAACTTCAGAGTAAGGTGCATTATTTTCTCTGAATGAATCCCAGACTGTCACCAAATGTGCCTAATACACCAGAGATGTGATTGGAGGCTGTAGTCATGTGATTTTTTTTTTTATAACGATACTACCTTGCTCCTCCAGCTGCATCACCATTGTAGTTGAGTCAGGCACATTGGTGAGAGCTTCAATATAGAATTCTTTGTGTAAACAATTTTAACCTTTAAATTAGATTTTAAAGTAATCAGAGATTGACAAACGACTTTGCAGAGTAACTCTGATTCAGTAGGGCTAGTATTTGAGTGTGAGTGAGTTATTCTGCCCTAAGGTATTCATTCTTTTTTTACTGAAATACTAGTTTGAAGGCACCAAAGCAGTATCACTTTTGTTCACTGGTGAAAGGGCAACAGTTTTCTCAGCATTGCTGTAAGGAAAGTTACCTAACAGTGAAACAAGGATTGAGTAGAAAACTACAGGAGGGGGAGCAAATTAAAAAAGGCAATCATTTCATAATAGCTATTATGAAATTACCTTTTTTTAAATTTGTTTCCCATCCTGTAGTCTTCTATTCTGAATCCTTGTTTCACTTCGAGCTGTGGTCATTCACAGTATTTGTGAAAAAATTATATTTTCCTATCCCTTTCTCTTCACAAACAGACATGAGTGCATACACACATACACATGTATAAATGAGTGTGTGTGTGTGTGTGTGTGTGTGTGTGTGTGTGTGTGTGTGTGTGTGTGTGTGTGTGTGTGTGTGTGTGTGTGTTTCAGTGTATTCATTCCCTTATTTATTCAGCAGAGGAGGACTCCTGTACTTGTCAGGTGTGGTACAATATAAAGCAAGTCCAGTCACAGTTCTGTTTTACAGTATAGTACCATATGTACTCCACTTTTTGTTTCAGCTACATCTAAAATGTATGAGGTTCTCGCTAATAAAACCCACATTTTTTCTTTTCTTTTTTATTTTGAGAGTTTTTCTTTCATAGCCAGTAAGGAAGACCTGATGGGGAATTTCTCTCTAAAAGATGAAGTTTTAGTGTGTAGTCATCTGTATTCATGGTAGTTCCTTCCTTGTATCTGATTAGCCAGATTTAGGCTGTACTTATATTTATTTTGTATACCAGCAATTGCTTGAATATACATGCATCTTTACCTCTCAACTGTACAGATTTTCGCAGAACATCCAGATTTTTGCCTCAAGTATTTGGTCTTTTCCTCATAAAAATCCATGGTTTTCTCTCAAATCACAGATGATTGAAGTCACTAAACAATGACCAAATAATGACATATATTTGAGTTTCAGACTTAATATCCTTCAGAAAATACACACATCCTTTTATTCTAGCAGCTTTCTAAGTTTATAAGGGCAATATTTAAAATATGTTCCTATTTTTGGGCCTTTCTTCCCCCATTATTTTTGGCTTTGTCCAGATTTCTTACATTAAGAGGTTGAGAGGTATGTGCATCTAATATACAGAAATCATGACCTCTTTATCACTCAGAAACATTTAAAGTTTATGAGCATCAGATAAGTCATGTTTAGTCAAGCTCATGCCATCATTGTATTTGATAACAGCTACTGCTTTATGATTTGGAAAGTCAACTTGTATCCAGCCAAATGTTATCATTTTGATCCATATGTATGGTGATAGGCATACATGGTTTCTTTTCATTTGAGGATGACACGACAGATCATATCAGAGTATTCATATTTTGTCATTCCTCCATGTCAAAGACTATCCTCTGTGACAACCAAACATAACAGGTATTGCTGACCATACTGGGTTTATGAAAAGAAAGAGAAAATTTAAATGAAGAATGAAGACAGAGAGAAGGATGTGTTAACAGGGCATGAAAAAGAAGGTCTTTGTACATGATAAGAAATATGAGGTAGGAATGGGGGCTTTTCAGCAATTGAAAACTTATACAGTCAAAGCTTGGAGCTCACTGGGTTAGTCATTATTAAGCCTGATGCTTGTGAGGAGAGCATTTACAAAAAATCTCATATTCTAGTTCAAAGGGTTGCATATCAAGGAGGCCCAACAGGTAATGGAGCGACAGCATGATAAAGAAGGGAATTCCTCTTCTTGGCAACTGGAATTAGGACTATTACCAGTGCTAATATCTAGAATGTTCACTTAGTCTGTGTAACAAATTCAGCTATCTTCTTACAGCATGTAAGTGTGTGTCTGTGTTTGTGTGTGGGTTTGTGTGTGTGTGTGTGTGTGTGTGTGTGTGTGTGTGTGTGTGTGTGTGTGTGTGTGTGTGTGTGTGTGTGTGTGTGTGTGTGTGTGTGTGTGTGTGTGTGTGTGTGTGTGTGTGTGTGTGTGTGTGTGTGTGTGTGTGTGCCTGTGTGCGTGTGTGCGTGTGTGCGTGTGTGTGTGTGTGTGTGTGTGTGTGTGTGTGTGTGTGTGTGTGTGTGTGCGTATGTGCGTGCGTGTGTGTGTGAGTGTGTGCCTGTGTGTGTGTCTGTGTATCTGTGTGTGTCTGTGGGTGTGTGTGTGTGTGTGTGTGTGTGTGTGTGTGTGTGTGTGTGTGTGTGTGTGGGTGTGTGTAATACTGGAAACACTGTCCTTATCACGACTACCAATGATCAGGTTCATAGATTCCTAGGTAAGTACTAGGCTTGCTGCCCTTGCTGACCATTTTAAGCCTAGCTAATTTCCCTTTTTGTGCTTAAACCTATCCCATTTGGTGTTAGATTGGCCTTACCCATCGCATGGTCAATAATTATATATTACCTCTAATAAGAATAATTGGGATCATACCATAAATAATTTGAAGGGACGTATACATGAGATAAAGCGTTTAGGAGCTGCCTCTGTCCATTAGTAGTTCAGGGGCAGTCCTGGGGTAAATTTTCTGTTTCCCATCCATAGATCTGTTAAAGTGCAGTTTAAAATATACATAAATAACATTAATTACCTCTTAGTCTGAATCGAGAATAACTCTTCAGGATGTGCAAAACACTTTCTTTTTATTTAAATCCACATATGTCAGCTCTGGGAGGCTAGCTTCACAGATTAAAAATCAGTCTCACCAAGCAGTAAAAATACACAGGTTTTAATTTATTTTCTTATCAGTATCATGCATGCAGAGTACCGACATTGACAAATAGGATTTCTGCAGACTCTCGTACTTCTCACTTAGTGCTGCATGTAAACACTCAACAATCATGTTTTTAGTAACAATAATGTTTTAGAAAAACACAAGCCATCTGGCTTGTTAATCAGTCTTGTTTTCCAACCTGCCAGTTGTGCCAGTAACATTCTAACTCCCCAACATTCCTTGTAACTACCCATCCCAGCCTGGGAAGGTCAGAGCTTGTTTACAGCCCTCAGATATGGCACAAACCTATAAGTATTTTATTTATTTATTTTTTTTTTTGTACAGGGGGAATAGGAGTATTACAAAGACTTTTAGCTGGTGCTATTTATTTCTTGTTGTATCAAAGACTGAATTACAGGTTTGATTTCCTATTGTGCTTCTGATTTCAGTGGATACTATGGAATTTTAGGGAGGGGGTTTTATGGATTAAATTTTATTTTTACAGGTTTTGCAGATTTTAATATACCTTCTTCATTAGCATGTTTATCCCATAAGTTAGCAGGTACCTGCTGCAGCAGTTTTCAGTTGTTTGTATGCCTACAAAAGGCTTTTCTTAGCTTTTGCTATGAATTGTAATACTTCCCCTATGATTCTGTTGGAACATCTAGATACACCCGTTCTGGTGTGCAATAAATGGTACCACCCAGCTCACACAGAAGATTTGCTGGCGCAGTTGTACTCAAAGAAAAGAATGCCTTTCTTGTCAATCAGACCTAAACAAAATGGGTATAGGTTTTAAAACATGATATGTAACAGTAGGATTTGTTACACCAACTGCCTTTACTTTGTTTCTATACTGGTGTTTGACTGTCAGAAGTAACTTGTAATACTGACCTAGTGTTGCCAGTTTCACCAGGAATAGAATTTGCTTTGAATTTATTTCTACTTTAACATAGGGTAATTAGTACGGTGATTTGCAACACTTAATAAGGACTTTAAGTCTTTTTCCTGCCAGTCTATCAGCACTTGCCTTATTTGATTTTGTACAGAGCTTGCAAACCCTGCACAAAGGCAGCTGCCATATCTAGTTTAGCTTGTTCATTTGGGTCTGGTATTTCTGAATGTCTAGCAAACACTGCTTTAAGATGACTCAAATAATCTGCATGAGTTTTCTCTTTATTTTGCCTACATGCCTGGCACACTTTTGTAATTTTACAATGCTATCCTTTTATCTATAAGTGCATTTCCTGTGGGAGTAAAATGTGTTATTTTAGCCTTTTCTAGTAACTGAGTTCTTGTTTCATTTGAAGTAACTTCCCAAAGCAGCTGGTTTAAATCTGTCAAAGTAGGGGTATAATAGTTTTTTCTAAATCCCCCCTTAAACCTTCATGGATTTTTTTTTCAGTTAGAAAACATTTAGACATAATGTGCAAATTAGCATTAGCCCCACCCATTTTTTTAAAGGTGCCAAAAAATCTTCTGCAGAGGCAATAGCCTCTTCTTGTCCTACCCTATCATGTGCGCAATTGTGAGAATGTCAAATACTAGTGCTCCTGTTGGAAAGGTAAAAGCTTGTTGAGAATCATAGGAAAAAGAAAGAAAAACCTTTTTGACTGCAGATGCCTATTCTAAAGATAAGAGGCGAACAAGAGAAATAAGTTTGTTTATAACAGTACCACGCTGAACATGTGTTCAAAAATGCAGAGGTATGAGAAATTTTCTTTTTATTTAAATCCACATATGTCAGTGCTGGAAGACTATTTTCACAGATTAAAAATCAGCCTCACCAAGCAGTAAAAATACACAAGATTTATTTTATTTTCTTATCCGTATCATGCATGCAGAATACCGATGTTGGCAAATAGGATTTCTAAAGACTCTTATACTTCTCGCTTAGCACTGCATGTGAACACTCAACAATCATGTTTTTAGTAACAATAATGTTTTAGAAAAAACACAAGCCATCTGGCTTGTTAATCAGTCTTGTTTTCCAACCTGTTATATTACAGTGCCAGTAACATTCTAACTCCCCAACATTCCTTGTAACTACCCATCCCAGCCTGGGAAGGTCAGAGCTTGCATACAGTGTGTTCTTTCTTGCATTCAGAAACCAGTCTTTATAACATCCCTTAACCCCTTCAGCACTTTCTTTACCTTCAGTCATCTGTTAATACACTTGCAGCTTGATATTAGAATGCAGTTGTGAAACACTCAGAACTACAATAAGTATGTGTGGTTGGCATAACTATGCATCTATACTGCATATAATTTTTAACATGAACAAATATTAAATAATTCATCAAACATATTTGAAAGTTAATATGCATTTTGTGTAGAATAATCATGAGGGATGCATTTTTTTCTAACAGATCCAAGTTGGTCTTGAATATGGACAAGAGTTAACTTTGTATTATGTGGATAGGGAGGCTGTTCCAGAGCAGCAGTGTCCTTTGTGAGATCTACCTTGTCTCTCCAAACTGCTCTGTTGATGTCGCAGAAAAGGTTTAGATCCCTAGACTGAGTATTTCTGAGGTCATGTGAATTTCTGATGTGCAGTAAATCCATCACTAATGGGTTAGAGGATGCCTTGTATGCCAGACAGAGGTTGCATCTTAGCAGTCTGTAGGATACCAAGTATAGCCACAAGGCTTTGAGTCAGTTTATATAGGACATGTTGTTTAGGCCTTGTATCCTTTTAGTAAAGTGTCTCTGTGGGCATTCCAGTTGTTGCATGTGTCTGGACAGATACATGCCAAATGGAGCATTATATTCAATGACTGGCCTAATGAAGGTTGAGTAATTGGGGACAATTATCTAAACACATTCCCTTTGCTTATAAGCTGTGCGGTATAGACAGACTTTCTTACAACAATGGACATATGTTGGTCAAAAGTTAGGTAACTGTCCACATAAGTTCATAAATCCCAAACAATTGGATCAACTCTTAAGGACATATTGTCAGTGTGGTAGCTCCCTGGGGTAGATAACATCCCAAAGGATATACTAATGCATTTTTTGGCATTTAGTTTCAGTCCATGATATTGGCACCAGTTATTTATTTGGGACAAACCTCCTTGCAGGATAGCTAAGTAATTTGGGGATTCAATGACTTCTAGCTTGTAGTCAGCTGCAATCTTAGTCATCCAGAGCCCTTTCATATAGGCTTTTACTACAGAAAATAGATGTCAATATGTTCTCTTTGTGGAGGTAACTTCCCCTATTTTGATTTATTTTATCTTATCTGTGACCCAGTTGGCAATTCAGCAGGTAACACAGGGAGTTATTCCCAGTTTATTTAGTTTGTTTTACCCTGAGTGGGGATTGTATCAAATGCTTTGGCCAGGTCAAAGTATATGGTCTGTACCTTTTTGCCTTCATCCATTACTTTGGTGACCTTTTCAAAAATTCCATCAGATTGAGTAAGCATGACCTACCCTTGATGAAAATGTTTCAAATTTTTGTTAGTTGGGATATTTTGCAGTCATCCTAATGATAAAGGTCATCAGCTGGGTATAACAACCCTGTGTTTCTTATGCTTAGTCAAACACTCTGTGTATGCTATGCTGACGAGGTCATAACAAGGCCAAAATATGCATATCCATAGCTAGTGGGGTATGGCTTTATTGGCCTGAAATTGTCCATTAAAACGACTTCAAATGTAAAAGTCATGGGCAATCAGAATCGCCATATAGCTGAAACACCTGATGTTCATAAGGGTCATTTGCATATATCCCATGTGCCTCTGTTACAGGAGGTTTGGGAGGTCACTCATTGGAATTTCTCGCTTGGCTGGAGTTTTCATTTAGTTTTTACCAATTGTGTTTTCCCTGTGACCTTCTAACTCTTTGTTTTAATTTGTTATTTGGGATGTTTTTTCACTGTGACCTTCTAACTCTTTGTTTTAATTTGTTAGTTGTGATATTTTGCAGTCACCCTAATGATAATGGACATCAGCTGGGTATAACAACCCTGTGTTTCTTATACTTATTCAAACATTCTGCTTATGCTATGCTGATGAGGTCATAACAAGGCCGAAATATGCATATCCATAGCTAGTGGGGTTTGACTTTATTGGCCTGAAATTATTCATTAAAATGACTTCACATGTAAAAGTCATGGGCAATCAGAATCACCATATAGCTGAAACACCTGATGTCCATAAAGGTCATTTGCATATATCCCATGTGCCTCTGTTACAGGAGGTTTGGGAGGTCACTCATTGGAATTTCTAGCTTGGCTGGAGTTTTCATTTAGTTTTTACTGATTGTTTTTTCAGTGTGACCTTCAAACTCTTTGTTTTAAAATGCTATTTAAGATGTATACATGAATATTTTCAGGCCCCATTGATGCAGTATTTTTAGCTTTTGATACACTTTTAGGACTTGGCCTTGTGTGATAGCTGGAACTAAGCCAGTTTCAGTTTATCTTGAGGGACAGAAGATGAGGGGTAAAGTCTGAACTAAATTTATTGATCAGCAGGTTCATTATATCTCCAGCCGCAGTATAGGCAACATCGTTCACAATGAGCTCAGAGCATTGCTGAGTTGTGCTTTTCAGATTACGAACATAACCAAAAAGGGCCTTATGATTGTTTTTGGCTTGGGTAGCTACGTTAGCCACAAACTTAGCTTTAATGGGTTTTATTAAGATCCTGAGTTATTTTACTTCTTTGACAAAGGCTCTAACATTCTGGGAATTACTCTTCTTACTTGTAGTTAAAATTCTTTTTTCTTGTATTATAAAGCTTATTGATATTATGGTTGCATTTTAAGTTCATTTTTTATAACTAAAAATTATTTTTGTTACAAAGAAAACAATTATGACATGTAAACAGTAGCAACATTCATGTAAACTTGGCAAATTTTACCTGTATGTCATCAGTAAGAACAATACATTAACAGAACACTTATTTTGGTTTCAGTGACGCACTGATACAACTGATCTGTTGGGTATCTGAGGATTGTGAAAGGAACTGGACATTTACTGCAGCCTGTAAGAGGCCCAGCAGTTTTACAGGGGATAGCAAAATTGTTAAAACATATTCAGTC
Organism: Protopterus annectens; assembly: GCF_019279795.1. Classification (NCBI taxonomy): domain Eukaryota; kingdom Metazoa; phylum Chordata; order Ceratodontiformes; family Protopteridae; genus Protopterus; species Protopterus annectens. The sequence continues at coordinate 26,049,801 of NC_056735.1, read as the reverse complement.
AATTATTTGCCTATAGTATATGGCAGTGAGATCAGCCTACTTGTCTACATGTGACATGAGTCCTTTTGACTTGAATTTGATTTGTGTGAGTGCCACTGCTCAATTAAATGCAGCTTACGTGAAAGGAAATGAAATTGGATAAATCTGTCTGTTGTAATATCTGGAAAGGTACTGAAGTTATGGTTAGGTTAAAGCTGTCACTACAGAGCAAGACAGTCTCTGATTTGCTTTTTGGCCATGGTGCCTTTTGTGTTGAGTATGCATGTCTTCCCTCTGTTCATGCAGAATTTCTCTATATTTCAGTCTCCTTCATCATCCTGTAGGTGGACTGGTGACTCTAAATTGCACAGAGGTATGCATGTGGTGAGGGTGCAAGTGTTACATGTATGTGTGATACAGAAGACAGACAAAACAATCCACTTCCTTTCATTACTTGTCCTGTAGACTATATGGATGGTGATAGCTACCCATAGTGTTGCCAGAGAAGTCTAAAGTGACCTAGCAGCAGTGGATTGAAGGTTAGGGTTAGGTTTAACTTTAGGTTTAGTTTTATGCTCAGGTTTGGGAATAGGGTGAGCTGCCTCTACCATCGTAGTATTACCATCTGCTTTTGTGTAGGTCCTGCTTTATGCTTGGTTTTTCTGCTGTCTAAAAATATGTGTTGTTTGTTGGACCAATGCATATTTCTATGTATAAACATATTTCTAATAACCCTTTGATGCTTCTCAGGCATTCAAACTTGTAAAAAACTGTTCTGAACATTACTGCTTTTAAGAATTGATAGCTTTATGGTGAACATTAATATCTATGCAAGCATTTCTCTCTACACTGAAGTACTGTAAAAAACTGTACATTTATACTGAAATGCTTTGTGACTTTGTACTGTATTTGCTTGGACTATGGCTGAAAAGGGTGGATTGACCTGTCCAGAAACCTAGTTAACAAGTAGCAATAAATAAACAAACAAATAAAAAAAAATAAACAAGCAAATAGATGAAGTGTTAAGGTCAAGTAAGGATATGTTTTAGGAATTATGTAGAGCTTACATTTAGACAGATTTAAATTTTGCGTTTGGATTAGACCTAGAGCTATTATAATGGCTACAAGTTAGATAAAGTTTAAGATTATACTGTATCTTACATGCTTTATAAGTGCTTTGTTTCTCATAAAAAAAATGTGTGGATAGCCACATACTTGGTGTTTGTGTGACGAGTGTGAGTGTGTGTGTAGGTCAATGAAATATTAGGTTCACATATATTGTGGCTATTTTCACCTTCAGTGGGGCTCTTTCCAAATTTATAACTGCATATTCCCACTGTGCCATGGAAGGAGACTGTGACTTGGCATGGGCAACAAGTCATCTCCTCCAGGCATGTGTTGAAAAAGCTTGTACTATTTGTACATGTGCTGTGTACTGCACAGGAATTACCTGTTTCTACTACTACATCCACAGTGATGCCATGTGCAACTGAATGTATATTGCTGTTTTTCCACACATAATGTCAGTGCTTCTTTCCACAACCACCAAACCCACTGTCCCACTTTCACACTCCCACTCTGGTACTCAATTAACCAGACTGCACCCCCACTTTTGCAAATTCCTGGACTTGCCACTGCTTCAGTACAAAGAGATTTTCTTCCACAGAAAAAAAAATAGATTTATATTTATATCTATTCCAGGGATTTTCCACATATATTACGGTGTCTGCAAAGGAATATGTCAGGATTCTGAGGCTCATGACATCTATGATTCTCATGATACTTCTGCAAGACTCCCAATGACAAGGATACAGTGGCATTAATGCCCATTATTTTTTTCAAATTCCAGTTCCGGAATTTGTGAAAAGAGAAACCACTTGGCGGAGACATCAAATACCCATGAATACAGGTCTCCCCTTCTCCCCTCTTGCTCCAAACCAGTCAGTCATCACTAACACCTCAGACTTTACTTGGGTAACATTGTCGAGGGGGATAAAAGTGCAAGGTATCTGGTGCAACAACAGGCACAAGCACATAAATATAAAAGAGATACTTGCCCTTATCAAGACACTCAACTCTGTAAATCACCTTTGGTCACCATGCAACTTCTATTTGTTACAGACAATACCACAGTGATGTGGTACATAAACAAGCAAGGGTGAACCAGGTCTTATCCCTTATACATACTAAACATGTTATCATGGGATATAGCTCTACAGCGTGATCTCACTCTACAGGCTTCATATATTCCATCACAGCAAAACTGTGTGGCAAAGTAGCAGAGTAGGACAAAGCCAGACCCTCACAAATGGAAGCTTGATCATGGGGTCTTCCAAGAATTGATCTGTCTGTGGAGAGTTCCTCAAGACGACCTTTTTGCCTCCTCTCTGAACAATCAGCAATTGAAATTCTGCTCCATGCAAGATGGTCTGGAACACAGATGTCTTTTCTTTCTTTAGATAAGGAATGTTTATCTATGGTTTTCCAACCTTTCCACTGAAATCCAGGTATATATGAAAATTCAGAAGGAATCCACCAAAATCATTGCGGTGACTGTGTTCAGGCCCAGGCAACAGTGGTTCTCTCTTCTTTTGGAATTGGCTAGGAACAATTACCACAAGCTTCCTCAGACCCACATGACAACAGGGGTGTTTGATACATTTTGATCCCAAACAACTTTAACTGACTGCCTGGATGATAGGATCTTAATACATTTTAGGCACCATTTACTGAGGACATGCAGATTAGCAAATAAAAAAAGGTTTTCTAGTTGGTGCCAACAACATAACCAGCACCCAGTCAGGGCTAGTGCTTCTATGGCTTTACAATAATTGTGTGAGCTACTTTTCTATTGCCTGTTTTACTCCTCTATCAAGGTTTATCAGTGATTTCAGCAGTCTGCCCACAGATACCCCTCTTTCAAGACATTCTTATGTCAAAATGTTTTTGAAAGAGGTAATGTGTAAGAGACATCCATTCCTGCTTGGGATCTTAATTTTGTTTTAGAGAAGCTAATACATGCACCATTTGAACCTGCTCATCTGTTTGATTTTGAGGCTCATTACATGGAAAACAGTTTTTCTGGTTGTTATGACCTCCGCAAGAAGAGTTGCAAGCTCCTATGCTGTCTAAGATTTTCCAAAGATATGGGGTTTCCTTAAGAACTAATCCTTCCTTTATGCCTAAAATGGTATCAGAGTTTAGTTTACTCCAAACTATACAGCTTCCTGTGTTCTCCCCTGAACCCCAAAATGATGAAGAAAGGATGTTTCATGCCTTGGATGTCCACAGACAACTCGGGTACTATCTTGACAGAATAATTTTTTTCAGAACTTCTAATTAGTTGTTCATTTCTTGTGAAGATAAGAACAAGAGTCAGTCTGTGTCAGAGCAGACTGTTTCCAAATGGTCATCTTGGGCTGTAATCTTTTGTAATTCTCACCACAACAAATCTATTCCATTCAAGGTTAAAGCACATTCTATCAGGCCCTTTGCTTCACCTACGGCTTTTTCGAAAGGGTTGTAGTCTAGAAGTAGAACAGCAACTTGGACCTCTGTACCCACATTTTCAAAGAACTACAAGCTAGATTTTTTTCTCCAGGTCAAGGTAGGTTTTACTACAACCATTCTCCATGGGCTCCTGGATTCTTCTTCCACCTTTTAGCTATTTTCAGCTATGGTAATGTACCCATATAGCTTAGGCGACAGCACTAGTGATAAATATGAAGTACATAGTACAGTTGTGCAAGTAAACTTACCATAACAGTTGATGTTCGAATGGTCACTGCTGCAGTAGCTACTCCCTCTATCCCTGTTGTTTTTTGGTGTGTTTTTATACCAGGGTGTGGACAATTTTTTTATTGTTCCTAGCAATATCCTGTCAGGGCTTGGTCTCCTCCACTTAAATGGTATGAAGTCTCTGTAGGGCTTGGCAACTTGTCTTTTTAGTTAGCTCAGCTCAAGCGAATGGTTTGAGAAGATGGAAGTTACCTTGTAACATTGCAAGTTGACTGCCTGTTATATCCTATGCAGGATATAACCGATATTGCTTATGCAGTAGTTATCATTGGAGCATCTAATGTTATGGTACATTAATCACACAATGTACTTTCTTGAGAACATTAATGCACATAAAAGACAAACACTTACCTAGTCCCTAATGCAACGACAAGCACCAAACGAGGAAAAGTAAAAAACAACCACAAAGAGCTCCACAACTCTGCAGAAAATAATCTTTATTCCTCTGACGTCTCGGCCGTAGCCTTCAAGGAGTAAAGAACTTAAAAAACATTAACCTTATATATACTCTCAATGACTAATTGAGTAATTAATTAATTAACAACAATCAAAAGTAAAATCATAAAATTAAATTAGTACCCTCCAGTTCAAATCTTCATTTAAACCCTGAGGGTACAAAGTACCAAACTTTAAAATATAAGTGGCTTCTTTGGATAATAAATGTTGTTTAATATTGAGAGCATCAAAACAAGACACATTTATTTTATCCAAAACTGTGCCTTGAAGCCCCTCATTTTTACCATCATGAAATTTTTTTAAAATGCATGGCCACAGAACTTTCTTCTTTGTTGTTAATAATATCTCTGGCATGTTCCATTAATCTAACTTTAAATGCCCTTTTGGTTTCACCAATATAGAATTTATTACATGGCATTTGAGTGCATAAATAACGCCTTCAGAATTACAAGTAAAAAAATTACATGTATTAAAAACAACATTATTTATATAAGAAAAACTTCTAACTATAAAATTCCATGCCTTACATTTGCCACACTTAAAAGTTCCACTAAACAATATGCTCTGTTCTAAACTCACAGAAGGCAAAAAGAATTTACTTTTCACCAGACAATTTTGGATATTCTTACCTCTTTTATAAGAAAACCCTAACCTCACATCTAACCACAAATACGCATTACCAAGGGAAACAAAATATTTGCAATAATATTTAACCAATCTCACAATTTCAGTACTAAAACATCCATAAGTAGTGGCAAAGTACAAAATGTCACATTGCCAATTAATTTCAAAAATGGACACAATAGTGCATATTTTATGTCTATTATTTCTTATCTTCCTGCAGCTATTACCAAAAAACTTTTTATAATTTCTTTCAACCAATTCATTACTATACCCCCTCTGTTTAAACATCCCCACAGTTGTATCCAGTTCTCTCTTAAAGGCACACTCATTATTGCATAATCTGGAAATCCTCAGTATTTCACCAAAGGGCAAAGCCTCTAGTATATGAGGAGGATGGCAACTATCACCATATACATATTGTGTGCCTTCATCAAATTTTCTGTTAACTGATGTTTCCAAACTATTACCATCTTTAATATTCAATACAATATCCAAAAAGGAAATAGTTGTACAAATTCTAAAACCATCAAATTCTAGTGAAAATCTATTTCTATGTAATTCTGAAATAAAATTCTCAACTAATGCCTCACCATCCTGTATTAAAAAATTTAAATCATCTATAAACCTATAATATCTAATTACATGTTTACGAAAAAAGTAATTTCTGCACAAATACTCAGACTTAAAAAGGCCCATAGCCAAATTTGCATACATGGGGGCAAAAGCTGCCCCCATGGCTGTCCCTTGTTTTTGTCTGTATAGACTGTTATTAAATTCAAAGAAATTATGTGTTAAGCAAAAATGAATATGTTCTGTAACATATTCAGTAACTGGGTAATCACCCAGAAAAATTTAACAGCCTCCATACCGAACTTATGGCTGATGTTCGTATAGAGGCTCTTGACATCAAGAGTCACCCAGTACATACGATCATTCCACCTAACATTCTTAATTTTATCTTCAAAGTCAAAAACATCACAGATATAGGAAGGCAAGGTTTTAACTGTAGGTAACAAAAAACTATGTAGAAAAAGACCTATATCATGTAAAAAATAGTTACACCCTGAGACAATTGGTCTCCCAGGGGGTTGTGTTAATTTTTTATGTATCTTTGGAAGGCAGTAGAATAGAGCCATTCTACAACCTTCTATGCTAAATTACTTCTTAATGTCCGTTGCTGAGAAATAGCCTAGCCTTTCACCCTTCTTTAGTAATTCAGTATATTCACAAACTGAGTCATTGTACACAGTAAATTCTGTCTTTTCATAAACATTATGATCATTTAGATGGTCTTCACACATTTTGAGATACTGTGAATAGTGCATAACAATGAGCTTATTTCCTTTATCTGATGGTTTAAATACAATTTCCCTCATTTTGCTTAACGACTGTAGAGCTTTCCGTTCTTCTGAGATAAATTATAACGAACATCAGATTTACACTTCATGAACTCAGTATATGCATGTTCAGTAGAAAAATTCAACAAGTTTGACAAATGTACAACATCATTATTTAAAACTGGTGGCATGAAATGACTATTTTGTCTAACGCATTCAGTATCCAACTTGTAATATGCATTAAATATATTATCCAAATTACATGTATGAAAACTGTCTACAGATGAATCAAGGCTATCCATAGGTGAAACCACATTCATATTGTCATTCATATTACAAAAAAAACGTTTTAAATGGAGTTTCTTACAGAACCTGAAAACATCACATTTCATATCATGTAAATGTGAAATAACTGTCGGAATAAATTTAAGTCCACGATTGAGAACTGAAAGTTCAATATCAGTAAATGAATATCGAGATAAATTGATAACATCATTCTGCACAGAGGGTAAATGAGAATAGTCACCATTTACCTCTTTTATAACCCCCTTGTGGATATTATTCTTTCTGCACTGGTCCCTGAGCTTCTCGCTGACGTTTTCTCCCCTGTTGGCCTGCTCTGGAGTTAATGGTTTCACAACGAAAAGTCTCTTGAAGCCGGTTTGGATGTTGTGCTACTGGCAATGCAGGAAATTCAAGATTTAAGTCCCCCTCCTCTTCATAAGAGGTATTACCACCTTCTGATGCCATGAAGGAAGAGTTATAATTATGCATATCCCTATTCTCTTTCTGAAAGCGAACGTGATTACGTGGCTTCTTTCTATTGGCTCTTGAAAAGAAAGCCTTACCGTTCACATAGTCACGTAAATCTCTGAGTAATTTACCCTTCTTTCTTTCCAACAATAAGGTTTCATACTCCCTTAATATGGTATTGATATTGCTCAAGAAATCATCCACTATAGGGGCAGAAGTACACATTAATAAATTTTCCCAGAGTTTCTTTATTTCAATACCCAGTCCTTTTTGTTTAACTCTGTCCCATTCAATAAGTATGTGCACCCATTCAGACGCACATTTGTGTGCAGCTGCTACCAAACATTTGCGGAAAGCAATGTCAGTGTCTTTTTCTAAATCAAACGGGGTAGTCGGATCCTTATATACCCTCAACCCCCAAGGTGTTATATCTAGATTAACATACTTCTGTAGACCAGAAAGATTGAAGAACATAGCAGTCTCTTTCCACATACATTTTTCTAATTCATCAAATATAGACTTACTTTCTGAGTTAAGAGACACAGGTAACTTCTGACCCACATTATTAAAGGGATTAGGGTGACATTTATTTCTGTCATCCTCCCATCTCTCCCAAGCTGGAAACATGTTCCCAACCACATTTCTCTGTATGGAGCCACATTCTGTGCATTCCGAAGAGTTGGCTAGGAAATTATCTAAAGACATTTGAATACCATCCACAGTTTCTCAAAAAAACACGCGGCAGATGGAGTTGTGGATCACTGACCATGGAACCAAATGCAACGACAAGCACCAAATGAGGAAAAGTAAAAAACAACCACAAAGATATCCACAGGTCTGCAGAAAATGCGCTTTATTCCTCTGATGTCTCGGCCATAGCCTTCAATGAGTAAAGAACTTAAAAAACTTATTGTTGGAAAGAAAGAAGGGTAAATTACTCAGAGATTTACATGACTATGAGAATGGTAAGGCTTTCTTTTCGAGAGCTAATAGAAAGAAGCCACGTAATCACGTTCGCTTTCAGAAAGAGAATAGGGATATGCGTAATTATAACTCTTCCTTCACGGCATCAGAAGGTGGTAATACCTCTTATGAAGAGGAGGGGGACTTAAATCTTGAATTTCCTACATTGCCAGTAGCACAACATCCAAACCGGCTTCAACAGACTTTTAGTTGTGAAACCATTAACTCCAGAGCAGGCCAACAGGGGAGGAAACGTCAACAAGAAGCTCAGGGACCAGTGCAGAAAGAACAATATCCACAAGGGGGTTATAAAAGAGGTAAATGGTGACTATTCTTCTTTACCCTCTGTGCAGAATTATTTTATCAATTTATCTGGACATTCATTTACTGATATTGAACTTTCAGTTCTCAATCGTGGACTTAAATTTATTCCGACAGTTATTTCACGTTTACATGATATGAAATGTGATGTTTTCAGGTTCTGTAAGAAACTCCATTTAAAACGTTTTTTTTTTGTAATATGAATGACAATATGAATGTAGTTTCACCTATGGATAGCCTTGATTCATCTGTAGACAGTTTTCATACATGTAATTCGGATAATATATTTAATGCATATTACAAGTTGGATACTGAATGCGTTAGACAAAATAGTCATTTCATGCCACCAGTTTTAAATAATGATGTTGTACATTTGTCAAACTTGTTGAATTTTTCTACAGAACATGCATTTACTGAGTTCATGAAGTGTAAATCTGATGTCCGTTATAATTTATCTCAGAAGAACGGAAAGCTCTACAGTCATTAAGCAAAATGAGGGAAATTGTATTTAAACCATCAGATAAAGGAAATAACTCGTTGTTATGCACTATTCACAGTATCTCAAAATGTGTGAAGACCATCTAAATGATCATAATGTTTATGAAAAGACAGAATTTACTGTGTACAATGACTCAGTTTGTGAATGTACTGAATTACTAAAGAAGGGTGAAAGGCTAGGCTATTTCTCAGCAACAGACATTAAGAAGTAATTTAGCATAGAAGGTTGTAGAATGGCTCTATTCTACTGCCTTCCAAAGATGCATAAAAATTTAACAAAACCCCCTGGGAGACCAATTGTCTCAGGGTGTAACTATTTTTTACATGATATAGGTCTTTTTATACATAGTTTTTTGTTACCTACAGTTAAAACCTTGCCTTCCTATATCTGTGATGTTTTTGACTTTGTAGATAAAATTAAGAATGTTAGGTGGAATGATCGTATGTACTGGGTGACTCTTGATGTCAAGAGCCTCTATACGAACATCAGCCATAACTTCGGTATGGAGGCTGTTAAATTTTTTTCTGGGTGATTACCCAGTTACTGAATATATTACAGAACATATTCATTTTTGCTTAACACATAATTTCTTTGAATTTAATAACAGTCTATACAGACAAAAACAAGGGATAGCCATGGGGGCAGCTTTTGCCCCCATGTATGCAAATTTGGCTATGGGCCTTTTTGAGTCTGAGTATTTGTATAGAAATTACTTTTTTCCTAAACATGTTATTAGATATTATAGGTTTATAGATGATTTAATTTTTTTGATACAGGATGGTGAGGCATTAGTTGAAAATTTTATTTCAGAATTACATAGAAATAGATTTTCACTAGAATTTTATGGTTTTAGAATGGGTACAACTATTTCCTTTTTGGATATTGTATTGAATATTAAAGATGGTAATAGTTTGGAAACATCAGTTAACAGAAAATTTAATGAAGGCACACAATATGTATATGTTAATAGTTGCCATCCTCCTCATACACTAGGGGCTTTGCCCTTTGGTGAAATACTGAGGATTTCCAGATTATGCAATAATGAGTGTGCCTTTAAGAGAGAACTGGACACAACTGTGGGGATGTTTAAACAGAGGGGGGTATAGTAATGAATTGGTTGAAAGAAGTTATAAAAAGTGTTTTTATAATAGCTGCAGGAAGATAAGAAATAATAGACATAAAATATGCACTATTGCGTCCACTTTTGAAATTAATAATCAATGTGACATTTTGTACTTTGTTGCTACTTATGGATGTTTTATTGCTGAAATTGTGAGATTCGTTAAATATTATTGCAAATATTTTGTTTCCCTTAGTAATGTGTCTTTGTGGTTAGATGTGAGGTAAGGGTTTTCTTATAAAAGAGTTAAGAATATCCAAATTTTTCTTGTGAAAAGTAAATTCTTTTTGCCTTCTGTGAGTTTAGAACAGAGCATACTGTTTAGTGGAACTTTTAAGTGTGGCAAATGTAAGGCATGGAATTTTATAGTTAGAAGTTTTTCTTATATAAATAATGTTGTTTTTAATACATGTAATTTTTTTACTTGTAATTCTGAAGGCATTATTTATGCACTCAAATGCCATGTAATAAATTCTATATTGGTGAAACCAAAAGGGCATTTAAAGTTAGATTAATGGAACATGCCTGAGATATTATTAACAACAAAGAAGAAAGTTCTGTGGCCATGCATTTTAAAAAATTTCATGATGGTAAAAATGAGGGGCTTCAAGGCACAGTTTTGGAAAAAATAAATGTGTCTTGTTTTGATGCTCTCAATATTAAACAACATTTATTATCCAAAGAAGCCACTTATATTTTAAAGTTTGGTACTTTGTACCCTCAGGGTTTAAATGAAGATTTGAACTGGAGGGTACTAATTTAATTTTATGATTTTACTTTTGATTGTTGTTAATAAATTAATTACTCAATTAGTCATTGAGAGTATATATAAGGTTAATGTTTTTTAAGTTCTTTACTCCTTGAAGGCTACAGCCGAGACATCAGAGGAATAAAGCATATTTTCTGCAGAGTTGTGGATCTCTTTGTGGTTGTTTTTTACTTACCTAGTCCCTATTGCAACTTCTCCTTTATAGATCTGCTAATTACTATTCTTATGTCCATTTACAATAGTTACAGTTATGCAAGCAATAATGCCAGACAGGGTGAGTGTTACTGTATAAATAATACCTACCCAGGGGTGTTTTGAGGCGTGATGCTGCAGGCAGAGGTCCACTACACCCCTGGAAGAGTATTTACACAATAACACACACTCTGGTTGGGCATTATTGTGCTTATAGTATAGGTTATCTGTTAAATCGTTTATTATTTTTTTAATTACTCTCTCTCTCTCTGTATGTATGTATATATATATATATATATATATATATATATATATATTTATATATATATATATATATATATGTGTGTGTGTGTGTGTGTATGTATATATATATATATATATATATGTGTGTGTGTGTGTGTGTGTGTGTGTATATATATATATATATATATATATATATATATATATATATATATTCTGTTTCAAACTTGCTGTAGTATATGCTGGCAAATCATTGCGGTTCACATCACTAAATAATGCATTACATTTGAGTTTCAGACTTTATCATAGCTCTCAATATAATCAGGAATAAATCCAGAAGTAATCAGGGACACTTTTAAAATATTAGTGTTATTAATGTGGGATACTGACAGAATAAAAGAATGTGGATTAATACGCATATTCTGAAGTTAAAAATGTCTAAAACTCTATTTATTATCATTGTTAATTAAGAGTATTTCACCACCTTTTCTCCAAAAGTCACCAGCTTTAGGATTGAGGCATGCACTTCTAAAATTTGAGTCAAAATCGTAGGTGTATCTGACAGCTGAGAGATAGGGGCTTAATATCCTTCAGAAAATTCACGTTAATGTAAATTCCATTATTACAGCAGCTTTCTCATTTTATAAAAGTAATATTTAAAGTCTGTCCCTATTTTTGAATTTTTGTCCCCCCATTATTTTAAGCTTTATCTGGATTTTTTGAGCTAAGAGGTTGAGAGGTATGCATACCTCTTAATGCTGAGTTGCATCCACTGCTCAATTTTTCTCTCTCACCCTCTCTCTGTCACACACACACATACATATACTTCTGCTCTTATGCACTCAAGCACCCATGTGCTCACACACGCAGACAGAAACAGAAACACACTCACACAGACTTTTTTTTTTATTATCCATTTATTTTAATTGTTCACTCCCTAAACAGCAAAAGCTCTACTTATTGAGCATAAAATAATGGCTTGACTGCTCTCACTTTGACTTTTATGCAAGCATACACTCACACACAGACACAAACACAGACACTTTCTTATTTTTTTAATTTTCTTTTTTTTTTTAACTTTACACTACTAAACAGGAAAAGCACTGCTTAGTGAGCATAAAATAATGGTGTCCGTTAGCTTCCTAACAGTCCGAGCTCCATGACAGCATGATATGCTGCTGTGAAGCATCAAACTCATTTTTAAGCCAACATTAGTTGTACATTAACACCCTGCATGCGGCATTGGGTCTCAAAACACCCCTGTTATTTACATAGTAACACACACCTTGTCGGGCGTTATTGCTTGTTTAGAAATGGGCTGTTTGTAAATTTTGTATATATTAATATTTTTGATGTAAAATAGTTCCTCTGTCTAATGCTTTAAACATAGTATATATATATATATATATATATATATATATGTATATATATATATGTGTGTGTGTATATGTAAATGTTGTTGGAGGAAGTATTTTACATCCAAAATATAAGTCTGGTGATTTAATGTCTAAGCACACTCTCTCTCTCTCTCTCACAGACACACACACAAACATTTAGAAATGGTGTGGCTTTAAAAAGACATGATTAAACTTAATAATGTCAGGCATTAAACGTTTCTTACCTCCATACCTCTCAACTGTCCAGATTTTCAAGGAATGTCCAGATGTTTACCTAATTTTTATTTTGGGTGTGCTCCTCCTAAAAATTGTGGTTTGCTGGAAAATCATTAGGAGCTGAAGTCACTACATAATGGCCTACATCTGAGTTTTAGATTTCATTTCCTTCAAAAAATACAGGCTAAAGCAAATCTCATTATTCTAGCAGCTTTCTAAATATATATTTAAACTCTGTCCCTATTTTAGAGCCCCCTACCCCCCCCCCCATTATTTTAGGCTTTATCCAGATATCTTGAACTAGGATGTTGAGAGGTATGCATGCCTCATAACTGCTGCTGCCATTGGTCTACCACTCTGTCTCTCTCTCTCTCTCTATCTCTCTCTCTCTCTCTCAGACATATATCCACACTTCAGCTTTCATACATGCCAATCACACATACATTCAGACATAAACCTAAACACAGTGTAAAAAACAAAAAATAAAGACTGGAAAACAAACAAAAGTGAAAAACGGCTATTTGCAACAAAGCACGAACCACTTCATAAAACAAAAGCAGTTTATTGTAAGCGCTTTCGGCTGAGCCAATACCCAACCTTCATCAGACAAAATAACACAGTAAAACTTCTTTCTTATATAAATTATCTTGATCAATTTACCTCATTGGCAATCAATATTAATTAATTTAATTCTACATCATTTAAAGCACCAATGGGTACAGAAAAACATATATACAGCCACTCAATCGACATTGTGTAAAACCTAAGCACAAAACAGTCCTACACCATAGTAAATAATAATGCCTGCAACATTATTATAAAAATCAAAAATTCCTAACCAATCTCATATTCTTGAATTGTATCACCAGAATATTACGATTTACTAAAATAACGGGATATCTATATATTAAAATAACTATATGTTAAAATATACAGTATGTAGAAAAAAAAAAATATATATATATATGGATTTGTGGAATGTTTAACCTACATATATTTAACTTTCAACTAACTTAATAATAAATTACAATAAAATATAACATTACAATAAAATAAACATAAATCTAATGATGTACCAAGCAAATATATATATATATATATATATATATATATATCTATAGATATATATATATATATATATATATATATATATATATTTATAGAATGTCAACATTATAAGCAAAATACATGTTTTCAGACATTTTAAAATGAACAATATATATAAAATAAAAAGGCGTATCCATCTCCAAAATTCAAGGGCATGAATAAAAAACTAAAATTCAAGTCCTTGAGCATTGCTCTGAAACCCAAAATGCCTATCTAAACAAAAACCATATGCACATACATATTAAACACTATATCTAACATTTTCAGAATTAAATCACAACTTTTTTATAGGTGCATACTATTGATATAACTATTATTATCTATGCAAGGCTTTCAGTTTCAATCTGTATTTTATAGTAGCATATTCATTCAAACCTGGAGGAACATAGGCTGATGTTTTAATTTTCCATATAACTTCTTGTTCTCTAAATATAACTGCCATGGACCTCCCGTCACGTCATTTTGAACCTGCTGAAGAACAACAAAAGTAAAAGTGTGGTCTGGAAAATCGAAAGTGTGTTTGGCCAGTGCGTTAGTGGTGTCCCCCCTACCTATAGCGTAGTGATGCTCATAAATTATTTTTCTTAATTTTCTTTCAGTTTTACCTATATAGAAGGAGGGACACCTCTCGCATATTGCTGCATAAACCACAGCATTAGTTTCACAATTGTGTTTATCTTTTAAATAGTATACCTTTCCATTAATTTTAACTCTGTCTCTTGGTAGAATGTATCTACATTGTGGACATCTTCAACATTTGCTCATGTCAACCACTTTAGCATTTTTTGCACTCTTCTCTACCAGATTTTTTAAGATTGAGGCCTCTCCTATAAGTAAACCTAGGTTTAAGACCTATCATCTTACATAAAGTTTGATCTTCTAATATTATACCCCAATTCTTGATGATAATCTCTTTAATGATTTTGTGATCAATACTATATGTGAAAAGAAAATTAAGACTAAGAGACTAATTCCATTATTAGAATTACTGTTGGAATCAGAAGACCCTACATCCACCCTATTCATGATTCTGCCACTTAGAAGGGGCTTAAAATACCCTGAATCCCTTTTAATACTAACTTCTTTGATAGTATCTGTTATTAGTGTTTCAGGGTATCCTCTATTATGGAACATAGTTTTTATTATACCGCATTCATACATACAATCTTGGTGGTTGGAAATCATCCTTGCAGTCCTTACGAACTCCCTTTTACCACCGCCTTTTTCTGATGATACGGGTGGCTGCTAGTGTAATGCAAAAATGTGTTAGAATGTGTAGGTTTCCTATATATTGTGGATTTAAATCTATTATTGCCTCTGTCCTTACTTATCCTGACATCAAGATAATTAATTTCTTCTATTCCAATGGTGTATGTAAATTCAAGAAAATCAGTCATGGCAGTGATGCTGGCTATAAACCTAGGGATCTGATCAATGTGTCCTTTCCATATCAAACACATATCATCTTGGTACCTAGTCTACCATGCTACGTGCTCAATACATATTATTGTTAAATAATAAATTACGTTCCCAATAGGCCATTACGCTATTAGCGAAACTGCCTCCGCACTGGGACCCCATGGCTATTCCTATTTTTTGGAGAAAAAACTGTCCCTTAAATACCAGAAAATTATTGGATTATCTGCTTTTTTATATAACATAAAATTCCTGGTCCATTCAATTCCTAAATATTGGGGAATGACAGTATATAAATCTTTAACATCTATAATTAAGAAAATATACTGTTCATTGTACTCCATATGATTCATATTCTCCAAAAAACTCCAGGAATCCTTACATAACTGTGGCTCATCCTGGATAAACCTAAACACACACACAAACACACACACACACACACACACACACACACACACACACACACACACACACACACACACACACACACACACATCTATATATCTATATCCACACACACACACACACACACACACACACACACACACACACACACACATCTATATATCTATATCCACACACACACACACACACACACACACACACACACACACACACACACACACACACACACACACACACACACTCACACACAGTTTTCTATTTTTTAAATA
The DNA here is from genome assembly GCF_019279795.1 of Protopterus annectens. Taxonomy (NCBI): domain Eukaryota; kingdom Metazoa; phylum Chordata; order Ceratodontiformes; family Protopteridae; genus Protopterus; species Protopterus annectens. The sequence goes on along the minus strand of NC_056735.1, from coordinate 26,033,940 downwards.
ATCAATTGCTTTCATTTTAAACTTGCTAAACAGCAAAAACACTACTTAGAAAGTATAAAATAATGTCTCAATAAATCCCACTCTCACATTCATTATTTACTTTAATTTTACACTCACTAACAGCAAACGTGCAGCACTGGTTTCATTTTCAGCAGGCATTACCCCCTGCTGGACAATGTTCGTTTTCCAATCAGGGCGTCGATGTACGATTTGCACATTCTCTAATAAAAGTATCCTGGGGCCTGCCCACCCATCCACTTAAATAAATCAATACAGTAAATAAACTTAAATGCATAGTGCTCCTTTTTTTAATATAACTTATTCAACTAAATGCACAGATGTTTTCTTTAGAATTTATATTATGTACTCCTAACTACTAATTTGTGTAACATTTAATACTAATAGGAATGTTGTTGTTTCTGTCTCTTTCCATTCTGGAATATGTAAAAATTCTTAATGCTGTTCTCTCCGTGAAATCCCACAGCAAAAGGTTCTCTGATTCATTTCTCAGCTGGAGCACCTTCTGTGTGGAGTCTGAATGTCCTCCCTGCAATTGAGTGAACTTTAAGGACATGCAGGTAGGGGCGTGAGTGTGTGTGCCTTCTGTGAAGGTTGGGCGCTTGGCTGGCAACTCAAAACCATAAAAATCACTGACAATCAGTAGCAGACCAGTGATCAGTTGTGGCAACCCCTAACCAGGAAAAGCCAAAAGAGGTCTCTCCCTGAAACAAGAAGCAAAATCATGTAGAAAAGAGGAACTGATTAACTGAATGTGTACACTTGGGATTCTTGTTTTAGATAGATCTCATTAGCTTATGTACCAGGTGATCAGAGTTGAATGCCATTCATAATTGTGGGTGTGGATTTCTGCAGGGCTGATGTCACCCTGTGAAGATATTATGGAAGGTGATTTGTTTGTGTCATCAGCATGTGACATCACAGAAGGTGATATGTTTATGTCATTAGCATGTGAAGGTGTCACAGAAGGTGATGGGTTTGTATTATCAATGCTGAACATTCTAGAGAGTTTACTTAGTTGGAAGTGAGCTTTGGATCAAGGCAGCTGTTTGAAACTACACAGCAAACTGGAAGGTACAGATTTAATTTTTCTTGTAATCAACAGCATTAATAAATATCTCTTATCACTGATCTTCACTATTGTTGAATTGGAGGCGTTAATGTATGTATATCAAATCATGGAGTGTTGTGGCTATAGTATTGAATGATTCACTTACGAATGATATACATGGAAAGAGTGTTCGATTTTTCACTCAGACCAGTGAGCAGAAAAGGTGAAATTAAGTATTTCAGCAAATTTTTGAGTGACCATGAGGAGGAAAGATAACTGGAAGGAAGAAGGTTATGTAAAAAAGGACAGAAAAGGGTTTGGAAAGGTTAAGAAGGCCAAAGTAAAGCAGTTTACTAGTCAAATGTATATAGGTGTATGGGTATAAATGGATAAAGACCAAATGTCTAAATGATTTGACTACAGAGGATTTTAAATGTAAATTTATACATCCTTGTACTGGGAAGACCATAAAAGAGGTGGGTGGGGGAATTATGCCTCTTGGAAAACTCATACCAATTTTATATGTACTGTATATGAGTTACATGTCTCATGGTGTAAGATAACCCATAAAGTAATTTTTTAACAATATTATTTGTTTTGCACAGTTTGTATTAAAATTTTTTGAAAGTTAAAAAATAAAGCATTAAATTCTACAGCATTTTAAAGTTGTTGTTTTTGCAATTTGGATACAGGGATCTATGTCTCCTAAGTGTGTTTACCTACATATTTAAAGTGATGAGATTCATTTTTATGCAACCTGCTTATAAATCAAGCACCATAAAACATGAACTGAAAAGTCTTGTGTACTGATGAGTGTTTTCTAATCCTGCATATGCTGTATCATACCGCTATACACAGCGTTCAGACAGTAGAGGGAACCAGTTATATGCTGAAATATGGCTACCCTATTTTAGAAATATTGTGCCCAGTTATTTGTTAACTTCTGAAGAAAATGTTAATATTGTACAATATTCATGTACTCTCATCTATTTTAATGTGTGTACTTATGTCTGTCTCTGTGTTTATTTATGCATATGTTTTTGTGTATATATAGAAATATTGTATGTTTGCATATAATTATAGATTTCACTAAGAGTTTATCATGTAGCTCATTAATCATTATCTTACTGATCTCGTGTCTCTGATGTCACCTTTCCTCATGTCTTTACATATATTTCAGTAACTGGAGTCTTTGTATGACTTCAATCACAAGTTCTGTGATCTCGTGTCTCTGATGTCACCTTTCCTCATGCCTTTACATATATTTCAGTAACTGGAGTCTTTGTGTGACTTCAATCACAAGTTCTGTGATCTCATGTCTCTGATGTCACCTTTCCTCATGCCTTTACATATATTTCAGTAACTGGAGTCTTTGTATGACTTCAATCACAAGTTCTGTGATCTCGTGTCTCTGATGTCACCTTTCCTCATGTCTTTACATATATTTCAGTAACTGGAGTCTTTGTATGACTTCAATCACAAGTTCTGTGATCTCGTGTCTCTGATGTCACCTTTCCTCATGCCTTTACATATATTTCAGTAACTGGAGTCTTTGTATGACTTCAATCACAAGTTCTGTGATCTCGTGTCTCTGATGTCACCTTTCCTCATGCCTTTACATATATTTCAGTAACTGGAGTCTTTGTATGACTTCAATCACAAGTTCTGTGATCTCGTGTCTCTGATGTCACCTTTCCTCATGCCTTTACATATATTTCAGTAACTGGAGTCTTTGTATGACTTCAATCACAAGTTCTGTGATCTCGTGTCTCTGATGTCACCTTTCCTCATGCCTTTACATATATTTCAGTAACTGGAGTCTTTGTATGACTTCAATCACAAGTTCTGTGATCTCGTGTCTCTGATGTCACCTTTCCTCATGCCTTTACATATATTTCAGTAACTGGAGTCTTTGTATGACTTCAATCACAAGTTCTGTGATCTCGTGTCTCTGATGTCACCTTTCCTCATGCCTTTACATATATTTCAGTAACTGGAGTCTTTGTATGACTTCAATCACAAGTTCTGTGATCTCGTGTCTCTGATGTCACCTTTCCTCATGCCTTTACATATATATATTTCAGTAACTGGAGTCTTTGTATGACTTCAATCACAAGTTCTGTGATCTCGTGTCTCTGATGTCACCTTTCCTCATGCCTTTACATATATTTCAGTAACTGGAGTCTTTGTATGACTTCAATCACAAGTTCTGTGATCTCGTGTCTCTGATGTCACCTTTCCTCATGCCTTTACATATATTTCAGTAACTGGAGTCTTTGTATGACTTCAATCACAAGTTCTGTGATCTCGTGTCTCTGATGTCACCTTTCCTCATGTCTTTACATATATTTCAGTAACTGGAGTCTTTGTATGACTTCAATCACAAGTTCTGTGATCTCATGTCTCTGATGTTACCTTTCCCTTTTTTTAATTTCTTGAAGTCTTTTGGGTTTCTAATACCATGATGGGAATGGACCTCATTCCTAAGTCAAAGTATGATTAAAGTTCATGAAATTAGTATTGTTTCAATCTTTGACGTTAGCCAGAAGTGCTCTTCATAGCACCTGCAATGTGCCTAGTAATAATCCTTTCTGCAATTCGTATGGAGTTACATGCAACGGCAACTTATCTAAGTACGACTGTAAATACTTTTTTTATAAGACCCTTTGCATCTACTATTATTGGAACTGCCTTGGTATCCTTTTTCCACATTGCCCTTGTTTCTGCCTGCAGTTCCTAGCCTTTTATGACTTTGTGTCTTTATGTATGTAAGACGTTATGTATGTAAGCCACTGTAGTCACTGTGTGCAGCAATTTCAATGACCGATACTACTTTTGTCTTCTTTTCATGGCCTACTGTATCTGATTTTCTTGCATCTGTTTTATGAACTGTTGGTAATGGATGATCCCATTGATATAAACTTCATCATTTTCTGTGATGCTTAGTATATCACAACCAGCAACAAGATGTGCAACTGTTTCCAATTCTGTTTTACAAAACCTGCATCTGTCTGTTCCTCCCACGTGTTCAATGGACTTTGTACCTAGCCCACTATCTTGGGCCACCAATATTAATCTTTCATCTTTTGGTTTAAATTCACCTCTCCTTAACCATTCCTGTATTCGATCCTGATCAACATGAAGTTGTTCCAACAGTTTTCTGTACTTGCAACTATTTTATATTTGGCACATTCAATTGCTGCCTAATTTTTACCTATTTCTGGTTTGATTTTCATTCCTACTTGAGACCGGTATGCTTCTGTTAAAATAAGCATGGAAGTCATTTTAGACATTCTCCTCAAGTTTTAAAACTTTCACTACATTTGGGTCTTGTGAGGTCACCAGATATGTATGCAGTCCTACGACTGCAGATCTATACATGTAATCAATTTCGAGGAGGCCCATACCTACTTTAGAATGGGAAATATATAATTTTGGTATACAGTGATTTTTATAAATCATTTGATGAGCATGAAGCATCCTTCTTGTTATCATGTCCAACTAATTCAATACCTTTTAGGGCCAGTCAGTCACTCCAAAACTGTAAGTTAGGACAGGAAGAGCAAATTAATGTATAGCTTGGACTTTGTTCCTAGATGTCAACACTGTTTTCAGTATTAATTTTAGTGTTCTAAAATATTCCTTATTAAGTTTAATTCTCATTTGTTTATGTTTTATTGTCGATCCTTCATCAATGCCCAAATATTAATACACTCCCTCTTGCTCAAGTTCTTTTATATCACATTCCTGTCTCAAACTGATGTTTTCTTGGTGCTGCAGGTTTCCTACTTTAAAGGTTGCTTTTGCACATTTATCAAGACCAAATTACATTCTTATATCATCTGAAAAACTTCTGACCACTTGCAGTTGTGCTTTCAGTTCTTCATTTCATGAACTATACCATTTTTAAATCATCTACAAAAAGAAGATAAGTTTTTATACTTCTTTGTTTTCTGGGAGCCAAATGTATCTATGACCTAATCTGTTAAGTAGACAGCTTAATCAGTTACACCCAAGACAAAAGACCAGCGGTGACAAAGAACCACCCTGAAATATCCCCCTTTAATTTTTTATCCCTGGAATAATAATTTGTTCTTTATCATGGCTTAACTGCAAAGTGGTTTGCCACTGTTTTGTGGTCACTCTAATGTAATCAGTCAGTGTAGGGCGTATCTTAAACATTCTTAAGTACTCTTTTATTTATACATGGGGAATACTGTCAAATGCTTTTTTATAGTCTATCCATGCCATACTGAGAGTCTTCACCTTTTTACAGTTTTCCATTATAACTTTATTTACCAACAAATGATCCTTTGTTCCATGTGACTTTCTTGTGTTACCCTTTAGTTCTATTGTCATGACTGAGTTTTCTTCAAAGAGACTATAAACTATGTCAGAAATCAATCACAATGTATAGTTTATACATCATTGGATGACAAGTTATTGGTCTACAGTTTTTAGGATAGCTTGTAGGTTTGCTCTTAAGTAGGAGCATTGTTTTTCCTGTTGTTAGCCAGATTGTTGTCTGTTCAGGGTGCACATACAAATAGTTCTTAGTCATGGCCAAATCTTCATGTAAAGATGTTAATACTTTTAGACAGAAGTTAGGTCCTGCATCTGGGCCTGGGGTTTTCCAATTAGAAGCTTTTCTTAACTTTGTTTCAATTTTATTTTTTTTGTGTTTCGATCCCCGGCTGGGGTGCCTTCCTTCTCTACTCAGAGCCAGAGCCAACCAAGGGGAACCCATCCCAGTGGAAACTAAGGTATGTGTAGCCCTTAGGATATTAGCTACAGGTACTCTTCAAAGACCAACTGGGGACATGATCGGAGTGTCACAGCCATCAGCATCCAGGATACTCCACCATTTCCTGGATGTTATACTCTTACATGCCAGAGAGCACATATTTCTCCTTTCCCCTAAGGAGAGAGCCAGCAATATGCAATGGTTCTACCATGTAGCATCATGTACACATCAAGGCACCACCTGGAGAGCAGGGTAGAATCTACATTAACCGCAAAAGATACCACTGCATCAACTGCCAAGTCATGTGTAATTCCCAGGGGATTATCCTGAATGTGTGCACTGGCAAACTTGGCAGTTTTCATGGCTCCTATATCTGGCACACATCAGGTGAACCAGGTGTTTGCTATGGGGGACATCTCACAGGGCAAATTTACTGGGGGATGCTGGCTATATACTCAACTGTGGATGATTACATCCATCAGAAATGCACACACACCCACAGAAGAATGCCACAATGAGGCACATGCACAAACTAGGAACTTCATAGAGCATGTGTTTGGGCTTCTGAAGTCACAGTTTCAGTGCTTAGCTATATCCATTGGAGGCTTGATGTATACTCTATGCACATGTACATAAATATTCATAGTATGTTCTATGCTCCACAGTCTCATTCTGCAGAAACAGCTACAGCAGGATCAGCAAGGGGAAGGGACACACATTCCCCCCCACCATGCCTAGGTCACCACACTCACAGGAGGACTCTGAGAAGGAACCTCCAGCCACTGCCCCTGTAGGCAGAAATGGGCATACTCAGTATGCCCTTGCTTTGGCTAATAGACAACACATAGCACATTTACTGACCATTTAGGGACCTAGGGACTAATACCTTTCTCCTACTCACATACATATATTAAAAATGATGCCAGGCAACTCACACAACCTGTACCTATGCATGTATTGGCTGTGTACTGCTTGCATTAGACAGAGTTAGCCCTGGACTACAGTTGTGTCAACCACTGCATTTGCAAGGTAGATCCTTAAACTACACTGTAGTCTTGTAGAGTATTATGTTATATCCTTTATATTTATGAACTTGGTACAATATGCAAGTAAATAGGGGTGTGTTTGTACTGAAATTAAAGTAACATGTGACTACTGACATTATTTTACTAGTATGTGCCATTAGTAATTAGTAGGCCTCATGCATGAAAGGCTCATACAGTCCTACTGCAGCATATTACTGGTACATCATTCAAGACAGAAGTCAGAAACTGAGGCTACACATTGCAGTGTCTGACTTCAGACTTGTCTGTATCCTAACAGTAGATGTGGTTTGTTCCCCCACCTTCAAAACAGGGGTGTTCCCTTGTAACTGCCATAAAAGTAACTTATCTATGGTACCCCCAAACCCATGGTATATGGGTGTTTGTCACAGTTATTACCCCCCACATTTCCAAGGGAATACAATAGATTTGATTATACATTGTATTTGTTAGGTAACTCATGTATAGCAGTGTACATTGTTATTCAGGTCATTGTATGATGAATGACCCCTGTTCAGGCAAGCTGCTTCTGTGGCCAAAAGGACTAAGGCAACCATCTTGTCTAATGAAGGTGTAATGTTATGGTATTGAAGGTTTGAATCCTGATATAAGTAGAGGTTTTGGATATGTACTAGCAATAGGTTGTGTTTTACAGAGTGTCACTCTGTGTCCCATACTATTATCAACTTTGTCTTGTTTTAATTCTACATTTGCATGATGTGAAAGAGGAGTTATGTTTGACCATTAACCACAGACACCGGATACATTCAATTATTGACGTTAGTAATTGAAAAATCACAGCCTGGAGTGAAGATAGGAGTAGGCTGTAGTAACAGGTATATATTACATAATAGTAAGACTCAGATGTGAGCAATACATCTTGCGTTTGCACCTTGCTTACCTAGGTGCAAACAGTAAAAAACGGCAAAGGGGACATGCATGTACACTTAGTTAACCATAGCGCAATCCAATGCTTCTCGTTCTATAACTCTCACTCTGTGTGGGTGTGCATGTGTGTGTGTGTGCGTATATACAAATATATATATATATATATATATATATATATATATATATATATATATATATATATATATATATATGTCTTATTTCGTACAATGAAATTACATTTCAACGAACCATAAATTTGTCACCCTTTTTCCAGAAAGTGCATTCATTTGAAAATGCACTTTCACGAAAACCCACATAACCAAAAAGTGCAAAAACACAAAAAAAAAATCATGACATCATTGACCACATGTATGCCCCATGTAGCCCCCATACCCCCGCTACTTATATATTCTCACTCAGAGATCGCACTACAGGGGGAAAAGGGAATATTCCCTTATCCCCAGTGTGTCGCAATTTGAACAGCCTCCATTCCTTTTCAGTTATACATTTTTTCATGAAAGTGCATTTTCAAATAAATGCCCTTTCAGGAAACAGGTGTCATGAAATTACAGTTCGTTTAAACATAATTTTGTTGAATGAAATGACACCCATACACACACACACACACACACACACACACACACACACATATATATATATATATATATATATATATATATATGTGTGTGTGTGTGTGTGTATATATCATCATCTTCTTTCGGCTGTTCCCGTTAGGGGTTGCCACAGTGGATCATCTGTTTTCATTTCTTCCTGCCCTCTGCATCTTGCTCTGTCACATCAACCACCTGCATGTCCTCTCTCTCCACATCCATAAACCTTATCTTAGGCCTTACTCTTTTCCTGTTAGCTGGTAGCTTCATCCTTAGCATCTTTTTCCCAATATACTCAGCATCCCTCCTCAGCACTTGTCCAAACCAACGTAATCGTGCCTCTCTGGCTTTGTCTCCAAACCTTCCAACCTGGGCTGACCCTCTAATATACTTATTCCTAATTCTGTCCACCCTCATCACACCAAGTGCAACTCTTAACATCTTTAACTCTGCCACATCCAGCTCTTACTCCTGCCTTTTTGTCAATGCCACTGTTTCCAAACAATATAACATAGCTGGTCTCATTACCCTCTTGTAGACCTTCCCTTTCACTCTTACTGGTACTCGTCTTTCACAAATCATTCCTGACACTCTTCTCCACCCACTCCATCCTGCCTGTACTCTCTTCTTCACCTCTCTTCCACACTCATCATTACTCTGAACTATTGATCCTAAGTATTTAAACTCATCCACCTTTGCCACCTTTACTCCTTGCATCCTCACCATTCCTCTATCCTCCCTCTCATTCACACACATATATTCTGTCTTAGTCCTGCTGACCTTCATTCCTCTTCTCTCTAGAGCATATCTCCATCTCTCCAGGGTCTCCTCCACCTGTTCCCTACTCTCACTACAGATCACAATGATATATCCATAGTGCCCTACATACCTCTCAAGCTCTTAGAGCAGTGTCGCTCGTCTGGTCAGGATAAAAACAGATGAACATTTCGTGGGTTCTTTTCAAGCAGATTTATTATGTGCAAACACATCAGGATTGAGGCTTAGTAACTTTTAACTTAGATAAACTTATAAATAAACAAACAGGCTATCACATTTATGCATGTTCATTCATGGCTGCACTCTCAAAATGGCACTGAAGCTTGAAGCTTGCACATGCTTGCTATTTATATGTACGTTTTGTCCTTGGAAATGTTTCTTAAAGGTACAACACACACACACACACACTATTCTACACAGTAGGAAATCAGGACAAAGCCAAACAATGAGGAGGCAAAGCCCCAAAAATATGGACACTTTTTAAATATTGTACTTACAAACATAGAAAGGTGATAGATTAACAAGCATTGCATTAGGATGCATTTTCTGAATGATGTGTGAAATTCAGACGTCTGCCATTATTTTCTAATGTCATTTCTCAATCACAATATTGTGAGAAATAGACTAAAAATATGAGTCAAACATCTGGACATTATGCGAAAATCTGGACAGTTGAGAGGTATGGTGCCCCATCATTCTCAGACACTATGTCTTCCCTAAGACTTCATATGGAAACATTGCAAATTCGGGGTACAATATAAGTATATGTACATATATTGACAAACCATCCTTTTGTTTCCTCACCAGCAACAACACCAACAAGCACAACAACCCTGGGTCACCTTGAGTTTTCCACACATATATCAACCACTGTACAAGTTGCAATATATGATGCTGTGTTCTCCCTTATAGACAGAGGCAATCAGTGGTGCTAACAGGTTTGCTCTTCCAAATTCAAACAGAAAATAGGCTCAATAAGGGTATTGTTGTTACACAACTAGGCTACTAAACAGTGTTCATCTGCCAGGCTACTAGCCTCAGATGACACTACAAAGCAATGTGACTATGCAGTATTCATCCATTGATCAGGATAATTATAGGACAACAAACTCACTTGCACAATATTACCTGGAGTTTGCTCATAGGTTCATAGGTTCATAGGTTCATACTAGGCTATCTGCCCTAGGGCATTTATAAGCCTAGCCAGAGTGTGTTTGGCTTTCACCACCCATTTTAAATTAATTTTGTTATGCCCTTTTTCGAGGTTAGTATACTGTGCCTCTGTCTAACAGTGACACAGAAGTGATACCCGGGGTAAACCTACGATCCCCCATCCACTCATCAAGATTCCTCTTGAAGAGAGTCAATGAGGGACTCTGCCTAACCTGGACTGGGATTTTATTCCAGAGTGAAGGGAGCCTCTGGGTTATGAATCTGTCCCTCCAGCATGTCCTATTTTTTAGTGCTGAGGTTCAAGTCTCGAGCGTAGCTTGATGGGATTTGGATTTTCTGAGGTGCAGTATGTCCATTAATTCCGGGTTGGACATGGCTTTATACGCCAGGCACAGATCGCCTCTGAGCAGGCGGTATGCCACTGAGTAGAGCTGGAGTTTCTTTAACTGGGCAGCATATGGCATCTGTTTGAGCCCTTTGATCCTCTTGGTGAGGTACTTTTGGAGTCTTTCCAGTTGCTGCAGGTGTCTGGTAAGGTACATCCCAAAAGGGGCATTGTACTCAATTATGGGCCTGATGAGGGATGAGTAAAGAGGCACGATGACCTCCCCTGATCTAGATGTAAATCCCTTCATGATTAGGTGGGCTATATAAAATGTCTTTCTAACCACTTTGGCCACGTGGTTGTCAAATGAGAGATTGTTATCAACTTGGGTCCCCAGGTCCCTAATTACTTCTTTTGTACTTAATGGATTACCACCTATGTGGTAATTTGTGGGCACTTTGTTTTTGCCAAAGGGGATGACTATACACTTTTTGGTGTTTAGCTTGAGGCCAGAGCTCCGGCACCAGTTGTCTGTTTCTATGAGGCCCTTTTGGAGGATGCTTGTGTCAGCTGGAAAGTCAATTATAGCACCCAGTTTGCAGTCATCTGTGAACTTGGTCAGCCACAATCCTTCCGTGTTGGCCTGTACCTCCGAGAAATATATATCAAACAGGATCGGTCCCAGGACTGAGCCTTGTGGGACGCCACTTGTAACTGGTTTGTAGTCTGACATGGCTCCAGCAATTCTAACCATGTGGGTTCTGTCCTTGAGCCAGTTTGCAACCCATCTAGTGACATAGGGGTTTATATTTAAGCTGGTGAGCTTATTTATAATGCCCGAGTGGGGTATTGTATTGAAGGCTTTTGCAAGGTCCAGGTAGGCTGTGTGGACCACCTTCCCCTCATCAATGGCCTTGGTGACTGTTTCAAAGAAATTGACCAGGTTTAAGAGGCTGGATCTGCCCTTAACAAAGCCGAACTGGGTAGGATCCAGTGTCTGTAGGTCCCCAATATCTTTTTTATGAGGTCCATGATGATCCTTTCCACAGCTTTGCAGACCAAGCTAGTCAGGCTTATGGGGCGATAGTTTCCAGGATCCATTGAGGCACCACCTTTATGGAGAGGGACCACTGTTGCTGTACGCCACTCTTTGGGTACATATCCTGTGGTAAGGCTGAGATTGAACAGTAGTTTTATGTTTGGGTTTAGCTCTTCTTGGAGTTCATGTAGGACGCAGCCCGGGACACCGTCTGGTCCCATTGATGCTGTGTTTTTTGCTTTGGAGAGGGTGGCTCTTACCTGAGCATCTGAGATGTCAGGGAGGCAGCACTCTGCTGGGATAGATATTTGCCCTTTTGGTGGGGAAGGGGGGGGGGTTGCGCTGAACCTGTCAGCTAGGATGTTGGCAATGTCTGTGGGTTCAGTGTATTTTTTGTCATTTTGGACTAATTCTGAGCATATCTGGGAATTCCCACCCAGGTTCCTAACATAACTAAAGAAAGCCTTGTGATTATCCTTAGTGTCCTGTGCAATTTTTCTCTCGAAGCTGGCCTTAGACGATTTTATAAGTGCCCGTAGTTTTTTGCTAACACTGATCAGAGATGCCTTCCCTTTTTGGGATTTTGCTCTATCATGTAGTAGCTTCCTCTTTCTATTGTATAGTTTGTTTATGGCTGGGGTCCACCAGACAGGACCTCTGCCTTTGGAGGATTGGGTCTTGGTTTTATTTGGAATTGCATGATCCATGCATTCTTGAAGGTGTTCATAGAATGCGTTTATAAAGGATTCTGCGGTCTGGGCCTTATTTTCCACAGGCCCGGGGGCTTTGAAGGATTCCACCTCGGTTTTGAGGAGTGTGAAATTTGCTTTAGAGAAGTTTTTCACTATGGTTTTCTGGGCAGGGGGTGGGGTCGGGATGTGAATATCCAGTAAGATTAGTTTATGGTCTGATCTTACCAGTGAGGGATACACTTCTGGTCTGTTGCATAGAGTCCCCATGTTGGTGATGATCAGGTCCAGTATGTTTTCCCCTCTTGTGGGAGTGGTAACAAGTTGTTCCATAGCATTTGAGTTTATAAATTCTAGGAACCTTTGAGCTAGGGTGTTGGAGCTAGAGTAATGCTCCCAGTCTATGTTTGGGTAGTTGAAGTCGCCCAATATAATGGTGTTTGGAGAGACCTTCATATTTTCCAGTGTTCTCAGGAAGGCCGAGTGGGGTTCCTGGGTTTGGAAGGGTGGTCTGTAGCAGGCTATAAACTGGAAGGCAGTTTTACCCACTGTTAGTTGCACATGGATAGTCTTTGATGCTTCATGCTGTGCCACCAACCTGGAGGTGTGGGTATCTTTGACGAATATTGATACTCCACCTCCTTTTCTGGTTCGGTCCAAGTTTTGGGGCTGAAAAGCATTGTATGAGGTATAACCTGGTAGTGCTGGGGTGCTCTCGGGAGCCTTGAACCAGGTTTCTGTTACTGCACAGATATCGATGTTCTCCATGCTAAGGAGAGTTTCGAGTGCATGCATCTTGAGGTTTAGACTTCTGGCGTTGAGTAGCATTACTCTTAGTTTCTTATCCCTTGTGATACCTATGGAGATGGGTTTATCTTTTGAGCCTTGCCTAAAAAAGGCACTATGGGGGTAGCAAGAGCCTTTGCCAATATCCGAAAGCCCAGGGGTGACAGGTGCAAGCCGTCCATAGCGAAGCATCGTGGCCTGTCGAGCATGTCATCCCAGGCTGACAGGCATTGGATCCCCTTTGAATGACACCAATACTTAAGCCAATTGTTGAAATTGATCATCTTGTCTTCATATTGTGGCATAATTCTTGGTGAGGGTAAGATGCTACTCAAGGTCAGGGTCATACCGGCCTGGGCCACATGCTCAGAGAGCTCCTCTATGTCTCTTTTCATGTAGTCCAGGGAGGTACGTCTCGGGTCATTCACACCAGCATGGACAAAGACGGAGACATATTTGTACTTGCCTTGGAGTGACCTGAGTGCTTGTGTTATGTGGCGGATTCTAGCGCCTGACAGGCAGCTCACCGTGACCTTATCCTTGTTCAGCCTGGTGAGCGGGACGTCAGTGTGCCTGACGATAGAGTCACCTATTACAAGTGTATCAGGTGTGTTATTTAGCCTTAAGGGCTGTGACTGTTCAGCACACTGGCTTTGTGAGCTATGTGTTGCACGTGTTTTGTTTTGGGGTAGCGGTTGCTTGGGTGTCTGCTTTGGAGGTCTCTGCTGCTTAGGCAGATTTTTATTTAGAGCGTCCGAGTATGTTTTTGTGTGTTTATGTGTTTGGTTTGCTGTCGTGGTAGGTCTATGTGAGACTGGAATTGTAGTGAGTGTGGTTTCCTTCTCCTCCTGACAAGTTTTGCCAGTACTGAGTTGAGAGAGCTTAGCCTCCAGTTTGGCTATATGGTTGCATCTCTCACGTGTGTTGGAATTTGTTGGGAGGAAGAGAGGGTTGTCTGTGTACATGAGACAGTTGTAACATTGCCTCAAGATTCCCAGATTCACCAGCCGGACCAGAGAGGAGATTGACAACTGACATTTGGACATGCTAGAATAGTATTGGGAATTCCTTTATAACTGAAAAAAAAAGGCCAATGGGAAACAGGGTACTCAAGGGGAGTCTGTGAGGGTTTAGTGCTTTTAATTTTTTAGTGCTGACTTATATAATTACTTTAGTGAGCAAGTGCCAGGTAACTTAAATGCAATGTGTTACAGGTAACTTAAATGCAAAAATGACAAACAGTAACTTTCTTTCAAGTGAAACAAGGAAATATGTACAATAAGCAATGCAGATGTCACTAGGGATCCACAGAAGCACTGAAAAGCCGCGTTTTAGGTGGAATTAGCATTTCAGGGAAATAACAAGCAAACAAGCATACAAACAAAGCTAGATTCAGCAGGCCTGGATCTAGTCTATGCTACAGCAAACAAGGTGTACCAATTCCAGTAAGAAACAGTTCAAATATGCAGGCACTATAAGCCTTTAACCAGAAATTCCCAGCTCAGAAGGGCAGAGTCCAGCCTCTCCTCCCACAAGAGTGCAGACCACGAACCTTCTTAATGCAAAATAACTGGCCTGAAGCCCAAGTGCTTAAACCAGAACTAATACATTTTTAGAATAACAGACACTGAGCCCTCAATCAGCAGTTCCCAACTTAGAAGGATGTAAGCTACCTGCCCTGCCACCACAGTGCAGGCCACAAACCTTCCTAATGTAAAACAACTGGTCTGTGCCCAAGTGCTTAATCCAAAAGACTTTGAATGATAGCTACACTTTAATCAAGTTACTACCAAGCAGTAATAAATACAATTGAATACTTTAAAGAATGCCTGGATTAGTGTTCAAGTTATACAAACAAAGCTAGATTCAGCAGGCCTGGATCTAGTATATGCTACAGCAAACAAGGTGTACCAATTTAGTAAGAAGCAGTACAAATATGCAGGCACTATAACCCTTTAACCAGAAATTCCCAGCTCAGAATGGCAGAGTCCAGCCTCTCCTCCCACAAAAGTGCAGACCAAGAACCCTCTTAATGTAAAATAACTGGCCTGAAGCGCAAGTTCTTAAACCAGAATTAATACACTTTTAGAAAAACAAACACTGAGCCCTCAATCAGCAGTTCCCAACTTAGAAGGATGTAAGCTACCTATACTGCCACTACAGTGCAGAGCACACACCTTCTTAATGTAAAACAACTGGTCTGAAGCCCAAGTACTTAAACTAAAAGGCTTAGAGTGAGTTACACCAAGCAGTAATAAATACAATTGAGTACTTTTAAGATGACACAAAAGCAAAATAAAGCAGGAAAAACACAAATACAGTAAAAGCAGATAACATTTTTTTTTTTCAGTGAGCAAATGAGATGGGCCCAGGAGGATTATCCAAGTGCAAATTTACAAGAGGGGCGGGCAGTTTCAAAGCCACCAAGATTAACACCAAGACAAAAACAGGGAGGATGGGTGGGGACCTACTGAAAAAACAGTCAACTTCCAGCTAGATATTGCTCAATGCAACACAAACAAATTACTTTAAAAAGTGCAGATAAAAGTTACTTAGCTACACTTATGCGTTGAAGTTGATATCATGCAGATTTTAACCGGCCAAAGCTCACAGTTTAAACAGAAGATAATTCACTGTAAAACTTGTATAAGACAGAAACTGAATAACAATGAAGGAAACTACTACCTCCCCACCGATCACTGGCTATGCAGGTTTTTAACAAGCCTTAAATGAAAATATCACATGCACTACTGAATAAACAGTCAACTTCTAGCTAGATATTGCTCAATGCAACACAAACAAATTACTTTAAAAAGTGCAGATAAAAGTTACTTAGCTACACTTATGCATTCAATTGATATCATGCAGGTCTTAACCGGCCAAAGCTCACAGTTTAAACAGAAGATAATTCACTGTACCACTTGTATAAGACAGAAACTGAATAACAATGAAGGAAACTACTACCCCACCTATCACTGGCTATGCAGGTTTTTAACAAGCCTTAACTGAAAATACCACATGCACTACTGAAAAAACAGTCAACTTCTAGCTAGATATTGCTCAATGCAACACAAACAAATTACTTTAAAAAGTGCAGATAAAAGTTACTTAGCTACACTTATGCATTCAATTGATATCATGCAGGTCTTAACCTGCCAAAGCTCACAGTTTAAACAGAAGATAATTCACTGTACCACTTGTATAAGACAGAAACTGAATAACAATGAAGGAAACTACTACCCCTACCTATCACTGGCTATGCAGGTTTTCAACAAGCCTTAACTGAAAATACCACATGCACTACTGAAAAAACAGTCAACTTCTAGCTAGATATTGCTCAATGCAACACAAACAAATTACTTTAAAAAGTGCAGATAAAAGTTACTTAGCTACACTTATGCGTTCAATTGATATCATGCAGGTCTTAACCGGCCAAAGCTCACAGTTTAAACTGTGTGAACTGAAATGACATGGAATAAATAGTGCAACACCCCACAAGGTTATCTCATATTCCAGATCTGCACCTCAACAATATGAGTGAACAATGTAATGGCACATGTGTAGTGCCTGCACTGTTAATCCATAAGGAGGTATGTTTCAAAGTAGATATAGCTACTGAACTCCCCAGAGGGGCAGTCAGGTTCACAAACATCATCCAAGGTAACTATACCCTCCTAAGGTATGGTCTAAATGACTTCAAAGACACAGTTACTACAGAGGACATTGACAGCTATAGTAATTTACTCCCAGATGCCATGTCTACACATCTAGACAAATGCCTACAGACAGCCATGCCTGATAGGCTCAAACAAAGATCCTCCAGAAAATACAAACCATGCTGGTAGATGTCTGTCATCACTATATTATACAGTAACTAAATGAAGCTGTTTTTACAAATACAACTTTGAGAATCCAAGATGGAAAGGCCACTCTCCTCAATGTAAACATGTAAATAAGACACCTTGAAAAACCCTCACAGAGCAACTATGATGATAATTTACACAACAACATATCCAGGGATAACCATAAGGCTTTCTTCATGTACATCTGCAAACTGATATATCTAACTCAGATGTATTTGGATTCAATTGTGTATGGTGACACATACACTGACCCAGTGTAACTTCCAAACCTGAAAGCAGACATGTTTGTCTGAAAAGTGTGCCCTCTGCCACCACCAAACCGACTACAAACCACGTGTACAACATCACCTCCAAGCTGTGGTATCTACAATGAGAAAGTTATCACCTTCCTTTCCAACACTAGGAGTACAGTCTCCATGGGAACAGATGGCATTCCGGCCTGTGTTCTTCATGTGCTTCAGCAATGAGCTACTGCCCTAGGCACCATATTCAACTACAGTCTGAATACTGCTGTTGTTCACATTGAATGGAATTCAGTCACCATTTTCCAACCACGCAAGAGATGAATGGAAAAATACAGGTATAATTATAGAACCATAACTTTATGCAACCTCTGCTTTAAGGCAATGGATATAGTTTGCATGCATCACAGACACAAGTATATAGGTGACCTCCAAACACGAGCTCTGTTCCAGTTAGGTGTTCTGAAGGGTAGCTTGTGTCTGAAAAACCTGGTGTGATTCAAGACTGTGACCAGAAACATACACAAAGTCAAAGATGTGCATACATCTTATCGTAACTTTGCCAAAGCCTTCAACACAATCAAACATTTATTGTCAGTGGGAAACTAACCAAGGTGAACATCAAATCCTATGTTGTCAGTTGGTTTGTAAATGGGATCACAGACCAACAACATTCAATCACAGTGTGAGACTTCAACTCGAGCAGCAGTCACCTGTGTGGTAACAGAAGTGTCAGTGCTGTGGCACCTCATGTTTAACATATATGTCTCAGAAGTCCTCAACAAAACAGAGAGTCTGTGGCACTTATGACTGCTGACAAAGCAATGGGTGTTACATGAACTGCACAGAAATGCATCAGCATACCCTGTGATAATAATAAATGTTCCTGTTTATTATAAAATAACCAGGAGTACACTAGTCCCCCATCTGTATTGATAAACTCTGGAACACATATGAACTGCAACCTGGGTCTACTGTGAGGAGGTAGACATTCTATATCTTACATCTGATTAGCAACAGTATTAAATCCAAAGCAATATATGATTGCAATCCCCTAGACTCATCCCTAATTTGCCATATTAATAAATATAATTCACCCTTGGAAATGTATATTATCAGTCACCTCCACCAACCTGACAGACCTCAGACATGTCTGAGTAATAAAACATCAAAGGGTCCCCACCGTGTGTTTTCTGTGGACAGACTGACGTATCTGTCATTGTATGCAGTATCATATAGATAGCTTTGAGGCAGATTATGTACACCTTACAGGGCTATCTGTGGCCAAAATGGGATGAGAATGCTGCACATGCATAAGTAATGCAGGATTTGAGTTTCCTGTTCCAGGGACCTCAATGTACACTATGACATACATAGGACATACTGAAGAGACAGATACATCTCTCAAAACGTCATCTCTGCCCTGCAGTAGGCTTCAAATCCATGTCAAGCAGAGCACCTCCATTACCCTGTTGAAGGACAGGCTAGATGGCTTGCTGTGAAAACGTTATCTGCCATGGATCACTGCTGCTTCACTCCTGGACATGGGTGGTCCTTGCTAGACAAAACTTGGCCATGCAGTGTATCTGCCATTGAATATTATATTATGATGTAATGGCTATGCTTCTAAACACCATCAGGTCAATACCCTAGTCACATCCTATGAACCTCGGAACCTATGGTGATGTATATGCAAACAGGAACATTACGCTGTATTACCATTCTGATGGGATTTGTCTTCAGTACTGACATACAGTCCTGAGCTCTGAATCTGATGGGCTGACTTTGGATGTGAACCCATACATTTGTACTAAACAATCCTTAAAGAGAGAGTTAGATGCATTAATGAGAGATATTTAATTGTCTGAATTCACAACCCTTACAAAAGTATCCACTATAAAGTAGGTAAAGTATTATGATAGCAATTGTCTAAATGGCTACATACAATCAAAATGACAGGTACAATTATCATTTCAACAGCACAAATAGATGTAATAATGTGATACTAATACAGATAGTCACCCTGTGCATCAGACACATAGCTTTAGTATTCCTGAATCCAAAAGATAGTAGATAGGGATGTGACACAGTTATCATCTATTGCACAATGTGTTGTGTTGGGGTGTAGGAGGCCTAGGCTGACACAAAAGGATGGCAAGTGTGTGTGTGTCACTAAGCAAGGGAAGCAGGTAAGATGGATCATGTAAATGTTGCTTGTGTGTCTGTAGGTGCTCTCAATGTGACATCGGTGTGTGAGTGTCTGCATGAAGACAGCCAAGCTCAGTGCTAGCCCTACATGTCTGTACATCACACAGCTGTGAGGCTTGCATGATAGAGCTGACAGTTCATCATCTCTGCCCCTGAACATGAGAATTGGCTCTGCCAGGAGTTGCACTGGCACTTCCATGCCCATGGTCAAATGCTGTGCTACTACTTGAAGGTGACTGATGTCTGCTGGACATGCTCCCTTCACAAGAACACCTAAGACCATGAACAGTATTGCATGCTACATCTGGGTGTAAAAAGCACACTCCCTACTGAAGCAGTGGATGCACTGCTACTCTGGTAGCATGATCGGGCATGGCCATGTTGGGTCTCACCAGATGTAGATGTTTACCTATGTTGACAAGGCCAACTCTCCCCTTCCAGCAGACATACCATCACAGACAATGTGCGTCCCATGACAGACACACTGCACTCCCATTCCTATGTGTCATTCAACCAATCCAGGGAATCAACAACATGGTGGAGGCAGTCATGGATGTCAGACTTAGCTGCATCTATAACCTTGAGCATTCTCCTGGAGTTCCTTCCTGAATGTGACTTCATGATGGCCCTAAACATACATCGAGTGACACATGATGAAACACCTGCTACAAGTTGGGGAGGGACAATAGGCCTCCTATGAGCACCCCTATCAACCCGCCTGTGTGGCATGTTGCCAACAGTTTGGCTATGGCTAGTGTCAACAGTCACTGAAGCTGCAGTAGTAGCCACACTTCCCTAGCCAATGCCCTCACCCTCCAACTGTCCAGTATCTATGGTCTCAGTGGACTGGGTATGCATAAGCATACTGGATGTGTCTAGTGATAATGGGGGGGGGGGTCACTGCATGTCAACCTCTGTGTCAGAATCAGCCTCTGCAACTCCCAGCTGTGCCTCACTTTGGCCACCATCACCATCAGAGTCTGATGAGACACTGACATCATGTGACGTAAGGGACACAGAACCACTTCCATGTTCACCTGTGATAAAAGGAAGGAAAACACGAATGCATTAACACATGCACTACTGTGCTGCAATATATCTTAAGCAATTTACACAACTGTCACTATTACAGACATTCATATCTATTAACCTCTTAACAGCAAGGAATGTGGACAGAGTCATGAATAATGGGTGGACAAAGGCCCAAGAATAGGTATCATTGTGACATATTGCCCTTACAAACCTAGAAAGGTGATAGAATAGCAGGTATTACTTCACCATGACATTAATGAGTGGTGTGCATTTTTAATGTGAGAGCTGTCATTATTTTATGTCTGCAATCTTTAATGATCTGTCAATAGTTTGCAACTCAATCACTATGATCTTAAATACTGGCCAGAGGTATGAGCCACGCATCTGGACATTCTGGAAATATCTGTACAGTTTACAAGTATGCAAACAGTACAACAATCCATACAGCAGGCCTGAAATGACACTTTAGCAGATATGTTGGAATATTTCTACATTACTGACATAAATGTATTCTGCTTGCCAACTGCAGGATCCCAAGATTTCTGGATTCCTGACAGTCTTGAAAAAGTAAAGGAAGAGGTAATGGCATCAGTACCGCATTTAACAGTATAACAGGAGGTAATACTTTTAATAATCTATATCCACAGTAACTGCAATGTTAACAAGAATGTGGCTGATAACCTCTAAATGACCTTAAAACTGCAGTTATCTTAAATACCCCCACCAAAAAAGCAACTTAACACACATTAAAACTATATACACTATTGAAGAATGAAAGCAACACTATTCTACTGATGATCTAACAAAGCCTACCTGGAAACTCCTCCTGAGACGCAAGAGTGGCACCCACATCCAGAACATATTGTCTGATAGACTGCTGGGAGCTTTCCTGTGTGGCAATGTTTGCCAGGAATTCCTTGGTGGCAGTGAGGGGTTGTTCTTCTGCAGGCCCACCACTGGTAACCTGATGATCATGTGCCATTTCAGCAGCATTCCTTCTTGCAGTATGAATCATGTCTGTGGCTCTGTGTCACACCTTCTCATCAGGGGTGGCTTGTGCTATAAGACTGCAGGACTTCAGCCTCCCCACCTGTACAAAGAAAAAAGAAAAGAATAAAAATTAAAAAGAGTCCCCCCACCTGTAGAAAGAAAAAAAGAAAAAAAAAATTGCAAGTCCTGGAATTCAACGCATGCGTGCTTGGAGGTCCTGGTACTCAGAACTCTAAGCATGCATGTGTGCTTGGTACTCAGAACTCCAGACTGCTGTGTTAGGCAGTCTGGATAGGAAAGAAAGGGATCTCTGACCTGCCAGCCCAGAAGTCTGTGCGGTGATGACCACACAGACCGGAAGGACACCAGACTGCATCGCCTGCAGGCTGGAGTCTCCAGCCTACTCTCATGATGTCTCGCTGGGAAACAGCTTGCGTGGGCTTCTATGGAAGTTGATCTGTCTAGAGTGGGCTGCTGCAGAGAAACAAGAACAGCTTGCATGGGCTGCTACGGGAACGGATTTTGATCTGCTGCTATGGAGGTAGGGTGCTATGGATGAATGGAGAGTGTGTGTGTGTGTGTGTGTGTGTGTGTGTGTGTGTGTGTGTGTGTGTGTGTGTGTGTGTGTGTGTGTGTGTGTGTGTGTGTTTGTGTGTGTGTAATGCCCCAAGTGCTACGTACTGGTGGCTAGAGAGAACACATGGTGGTGGGTAGAGAATACTCAGGCTTGAGCCCTGTACCTTGGGTGCAGGTAGTAAGGGCCTGAATTCCATACCCACCACCACTTGTAAAAAATTTGCAGATTTATGCATCATATTTGTTCTGTTCCTCATAAAATCTGTGGTTTCTGTATGTTTGTTGTTCCTAGTAAAGTCAGTAATGCAGTGGTGCACTGGTAGCATTGTTGCCTGACAGCTACATGTTTTCTGGTTTGATTCTTGGCTGGGGTGCTTACTGTGTGGAGTCTGCATGTCTTCCCATCTTACAAAGACATGTGTCTGGAGTGTTTTTTCCTGCTCTGCTGAAATTTGGCTTTTGTTCCAAGTCAGACTTTCCTGATTAACAAATGTTAAATAAAAATAACAGGCATTGGAATTTCAGACTTCATATTCTTTAGAAAGTACATGACCTTTTATTCTAGCAATTTTCTAAGTTTATAACATGGATATTTGAAATTTGTCCTTATTTTTGGGACTGTATTCACCCATTATTGTAGTCTATTGGTTGTTTTGGGCCAGTTCCTAGCTTTTTTCAGCCCCCTGATATAAAACACTCTAAACGTGCGTTACCGCGATTTAGCGCGGAGTTGCCACTGTTGCACACAAGAGCAGCGGCGGTTAAACAAGGTTAAACTATTCGGGCCACCTAAATTCCACTCTTCAAATTTTCCCTTAAATCTACCTTCCTTGAGCTGTACTGCTGATCTAACCAGCGTATCCTATAACTGAAAAGTTCATCTCTACTTGATTCCCAAGTAGACTATTCTCTATCTGTAAAGCCTAGCACTTACTCCTACAGTACTTGCACCTTGATAAAGCACTGTTATTATAGATAGTACCCCACCAGCCTAAAACCCACATCCCTTGGAGTCCTTTGAAAGTCTTTTTATCTATTACTTCTAGTATGTCGAGGGATCAGTTGCTAGTGTCCTCTCCTGCTCAACTGGTGAACCTGGGAATATTGAGGCAATGTTACAATTGCCTCATGTACACAGACAATCCTCTCCTTCTCCCACAAAACACAAATACATGCGAGTGATGCAACTATACGGCCAAACTGGAGGCTGAGCTCTCTCAACATAGGACTGGCAAGACCAGACAGGAGGAGAAGGTAACCACACACAATACATACCCAGTCACACATAGTACCATCACAAACTCAAATCATACACATAATCACACAAAGACATACTCGGAGGCTCTGATCAAAAATCTACCAAAACAGCAGAGGCCACCAAAGCAGACACCCAAACAACTACCACCTCACGACCCAACACATGCAACACATAGACCACACAGTCAGAGTGTCAAACAGTCACAGCCCTTAAGGCCAAACACAATGCCAGACACACTCGTCATTGGTGACTCCATAGTCAGACACACTGACGTCCCGCTCACCAGACTGAGTAAGGAGAAGGTCATAGTAAGCTGCCTGTCGGGTGCTAGAATCCACCACATAACGCAAGCACTCAGGTCTCTCAACAGCAGGTACAACTACGACTCAGTCATTGTCCACGCTGGTGTCAACGACCTGAGACATACCTCCTTGGACTACATGAAAAGGGACATTGAGGAGCTCTCTGATTATGTAGCCCAGGCAGGTATGACCCTGACCTTAAGCAGTATCCTACCTTCACCTAGAATGATGCCACAATACAGTGATAAGATGATCAGCTTTAATAATTGGCTTAAATTCTGGTGTCATTCAAAGGGGATCCAATGTCTGTCTGCCTGGGATGACATGCTGGACAAGCCACGCTTGCTTCGCAAGGGACGGCTTGCACCTGTCACCCTGGGCTTCCGGATATTGGCAAAGGCTCTTGCCACCCCATAGTGCCTTTTTTAGGCAAGGCTCAAATTCTAAACCTACCACCCTAGAACACAAAAAAGGAAAAAAACTAAGGGTAATGCTGCTCAATGCCAGAAGTCTCAATCTTAAGATGCACGCACTCGAGGCCCTTCTCAATATGGAGAACATCGATGTCTGTGCTGTGACAGAAACCTGGTTCAAGGCCCCTGAGAGCACCCCAGCACTATCAGGTTTCACCTCATATCATGCGTTCCGGCCCCAAAATCCGGACAACACCAAGAAGGGAGGGGGGGTGTCCATATTCTTAAAGGACACCCACACCTCAAGGTTGGTGGCAACGCACGATGCATCGGAGACCATCCAGGTGCAATTAACCATAGGCAAGACTGCTCTGCAATTTGTAGCATGTTACAGGCCACCCTCTCAAACTCAGGAACCTCACATGGCCTTCCTGAAAACATTGGAGGGGATAAATGTATCTCCAAACACCATCATACTAGGTGACTTCAACTACCCTAATATAGACTGGGAACACTACTCAAGCCCAAACACTCTAACCCAAAGATTCCTGGAGTTCATAAACTCAAATGCCATGGAACAACTAGTCACCATCCCCACAAGAGGAGAAAACATACTTGATCTCATCATCACGAACATGGGATCAAAATGTTCAACACCAGAAGTATACCACTCACTGGTGAGATCAGATCATAAACTAATCTCGCTGGAGGTCCTCATCCTGCCCCCACCTGAAATAAAAAAGACCACGGTGAAAAACTTCTCAAAAGCCGACTTCACACTTCTAAAAAATAGTGTGGTCTCCTTTAAGGCCCCTGAGCCAGTGGTAAACATTGCTCAAACCGCTGAATCACTTACAAATGCCTTCTACCAGCACCTACAGGACTGCATGGATCAGGCAATCCCAAACAAAACTAAGACTCTCTGTACCAAAGGCAAGCGTCCAGTCTGGTGGACCCCAGCCATAAACAAGCTCTACAACAAAAGGAGGAAGCTACTACAAGACAGAGCAAAATCCTTGAAAGGTAAGACACCTTTGATCATTATAAGTAAAAAACTAAGAGCTCTCATAAAATCATCCAAGGCAAATTTTGAGAGAAAAATCGCCAAGGACTCAAAAGACAATCATAAGGCCTTCTTTAGCTATGTTAGAAGCCTAAGAGGAAACTCCCAGATATGCTCAGAATTAGTTCAAAATGATGTGAAGATTACTGAACCTACACACATTGCCAACATACTGGCTAACAGGTTCAGTGCAAACTTCTCCCCCCCCACAAAAGGAGAGATATCTATACCAGAGGATTGTACCCCCCCCAAACATCTCCAACGCCCAGGTGAGAACTGCTCTCACAAAGGCAAAAAACACAGCATCCATGGGACCGGATGGTGTCCCCGGCTGTGTGCTCCACGAACTCAATGAGGAATTAAACCCACAGTTAGGACAGCTGTTTAATCTTAGCCTCACCTCAGGATACGTACCCAAGGAGTGGCGCACAGCGACTGTGGTCCCACTTCACAAGGGCGGTGCCTCCACTGACCCTGGAAACTACCGCCCCATTAGCTTGACAAGCCTTATCTGCAAAGCCATGGAGAGGATCATAATGGAACTCATAAATAAAGACATAGGGAACTTGCAGACTTTGGATCCAACCCAGTTTGGCTTTGTCAAAGGCAGATCATGCCTCTTAAACTTGGTTGACTTTTTCGAGACAGTCACCAAGGCCATTGATGAGGGAAAGGCAGTCCATACAGCCTACCTCGACCTGGCAAAGGCCTTCACACAATATCCCACTCAGGTATCATCGAAAACTCATCAGCTTGAATGTAAACCCATACATCACAAGATGGGTTGCAAACTGGCTAAGTGACAGAACCCACAGGGTCAGAGTTGCTGGAGCCATGTCAGACTCAAAGCCTGTCACAAGTGGTGTCCCACAGGGCTCAGTCCTGGGTCCACTCTTGTTCGGCATCTACTTTTCTGAAGTACAAGCAAACACAGGAGGGTTATGGCTGACAAAGTTTGCAGATGACTGCAAACTGGGCGCCATAGTCGAAAACACATCTGACACAGATATCCTTCAGAAGGGCCTCACAGAAATGGATAACTGGTGCCAGAGCCATGGCCTAAAGTTAAACGCCAAGAAATGCATAGTCATACCCTTCGGGAAAAACAAGGCTACCATATAGGTGGCAATCCACTGAGCACAGAAGAAGTCATCAGGGATCTGGGGACCCAGGTTGACAGTAGCCTTTCGTTTGACACTCATGTTGCTAAAGTAGTTAGGAAAACCTTCTATATTGCCCACCTGATCATGAAGGGATTCACATCTAGATCAAGGGAGGTCATCGTCCCCCTGTACTCATCACTCATTAGACCTATGATTGAGTACAATGCCCCGTTCGGAATGTATCTGACCCGACACCTGCTGCAGCTTGAAAGGCCCCAAAAGTTCCTCACCAAAAGGATAAAGGGTCTCAAAAATATGTCTTATGCTGCCCGACTGAAAGAACTCCAGCTCTATTCAGTCTCATACCATTTTCTCAGAGGTGACCTGTGCCTGACATATAAGGCCATGTCAAACCCAGACTTGATGAATATGCTTCACCTCAAAAAATCTAGATCCCTCAGAACCACAAGGGCAGGAGACTTAAACCTTGACACGGTTATTAATAGAATGTGCTGGAGGGACAGATTCATCACCCAGAGACTCCCTATGCTGTGGAACAAAATCCCGGTACATGTGAGGCAGAGCACCTCGCTGGCCTTGTTCAAGAGGAATCTTGACCAATGGATGGGAGATCGCAGATATACCCCAGGGATTACTTCAGTGTCACTGCTTGACAGAGGCACAGCAAAATAATAGGCATAGTTTTATTCAAACTAAAGGGGTGGCGAAAGCCACATAACTATGGGCTAGGCTTATAAATGCCCTTGGGCAGATAGCCTAGTATGAACCTATGAACCTATTATTGGCTTTGTCCAGGTTTTTTGGGCTACGGTTGAGAGCTATGGTGAGAAATGAATTCATTGAATATGTTTGGGGGCTGTATTCCCCCATTACTGGCTTTGTCCATGTGTTTTTTTGCTAAGAGGTTGAAAGGTATGGTGAAAACTGAATTCACCAAATATGTTTGAGGGCTGTATTACCCCATTATTGGCTTTATTCAGATGCTTTGTGCTAAGAGGTTGACAGCTATGGTAAGAACTGAATTCACTAAATGGTAGTCATTTAAGTTTCAGTCTTCCTCTCTTTCACAAAGCAGCTGATTTGGCATAGTGGTATGTTGCTCTGACTGTTTTGCACAGGGGCCCCCCTGGGTTCAAGACGTGGCAGTGAAATGTATGGTGGTAACACAGCATTTTGTTATAGCAACTTTCCAACATTATACAAGCAATGTTTAAAATGTGTCCCTGGTTTTTGGGCTTTTGTCCCCCTCCAATAAATTTTGGCTTTTTTCAAATTTCTTGTGCTGCAAAGTTCAAAGATACAGCGGAGTGTTGAGTAGATTTTACAAGGATACAAAAACGGAAGATGCGTGTGAATAAACCAAACCAAAAGCAATAAATCCTCGCACAGGAGAAGTAGCCAAATAAGGGCACGAGACTCAGTTGTAGTCCTCCTAATTTATTCACGGATACAAAAACAAAGCATAAACTCTGCAGATGCACAACGTGTTTTCGTATGAACACTTCATCAGATGCTATCCCCAAAGACAGAGAGACTATCAATATATACTCTATCTAATTAAAACACAAACTGTTAATCAATTAAGAGCACCAATCTAATCATTCTAAATACATTTGAATACATTTAAATGAAGTAATTACAATTAAAATTATAGAGGCTGTAAGAACTGTGGTCTGGATAAAAAATATTTGTGTATAGCAATGTGTATAAATAGGAGCAATGTGTAAAAAACTCAATATATAAAACCAATATTAAAAACATACCATACAAAAATAGATAAATAGATGCATAAAAACTCCCCTCTTGTGGCCACTCAACTGTATTACAATGTGTATGCTCTATAAAGTTTTGCTGCTCTAAGTGAATACCTGCAGGCGTGACAGTGATGACTGTTCTGGATTTCCTAATATTTCATTTGTAAACAATGAGGAAACTGAACAAAATAGCGTGGATGCATTGGGAGCATGCCCAAAGAACACGAACCACAATAAGGATAAAGGTGACTGTGAACAGTTTCAGATAAATGGTTAGAAGGGGTACAAATAATTGTACTATTGTACAATTCATACCCCTTATCTCCGTGTTCTGTTCCAGACCTGTGGTTGGTACATAGTCCGTCTCCCCCCTGCCCTGCCCGGGGGATAATAAAAATCTGAAGGACCATCTTGATTGTTCTTTTGGGCAAGTCTTTCACTCCTCCTAGTGGCGATTTTTTTAAGCAGAAAAAGGGTGTAGCAATGGGGACTGCTTGTGCCTCCAGCTATGCCAATATTGTTTTGCACCATTGGGAGAGTGAATTTATTTTCTCCACACATTGGGTCAGGTTCATTAGTCATTACAAAAGATACCTGGATGACATATGTTTGCTCTGGAATGGTACTTTGGACCAATTTCTCGATTTTATGGATTATATTAACTCCACCACCTTTTTCTTGAAATTCACCTACAATGTAAGTCATGATTCCCTGAACTATTTGGACATTACTCTTTCCAAGGACATTTACAATGGTATTTTCCAGTCCAAAGTTTATAGAAAAGAGTCCTTTTCGAACTCCTATTTTCACTTTGACAGTGGTCATCCTTTTTATCAGAAAAAAGGAATAGTCAAAGGACAGTTTATACGTGCCTCAAGAATGTGTAGTACGGGTGAATTTTTTCTAGAAGAGGTGGATCTATTAAAGCAGCTATTTGGAGAAAGAGGATACCCAGCACTTTTGGTTGATGAGTTAGCCAAGGAGGTCATTGTGGGTAGGGACGATGTATATTCCCCTTTGTTGGGGAAAGGGACAACACAGAATACTGGTTCAAAATCTTTGGTGAAGTTTGATTCTCACAATAGCTTTGTGTACACTTTTTCGGAGGATTCTTCCCAGGTAGAACAGTCAATTTTAAGATTTTGGCCTATTCTGAAACAGCATGAAGAGCTCATGCAAATAATCAATGAGCGCCCCTCTTTTGTTAGAAGGAAGGACAGGAATCTCAAAGGGTTATTTGAATGGAAACCTAGAGTAGGTGGTAAGCGAATTTGCCCCAAACCTGGGACCTACAGTTGTGGAGCATGCAAGCAGTGCACCTATGTGGTAAACGATAGTGTATTATTCATCCCATCAAGAAGATTTAAATTTAGGGCTGAACATTACTATAACTGTGGGGTGAAGGGTGTTGTGTATTTGGGTTTTTGTATACAATGCTGTAGTTTCTATGTGGGTAAAACCGAGAGAACACTTAGAAGAAAGATTTACGAGCATTTATATGAAATTTCTAAAAAGAAGGACACTAATGCTTTCTACAGACATCTTGGCACATGTCCTAACATGCAGTTGAGATTTATGGTTTTAGAGCAAGTTCTGCAGGACAGTAGAGGAGAGGACTGGGAGGCCCGGCTTGAGTATAAGGAGCTGTTGTGGCAACTCAAACTGAATGCCACAAAACCCCCAGGCCTGAATGACAGTGTCAGCATTGCTAGTGTCCTTAAATTAAGAAGGGCTAAATTATAAATTATAAAATTACAATTTATAAAACTACAGTTTTTATGGCTGAGTCTATTTTATACAACAGATAGTTTTATTTATTTATTAACTAATAAATGTCATCACTTTTTGTAGGCATTTTTTGCACAAAGTGTATTGAACACACACACTGGGATTTTATAAGTTCTATTTATACATTTACCCACGTTAACATAGATTTTTAAAAAAAGATTTTTAGGATTGATTAATGATGTATTAATGTTTTTCAATGTTTTTTTATGTTTATCAATGTTTCTTAATGTTTTTTAACATTTTATTGTTCTACAGAAATGTTTTTATCATTGCATGGCTTACAATTTTTTTAAAAGCATGGCTCAGTGGTTCTGTTTGCAATAGGTTTCCAATTAACAATGTATTTGCCTATTAATTTATTTGCCTATCAACTAAGCTGTTAACACATTTGATCATGTGATATTATTACTTGTAGTATATAAATTAGTGTTTTTGTGAGTGCAAACTCATCTTGAAAAAGCCTGGTACTGATCCAGGTGAAAGCGCTTGATCTCATATGTTTTTCATCTTTTATTTTGAATAAATTTGGAAGTGAGCTACAGCTGAACTGGTTCGCTTTTCTCCTTTGCTCTGGATTTTGGTATTCATTTTTTACTTGATAAATACAATGCTTTGGAAGTGGATAATGAATATTTTAAGGACTGTTTAACAAACAAAATTGTACCGAAAGGTTTACGTTTACACAGGTACCCTAATAAGGAACAGGAAGGCATGGAATTTTTTAATGATTTAACAGAGGTATTTAACCAGTGGGGTCTGGAAATAAAAGATAATGAGAGAGAGACGCGATGGTGCAGTGGTAGCATTGTTGCCTCACAGCAAGAGGTTCTCCTGTTCAATTCTCGGCTGGAGTGCCTTCTGTGTAGAGTCTGCATGTCCTTCCCACAGTCTAGTGGTGTTCAAAAGGCATGCGTGAATAGGCATGCCTTCACTGAAGGTTGGGCGTCGGGCTAGCAACTCGGCACCATAAAAAATCTACCGCCAATCATTAGCGGACAGGACTTCCGCTGTGGTGACCCCTAACCAGGAAAAGCCAACAAGATAAACACTTATGAAAGATAATGAGAGAGAGAAGACTTATTTGTTAAAACAGTTGGAATTAACTAACAATTAAATTATTAAAGACTTGTTATCTTCAGTGGATAGTTATAAAGCAATATACAATGATATTTTTCACAAAGTTGATGAAAACTCTGTGAGGAACTGTAACAGGAAAAAATTTAAGATGGGCAGGGACATTAAAGATTACAAAGCAGGATGTGCTTACCTAAACCTAGGGTGGCCTACAATGGTCAGGGGTGGGAAGTTAGACCTGATGAGGGAATTGACTATAGAGATATTCCCACTAATGAAGGGTTTAATGAAGTTGGACATAACACAGAACAAAATTACCCTTTAGAGTACCCCCCCACTCAGAAGGTCAGAGAGGATCAACAACAAAGAAAGGGTATACTACCAACAGGATTAAAGGAAATGGTATCACACAAACAACAGGTGGAGCAAGTAATAGGAATGTAAAATTGAATTAAAGTGCTTGGGAACACTTATTCTTTGGACAACTACAACATTTTTAACTACAGTATAGTTGATATTATTGAGACACATTTTAATTTTTTTTTAAAAGGTTTTAAATTTATACCAAAAAGGAAGGCTGACATTAGCAAAACCATAATAGATATCAAATTATTTATTAGAAAGAAAAACCTTGAATTATTTTTTAATGGTCAGAACAGGTATTTTGAGCAAGACACATTACGTCGAAAGAGTACTTTTAACCCCCCCCCTTTCATCCACAACTAAAAAAATTTGGAGAAGATTTTGGAAAGAGAGGTGAGGAAAGAGTTAGAACCTAATAGAGTGTATTCAAACCTCACTTACGAAGAAAGGGATTTGTTGTCTCAGTTAAGAAGGGACAAATCCATTAGGATCATGAAACCAGACAAAGGAGGGGGTACTGTCTTAATGGATGCTATTAAATACGAATCTAAGATGAATGCCTTGCTAAATGATGAAAACAAGTACATAAGGTTATCCTTGAATGAGATTAACATAGCCTATCAAAAAATTAGACTGCTACTTAATGACCTTTTGTTGGAAGGACTTATTAATTTGGATACCTACAATTTTTTATTAATTAACAAACCATGATTCTCCTCAGTATTGGGGATTCCTATGGTCCACAAGGATGCCTTAGATCCCCCATTACAACTAATTGTTGCTTCCGAAGGTTCGGTCATGGCACCCATGGCTAAATATCTTGATGAAAACCTTAAAAAGATTTCTTTTTAGGGACACACAACTTTGAAGGATTCATGGAATTTATTGAAGCAAGTGAGAAATATAGATTTTGACCATGATATTTTATTTATTACTATTGACATAGTGGATTTGTTTGGTTCCTTTCCCCACCAAGATGGTTTACAATGGTTTGAGAATGCCTTAGTAGATTTTGGTCGGTTGAACAACAATGTTTTTAGAACTTGTGTAACATTGATGGAAGTTGTTCTTCACAACAATTTCATATATTATGATGGGGAGTTTTTTAAGTAATTAAAAGGTGTAGCAATGGGGGTGAGATGTGCCCCAACGTACGCCAACATTATACTCTCTTGGTGGGAAAAGAAATTTGTTTTAAACTGTGAATTCTCAGAATGTTGGTGTTTTTACAAGCGCTACTTGGACGATATAGTAATTTTTTGGAAGGATGGGGAGGACAGATTTTATGATTTTCTACGGTACTTGAAAAGTTCCACCACATTTCGTGACTTCACTTATAACCTTGACTACAATGAACTGAACTATATGGACATTAATATTAGGAAAGAATCAGGTAAATTCCTATCTAAGATTTTTAGGAAGCCCACTTTTTCTAATTCCTATCTTCACTATACTAGTGGGCATCCTTTTTACCAAAAGACGAATTTAGTCAAAATTAAATTAGTTAGGGCGATTTGCATGACTCTTGATGATTCTGATTTTGATAAAGAAGTGAATTTTATTAGTAAAATGTTTACAGAGAGAGGTTACCCTGAAAATGTTATTAAGGAAGTTATTGATGAAGTTAAGAATAGAAGAAAGGTGAGGTTTACACCCATTTTGTATGGAAACCCCCCCTTCAAGACATGATGTGAACAATAAGAACACTATCCACAGTCCTACTGTCAGTTTCGAAGATGCTTTTATTACAGATTTTATTGGTGATGCAACTAGGATTAGGAAAGTTGTTGAGACAGAATGGAATCGATTTAGTGAAATCTCAGAGTTGGAATGTTTAACAAACCCTTTAGAGTTATGTATAGAAAGGATCGTAATATTAAGGACATTTTGGAAAGTGATGGAGGGACACATGATGCCCATAATCACAACAAAAAGACCGGAACTTATAAATGTGGCTGTTGCCAGCAATGCCCTTATATTTACTGTGGAGACTTTTTTTACATTGAAGCTAGATGGAAAAATATTAATAGTAATACATTTGCTAACTGTAACACTAGTGGTTTGGTTTATTTAGCTTCATGTCAAACTTGCACGTCTTTCTATGTAGGTAAAACTGAAAGAAAGCTGAAAAACAGGATTTATGAGCATATTTATGAAATTAGAAATGCTAACATTAAAAATGCTCTTTATAAACATAGCTTAGATTGTAACACAGCCTCTTTTCGATTCTTTGTTCTGGAAGTTGTTCCTAAGGAAGTGAGAGGTGGCCTTTGGGAGGAAAAGCTGGAATACAGGGAGTTATTCTGGCAATTAATTTTGGAAGCCACAAAAAATCCTGGTCTGAACGAGGCTATTTCTATAAAGCCAGTTTTAAAACTTAGAGCAGCAAAACTTTAGAGCATACACATTGAAATACAGTTAAGTGGCCACAAGAGGGTAGTTTTTATGCATCTATTTATGTTTTTCTGCATCTATTTATCTATCATCTATTTTTCTACGGTATGTTTTTAATATTGGTTTTATATATTGAGTTTTTTACACATTGTTCCTATTTATACACATTGCTACACACATATTTTTTTTTTTATCCAGACCACAGTTCTTACAGCCTCTTTAATTTTAATTGTAATTACTTAATTTAAATGTATTCAAATGTATTTAGAATTATTTGATTGGTGCTCTTAATTGATTGACAGTTTGTGTTTTTTATATTGATAGTCTCTCTGTCTTTGGGGATAGCATCTGATGAAGTGTTCATACGAAAATGCTTTGTGTATCTGCAGCGTTTATGCTTTGTTTTTGTATCCGTGAATAAATTAGGAGGACTACAACTGAGTCTTGTGCCCTTATTTGGCTACTTCTCCTGTGCGAGGATTTATTGCTTTTAGATTTTACAAGGAACTGAGAGCTGCAAGAATACAAAAGTTTAGTACTGCTTATGATGAGTCAACTTGCATTGTTAATAGCACAACAGGTAGTGTACTTGCTTTTGCTGCAGAAGGCTGTGGGTTCTACTCCCACAGTAGATAGATGCATTGCTGATACTGTACTGTGTTGTAAATGGAGTGGATGCTGCAGTCCTTTTTGGCAAAGATACCTAGTAACTATGAACCTATCAGTTTGACATCCATTCCCTACTGTGATATTACTAGCTTATCATTTTTTTAATGCAACATGGGCAATTTATTCAAGGACAACAAGCACTTTATTTGTAGATGAAACAATAACATATAAAGTTGTTTGCTAGCAGCAACCTCTTCATTCGTTACATATTTCTTTAATGTGGAATTGATTTCTTTAATGTGGAATTTAGATGACTTTTACTTCTTCAGAGATTGTGCATATTTACTGATACTGGTGGACTGTAGAAGTTTGAGTAGACTTTTATGATGGAAATGTAAGTTTGAGTAGACTTACATGATGGAAATGTTCTGAATTGGGCAGTTTTGTCATTATTGGTGCATGCATTTTGTTTCACTGTTTACTGGAAAAATGTTCAAAACAAATTTAAAATGCCCTCTAACAACTGTACTGTATTATACTATCAGGAAGGTCTATCAAAGACCATGTGTATGTTTCATGTTCAAGGGGCCTATGATTTGAAAACAGCCCAAAGTTAATCTTTATCTGCCACTGGCAAAATGCATTTTTTTAATGTGGGTTTCAATGCTGTTTCAATGAATGTGAGTTTCAAGGGCAGAGATGTTTTAATGCTAAATCTATTTTCATTGTGAGATTGCATTGCTTTGTTTAGCAGATATCTATTAGGGTTTGTGCTGTAAAATGCAAAATAAAACTTTCAAATGAAATCCAAATCATCATAGAAGTGAAGCAGTATGCACATTACATTGTTTATGGTAAATGGCGCAAAATAACCAAGGAATGGGACACTGAAATGGCTGCAGGGGGAGGCTCCATTCGACCATGATTTTGTGAGGGAGGAAGGGCAGCAAACTCAGACAGCCCCGGCTGAACTATACCTCTCAACTGTCCAGATTTTTGCAGAATGAATAGATTTTTGCTTCTTATTTTTGGTTTGTTCCTCATAAAATTTGTGGTTTTCTGGCAAATTATTTAGGAATGAAGTCACTAAATAATGACAGACATTGCGTTTCAAATGTTGCAACCTTCAGAAACATGCATGCTAAAGCAAGACCTGTTATTCTATCAACGTCTTAAGTTTATACAGGAACAATTTTTAGTGCTGTTTGTATGTTCCCCCAATATATTTATTTGGCCTTGTCCAGATTTCCTGCATTAAGAGCTTGAGAGGTACTTGCAAATAAATTGCTTTATAGAATTAGGAATATCCAAACCTCTTAACTATCCCCAGTTTTGGCTCAAAATATTGCTCTCCCCCTAATAACCCCTTTGCAAAATGGCAATTTTGGAAGAAAACGTGATGGGTTTACAATTATAAATAACTGTAATGATCAGAGTTATAGATTATGTTTATTTCAGAAATGCATGTAGATGCTCTTATTTTGTCAGCTGCTCAAGTTAACAGTACTAATATTAAAAAGGTGTCCCTTCTTTAAAAGGTTCCCAGCTGTATTGTGTGGCAATTTTAATTTTTTGCATCACATGTTTGGTCTGTTTTTCATAAAATTGTGGTTTTATCCCAAATTAGAAAATAATGGCAGACACATGAGTTTCAGATTTCATACCCTTCAGAAATATCATACTAATGCAAGACCTACTACTATTCTATTACTTTTTTAAGTTTATAAGAGAAATATTTAAAATGGTTCTTATTTTTGGGCCTGTGTCCCACTTCTATGTATGGCTTTGTCCAGATTTCTTGCTCTGAGGTTGAGAGTATGAGTGTCAGAGCCATCACCATCAGCCAGAGACATTTCAAACTGTGACCTACTTGTTGCACCCCATTCCCCCATGTATTGACTCTGGATGTGTCCAAGCAAGGCAAGGAGCAGTTATGCAGTGTAAGTGTGCAGAGTATTCCCCCATCCAAGGTAGACACAAGCACAACAGTGGATTTTCATCTGTCCTTGATTTTGCAGAATGTTCTGGTTTTCTGTCATATTTTTATTCTGTTGATTTATGCTTCTTATTATTCAGAAAATGCATGCTGTCGCAGTGCCCTGTTGCTTTGTGTTTAAGTAGCAATGCTTTAATGATCATCAGGTAAGCTTGTCTGAGATTGTAAGATGCAAGTAACCTTTAATAAGCATACTGTTAAAGAATTACCAACACTGAAAGCCTTTTTGTTGTTGCCATGCAGAGAATATTTACATAACTAGATAATGTACAAGCCTTAGGTATTGAAATACATATGACAGTATTTGTAATAAAGGACAGGATTACAGTATTTTCAGAAGCTCATTACATTTGTTGGAGATATGAAGTCATCTTTGCAGGCTTTACCCGTAAACTAAACAAAATGCCAATCTATCATGTGTGGTCCATAACCTATGCAGTAATCCTTTAAGCAATTTATCTTGAGCTTATTTCTTGTTTGCTGTTCATTTTTTACTTTGATCATGTTTTCCCAATGAAACAAGTAGATAGTTGTTGTCAGGCAGCAGGTCTTTTTTGGATAGGAAATATTTTTACAAGTGGGGGTATCACAGAGATTTCTACTTTCAGCATGTTACTTGGTACTTTTATAAAGATGAATATAAGTTATAATTAGAACTGCAGTGCAAGGAGAAGCTTGTTTTTTTATACTTGATTTTGACTAGTATTCCAGTAATGTATTTAAAAAGTTTTTTTTTTCATGCCTCACAACCTTTTTGTTTCCATCTAGATATTAAGTAAGCTGTCATGTAGCCAATGCATCAAAACATTTTTTCTTCTGCACTTCATTTTGTCTTGATTGGACTCTCGTAATGATAGTTTGGTACCCAGGGCAGAGTATTTAATTAAAGTTCCAGTTGTGTTTTTGAGCATAGCTCCACCCCTTTCTAGTTGACCACATCTCTTCCCATTGGCCCCACCCATTCAACTGTCTCCTGCAGCCCCCCTTTAATTTGAAGTCACCAGCCCCCAATGCTTCTCATAGCTGCAATTTTGTCACACAGTTGCATTAATATTTTGGACAATTTGTCCCAAAGGGCCACACGTTGTGACATATTGGCCCACCCCATGGACATCAGGACCATATAATGTTGCCTTAATATTTCATGAGGACATTCTCTGCCTTAGAAAACAGGGTCTGATGCTAAGAAGGCATATTATTTACTGAGACATCACAAATACTTTAGAAAAACAAGAACTTATGTGGCAAGTAAGGCTGAACTCTTTTAAAAAGCCTGGATTAAACTACTGTTGCTCACTGAAAAGTGTACTAGAGCTAAGAAAGTTGCCACATTATTTACAAGACTAAAAGTGTGAACTTTATTTACTTATTTGTTATGTTCAATTAACAAAAATTGTATTAACTATTAACTTTGTAAATATAATTTTTAACTTTAATATTATGGTAGGGGCTTATTAATTATTTATTCCGGTTTAGTGGATACATTTGTATACAAATATTTATCTGTTTATAATAACCATTTTTAAATATTTAAATGTTTATTCTGATTACAACTTCATTTTCTACTATTATTAGAATCAGGGCACATTCATAAGACACGTTTTCACATTTTTAATAACTAGGACTTTGATTACAGTAGAACCGTATCAGAGCAGTATGTGCATACTCTGCAGATGTCATGACATTTTATTAATTCTTGTTTATAACTTTTTAGTGCAAACATGGACAGCTTTAATAACTACACTCTTATTAGTGAGGGGTTGGATGCTACTTATTTTAGCTAGCTCAGATAGATTAACTTTTGAATATTTTAAACTGTAGACTAATGTTATTTTTTTAACAAACAGCAGAGCTAGACTCATAGCACATGCATGATTTTCACAACAGTTTAAGCTTTTTAGGTTGTAATTTTTTATGCACAGTGTTCAAGCTTAACTAGACACATATTGAGTATTATTGGTAGATATAATAGATGTTTATATTGGCTCCAATACTATAACATTCCTAAATTTGAAATGGGGTCCTGTTTATAAATTTTCTCTAGGGTTTGCAGACCTGAGCAAATATTACTTTTGTGAGCATGAGTGACAGTTTTTTTTTTCCACTAGATTTTTCATATATATTTTTTATAGATTTCTGAATGTATTTTACTTTAAAATGCTTTAATAGATTTATCATTTGAGATGAATAGATTTATGTACATATATATATATATATATATATATATATATATATATATATATATATATATGGTTCCACTTGAAATCATCGAATTACCATTTCATCGAATTGCAAATCATCAAGACCAAATCGTCGAAAACTCATTTCATCGAAAACTCATATCATCGAATCTCAAATCATCGAAAACTATAAAGCAACTACAAATAACATCCCAGACACTGTTTACTATGTTTATGCAGGGGGGCAAGCCCCTCACCCCCCGTAATAAAATAACCTCTTTCCCCCACTGTAGTGCAACCTTGGAGTTGGTATATTTATTTACGGGGGTGGGTGTGGGGGGCTTGACCCCTGCATAAACGTAGTAAAAACTTTGTGGAATGTTATTTGTAGTTGCTTTATAGTTTTCGATGATTTGAGATTCGATGACATGAGTTTTCGATTAAATGAGTTTCCGACGATTTGGTCTCGATGATTTGCAATTCGATGAAATGGTAATTCGATGATTTCAAGTGGAACCATATATATATATATATATATATAGAGAGAGAGAGAGAGAGAGAGAGAGAGAGAGAGAGAGAGTTGTGTTTAAGTTTTTATTTAGGATTTTTTTTTGTATTACATTTTCTTAAATAATATGTATTGTTTTCAGCCCAACAAAATTTTGTGTTATATATTGTTATTTAATATTTAATTTTTAGTTGCTTTTCCCACTTGATACACAAACCCGAAG
The DNA here is from genome assembly GCF_019279795.1 of Protopterus annectens. Lineage (NCBI taxonomy): Eukaryota > Metazoa > Chordata > Ceratodontiformes > Protopteridae > Protopterus > Protopterus annectens. Next base: position 25,994,836 of record NC_056735.1, on the reverse strand, counting down.
AAGTTCTAATAGATGAAAGCGATCTATGTTAAAAATGTTTCTGAATGTTGGTAAAAAAGATTTCTAAGGAATTTTGGAGACTTGTGTTAACTTCTTCTTTTTTGATATTACAATGAAATGCTTTGAGGACGTTTTAGCAATTATTAATGTGTAATTTTTATTTTATCTTTTAGTTTAGTTTAACATATCCTGAAATCACACAGCATGAAGTAGGGCAGCACTGTGTCGAATATCACACTGGGGTGTGGGGGGAAGGGGTATTTAGCTAGTAAACATGCTAATTGTCTTTTACAACAGAGCTACCCTAGTAAACCACTCCCATGCTTTTAAACAGGTTTAAAACAGGTATATAAATGGAATAGTGAACTTCCACACTTTATTCTGTTTTTTCAAATGCTATATGGATCGCTTGTTTGTGTCTTTTTAATAAAGAAGATTCAACTTGAACTAGCTTGTGCTTCCCCTACTTTTATTTTGGAAAGTTTTTAAGGAATGTATTTCTACCACCTGTTATTAGGTGGAATATTCACAGTTTGTCTTTTTGGCTTTTCCCGGTTAGGGTCACCACAACACAACTCCAGTCTGCTAATTATTGGCAGTAGATTTTTATGGTGCCAAGTTGCCAGCCCAACTCCCAACCTCCAATGAAGGAACGCCCATTTTACACATGCCTTTCGAATGCCACTCGACTGCAGGGAGGACATGCAGACTCCACACAGAAGGCACTCCAGCTGAGAATTGAAAAGGAGAACCTCTTGCTGTGAGGCAACACTGCTACCGCTGCACCACCGCAGCTTAGGTGGGTTTATTCACAGTATGTTTTTTATTACGGGCCTGCACTCTGAGGAAACCTAGGGACTCTTAGATCTTCCACACAGAGAAGTTTCCTCATTATTTGTTGTTGGACCCAGTATATTGACATACTGGTTTTGTGAGACTTCAAGGGACACCACGGAGAGTGTTTGTTTCATATCACTTACTGAAAGACAATATAATGATAACACATATAAGGATCACATAATTACAAATAAATGTGCACATATAAGGCAGTACAGGAAGGCTCTCAGTATTCATCATGTGATTACAATTTAGAGATTCCACAGTGGTCAACAAATAACACTAGACTACAAAACAAGGAGAGTAGAATGACGAACATATCCTTGTTTGTGCCGTAACAGGAGTAGCATGACGAACATATCCTTGTTTGTGCCGTAACAGGAATAGCATGACGAACATATCCTTGTTTGTGCCATAACAGGAGTAGCATGATGAACATATCCTTGTTTGTGCTGTAACAGGAATAGCATGACAAACATATCCTTGTTTGTGTCGTAACAGGAGTAGCATGATGAATATATCCTTGTTTGTGCTGTAACAGGAGTAGCATGATGAACATATCCTTGATTGTGCCGTAACAGGAGTAGCATGATGAACATATCCTTGTTTGTGCCATAACAGGAGTAGCATGATGAACATATCCTTGTTTGTGCTGTAACAGGAGTAGCAGGATGAACATATCCTTGTTTGTGCCATAACAGGAGTAGCATGACGAACATATCCTTGATTGTGCCATAACAGGAGTAGCATGACGAACATATCCTTGTTTGTACTGTAACAGGAGTAGCATGACAAACATATCCTTGATTGTGCCATAACAGGAGTAGCATGACAAACATATCCTTGTCTGTGCCGTAACAGGAGTAGCATGATGAACATATCCTTGTCTGTGCCGTAACAGGAGTAGCATGATGAACATATCCTTGTTTGTGCTGTAACAGGAGTAGCATGACAAACATATCCTTGATTGTGCCATAACAGGAGTAGCATGACAAAGATATCCTTGTTTGTGCTGTAACAGGAGTAGCATGACGAACATATCCTTGATTGTGCCGTAACTGGAGTAGCATGACAAACATATCCTTGATTGTGCCGTAACTGGAGTAGCATGACAAACATATCCTTGATTGTGCCATAACAGGAGTAGCATGATGAACATATCCTTGTTTGTGCCGTAACAGGAGTAGCATGATGAACATATCCTTGTTTGTGCCATAACAGGAGTAGCATGACAAACATATCCTTGTTTGTGCCGTAACAGGAGTAGCATGATGAGCATATCCTTGATTGTGCCGTAACAGAAGTAGCATGACGAACATATCCTTGTTTGTGCCATAACAGGAGTAGCATGACAAACATATCCTTGATTGTGCCATAACAGGAGTAGCATGACAAAGATATCCTTGTTTGTGCTGTAACAGGAGTAGCATGATGAACATATCCTTGTTTGTGCTGTAACTGGAGTAGCATGACAAACATATCCTTGATTGTGCCGTAACTGGAGTAGCATGACAAACATATCCTTGATTGTGCCGTAACAGAAGTAGCATGATGAACATATCCTTGTTTGTGCCATAACAGGAGTAGCATGATGAACATATCCTTGTTTGTGCCGTAACAGGAGTAGCATGACAAACATATCCTTGATTGTGCCATAACAGGAGTAGCATGATGAAGATATTCTTGTTTGTGCCGTAACAGGAGTAGCATGATGAACATATCCTTGTTTGTGCCATAACTGGAGTAGTATGGCAAACATATCCTTGTTTGTGCCGTAACAGGAGTAGCATAACAAACATATCCTTGATTGTGCCGTAACAGGAGTAGCATGACAAACATATCCTTGTTTGTGCTGTAACAAGAGTAGCATGACAAACATATCCTTGTTTGTGCCATAACAGGAGTAGCATGATGAACATATCCTTGTATGTGCCGTAACAGGAGTAGCATGATGAACATATCCTTATTTGTGCCGTAACAGGAGTAGCATGATGAACATATCCTTGTTTGTGCCGTAACAGATAGTCACTTATGCTCACAAACCCAACAAAACAGTCCATTCTAGTTTATGTCATATGAAGAGTTCACCCCCCCCCCCAAATAAAAATGATAACAGGCTAAGGGATAAAGCTGCTAACCAAACAACTGAGTAAATTCAAAAGTGCTCTCAAAGGACCGATCCATGAAACATGTGTGCCTAGTTATCACACAGCATTAGACCATCAGCCTACTCTACAGCCACTATACCTCTCAAATGGCTGGTATAAAAGGCTTTGTCATGAGTACAGCTCTAAGAAATGCATACTGATTTACTTCACATCATTCCTAAGTACATTCCAACATAAGCATTACTTAGATAAAATAGATACGTACCTGATGGAGTACAATACTCCTCTATCAAAATGTACTGTTCCAATTTAAATGTCTAACTGAGTTTGAATTCTCTACAACTCTCATCCACATTGGTTTGCCTAGCTACACATTTGCCTTTTTATACTGGTGTACATTACTAATTGATTACATCTGACCTAGTCTGTGCCTCAGGGATGCTAAATGCAGTATGCACTGCTGCATTGTATGCTAATCAGTCAATTCCATGGAGCTACTCAACAAGATATAAGGCATCAATGTGGACTCCAAGCCTTTCTAAGCACTGACAGATTGTTAGTAGTAGCAGCTGCAATTTACATAGTGCCACGGTAGTGCAGTTGTTAGCAAGAGGTTCTACCATTCGATTCTCTGCTGGAGCACCTTCTGTGCGGAGTCTGCATGTCCACCCTGTGGTCAAATGACATCTAAAGGCATGCAGGTAGGTGTGTGCATGAATGGGTGTGCCTTCATTGAAGGTTGAGCGTTGAGCTGGCAACTCGGCACCTTAAAAATTCACTGCCAATCATTAGCGGACTGGAGTTCCGCTGTGGTGGCCCCTAACCGGGAAAAGCCAAAATAAAGTTTAGCAGCTACAATTTACATACATTTGTGTGTGCTACAGACTGAAGGTAATGCTGCTGCTGCTGCCAATAACCATAGATAGAAAGGGTGAACACTTTGGAGGCCAACAACACAGTAGAGGAACTTTGGGACCTCTGGCAGCCTTGAGTCACATACACAACAGAACACAGGGAACCCATCCCAATGGAATATAAGGTATGTGTTGAAGTTAGTCTGTTAGTCACAGGTACCATTAACAGACTACCAGGGGACATGCTTGGTTTTCATAGGTATCAACATCCTGTATCTTCCAAGCATAATATGCTGCAACATGGCAGAAAGCACATATATTTTAGCACAAGTTCTGAGGACAGGATCACAAGTATGCTACAATTGCAACATATATTGCACTACTCTCCAGTAATGAGTGCCATACATCTCAGTCATGTACACAAGAGAGCAAAATCTGGGGAACAGGGGAGGGTCTACATTAATCGTAACGTCTACCACTCAAACAACTGCCAAGTCATGTATAATGTCATGGGAATTATGTGAAATGTGTGTGCCTGCAATCCTTCTAGTTATCACGACTTGCATATCTGCCACATTCCCCAACTGCACAAGATTGTGCTATGGGGGATATCTCCAAGGTTCACTTAGGTGTGGATGTATGCTGTGCACTGGAGTCATGGCTGAGGAAACCCATCGTAGATGCACGCACACACACACACACACACACACACACACACACACACACACACACACACACACACACACACGCAGGAACACCATAATGAGACATTCAGTCCCACCAGTAAGGCCATAGAGCATGTGTTTTAGCTACTGCACTCACAGTGCCAGCACCTACATACCTCTGGCTAAGGGCACCATTACAATCCACTGACATGTCCCTCAATGCTCATAGTATGTGCTATGCTATCCAAGTTATCATAGTGGAAACAGCTGTAGCAGGATCATTAAGGGGACATGGATCACATCCTACCGACAATGCCAAGGTCACCACAGCCACAGGCCAATGATGACTCATAGGAGGAACCAGCAGCAGTGTGATTGTAGGCAGACATAGCCATGCTCAGTAAGTCCTTGCATCGGCTATGAGATAATTCAAAGCACACTGACTCAACACCTAGGAGGCTAAAACCATCCTCCAGATCACCATACATCTCCATTAGGGATGCATTAAGAATAACAGTTATTGACCATAACTAAATCATACAACAGGCAGGATTCCAGACATGTAGGGCAACCAGACAAACACAGTCTTGTTAGTGCCATAGGAGACATGCATCTTTGCTTCCCTCCCCCAAGAGAACATTCAGTGCTCGCTTGTGACATCCAACCTGTCTTTGTTTAGTTGGCAGCTGCATATTATATTATTCCCAGTTAATATCCTTTGACATTGCAAAAGCAATGATATTGAATGGTGTATACACTGTACGTCCCAGACTACTGGACAGATAACTGATGAATGACCAAGAAACACAGACATGTAAAATAGTACTTTATATTTGCAAGCAAACATCATAACAGGGTGTGTAATCAGTAAGTACAGTATTGTAAAAGTAAAACATTTCACCAGATGTACAGGTAGCATGTAATATTTTGTTATGACTGTACATTATTTTTGATTTGACTGTATGCTGAACATCCTTCCCAGCTGTACAGATTTTCACAAAATGTCCGGATGTTGGACTCATGTATTTGGTCTGTTTCTCATGGAAAATCACTGAGGATTGAAGTCAGGATGTAATGGCACACATTTGAGTTTCAGACTTTATATCCTTCAGAAAGGGCATTCTAATGTATAACCCGTTACTCTATCTATTTCCTAAGTATATCAGAGCAATATTTAAAGAGTGTTCTTATTTATAAGCCTTTGTTCTCCCATTAATTGTGCCTTTGTCCAGATTCCTTACATTAAGAGGTTGAGAGGTATGGTGCTGGATGCCTGTTGCTGATTGCTGCAATGGTGTATGTTTGAAACACAGGGTTAAGGCGCCCATCCTGTGTTTGGCATGTGCATCGGATGGTGAATTGTACTGCAGAACTATGTAAGGATATTTCCTGGGTAGTTACATAATCTAGTAGTGTGTGTGATGCATTGATTTCATATGCTGTCTATTATCACTATTTTGTATCTTAATATTTAGAGCCACTGTTTGTGCACTGCTGCACATTCCTGCATGTAGCATAAATGGTGTCAGCTATGCACAGCTAGTTTTCATGCACAGTGGCAGTGCACAAACTGTAGAAGTGGACCACCCAAGTAGCAGACAGGACCCAGACATTTAACAATAGACCTTAGATGTATTCTCTTAATGCAGTCTGCATAGCACAAACGCACAAAGCGCTGCTGCACTGCATGTAACAGTGTGAATGTCAGGATCAATATTAATGTAGTAGCTTTATATGTAACCTCCCCTGTAACTGCATATGTTAAGTGTTGGCCTGAAGTTCACATGGTCCTGGGTACTAATACAAGCATTGCAACTTGTATTTTACTAATGTGTCCTTGCATTACATAGCAATGTAATCAAACATACACATGTATTCCTTAATCCTTCTACAGGCAACAGCTGTGAGTGTAGGACTACCATGGATAAGGTCCAGGGTTCTAATACAGCAGACATCTGTCTCGTTTCAGTGGTGACCCAGTTCACATTATAGTCACCCTGAATTATAACAGTTGACCTAGCATTTTTTATATCCTAAGTATTTTCCTGAGAGCTGATACACTAAAATTGTCAGTTATGTAAAGATATGATAATATTTGTATTAATAAACTTCACTTTATTGTTTCCCATTGCACAAACATGGGCAATGTGTTTGAGTGATACTAAGTAGCGACCACCATTTTCAAATGTTGCAATATCCAATAGTGTGTAAACAGTTATTATACATTTATTTTCATCTGCATTAGACATGGCTGTTATTCAGGGAAAGGTTCTGAGATTTCGGTTATGTTTAAGTTGACCTAAATATTGCAATGTAAAATATAACATATATATGTGTACACATATATATATATATATATATATATATATATATATATATATATATATCTATATATCTATATATATATATATATATATATATATATATATATATATATGTGTGTGTGTGTGTGTGTGTGTGTGTAGGGAAGAACCATAGCTACCCATTTCTTCATTAGTAATAACTGAGCACATGTACAGGTTGTTAGCTGAATTTGGACTGTCACCTCCAGCGAGAAGGGTGACAACAACCTAATTATGTTGTGAAGGCAATTGGACCAAATTAAATGTGCCATGTAGACATGTGTGTGAAATGGAGAGCTATGTATGAGAAGATTTTTTTGGGTGGACAGGTGCCTTTTTTAAGGAGAGAGTAGAATGTTGGGGAACAGACATAGGCAAGTCTGGGGCAGGCATGTTGGGAAGGTGAGGAAGCATTTGCAGGCAGACAAGACATACAAGACGAGACAGAGTTAGTGAAGGACACAAAAGGGGGATGAACACTTTCATTGGGGTGGTGGTGTGGGGTTTGAGGTCCCATGGGCATCAACAATGTAATAGTGTGACTCAAGTCCTCACCCATTGAACTGTCAGCACTGTCCCATCACTGTGCCACTAGCTGCAGTGGCTGACATCTGCACCTACAGCCAGTCTGCCATACCAGGAATGTAGGCTCTCCATCTGGTGTAGGCATGTGCCTACAGTCTGGTGTGCAATCCTATGCAATCCACTAAAACTTATATAGCAAGGCATATTTAGAATGCCATTTTCCAACTTTTCTATTTCTTCTAAAAGTTTCTTTTCAATAGGTACTCGGAATATTAGATGAACTCATGACACTGGCTGAAACTCTCCCCTTAACCTTGACGTACACAGTACTAACCAACTCCAGCAATTAAAATCACAGGCTGTACTGCGCAAAATAAGTCCAAAATAAATCCAGCTACAAACAAACACGGCAAAATTTAATGCAAAGCTTTCAGATTAACCACCCTTCATCAGTACATAAAAAAACAGCCAGTGTCATGAGTTCATCTAATATTCTGAGTACTGTAGTGAGAGAACCAAATGGTTCCATAAAGAGACTACTACAAATGCAAAATAAACTGTTGTTACAATTGGCGTTTAATGCACCACCTTTGTTGGCAACCGCTGACCAGACGACAGAGGAATTTAAGAAAATGATGGATATCTTAGAGAAAAAAGTGCAAATGTACAAACAACTCCAATGGCAGCGGTTAAGCTTTCAGGCTTATTTGGAGTTGAGTGTAGTACCATGAGGGCTAAGAATATTGAAAATGCCCTCGTATGTGAACACTTATGCAGAGCTCCTTGTGCAATGGTAGCAGCTCAACTTGAAGTTAAGTGCAGATTACATGAGGCTTATGAACAATTTATTTGAACCTATTGAAAAAAAACTTTTAGAAGAAATAGAAAAGTTGAAAAAGCACAATCCTATGCACCAGAGGTGGCAACTCCACTCGGGTGATGTATGCACCCCCTCTGCCTCTTCTCTCAGAGGAGACCACAAGCCTGGCCACTGGGGTAGAACTACTTGAGGGTCCAGGTATGGCAGGAGCACCAGGGGAGCTGCTGCCAGGCTGCAGCCCAGAAGTGCTGGGCCATGGTGCTTCAGCCAGTGGAGCGAGTGTAGGCAGATCATGAGGAAATGGCCTACCCTGCTGTGCTGTAGTAAAAACATAAATAATATTCAAACCAAATAGTAAATAAAATATAAAACAAATGAAATGAAAATTATAAAAAATTAAGAAACAATAATAATGCAGTATGGAAAGTTTCAAATACTTTGTATACTGCATTATTATTGTTTCTTAATTTTTTTTATAATTTTCATTTCATTTGTTTTCTATTTTATTTACTATTTGATTATAAAATATAAAACAAATGAAATGCAAAATTATAAAAAAGTTTTATATACAAAAATTATATACAAAGTTTCAAATACTTATATGCCGCAGTGGTGCAGTGGTAGTGTTGTCACCTCACAGCAAGAGGTTCTCCCATTCGATTCTCGGCTGGAACACCTTCTTTGTAGAGTCTGCATGTCCTCCCCGTGGTCGAGTGGTGTTCGAAAGACATGCATGAATGGGCGTGCCTTCATTGAAGGTTGGGAGGTGGGCTGGCACCTCGGCACTGTAAAAATCTACTGCCAATCATTAGCGGACTGGAGTTCCACTGTGGTGACCCCTAACCGGGAAAAGCCAAAAGAAGAAGAAGACAAAGTTTCAAATACTATAATTATGAACAAAATGATAAATCATTAAAATGAAAAAGTATTTAATGACAAAGAAATATAAAATTATACATAATATGCAAAGCATAAGACATAATACCAAATAATATAATAATAAGTAATTTGATTATATAAATATAATAATAATAAGAAGAAGAAATCCATTAATAAATAAAAGAAAAGAAGGGGTGGAGTAGGAGAAAAAAAGAGGAACATTAGTAACTTCACAGATAATATACAGTGCTTTCTATAATTAATGGTATCCATTCTGTTACATTCCACTGTTAAAAATACCAACTGTTAAGAATTTTCTTTATTACTTGGAATACATGTACAGTGATTACACTTGACAGCAGGCCATTCAAGTCACAGGTCTAGAGGTCTGCATTTCAAATGCTATAATGATGATTACATAATAGTACTTTATTGTTTATTGATGACAAGCTAAAACAGTATTGTAATCAACTGAGCTTTAAATTTGGGAAGTGTGGTATTAGAACCCACAACTACTACTGTATTACTGTAGTTTTTCTTTGGAATGCAACATAATGTAAGCACTGTTTCCTTTTACAATTTATAGACTCATGTTCACTGATATCTAAGAATGTTTGACTGTTGCTTTGGGTTACAAACCATACTTCTCCGCCTTTTAGAGCAGGACATCTTGACATATCAAAAATTAATGGGTGTACAATGACCCATAACTAGGAACATATTTCAAATATTGCTGTTACACACATGGACAGTTGCACAGGATGTGTGTTAACATACATTTTGACACTCATTATTTTTGACTTCAATATAAATTATTTGTCAGACAACCATGAATCTTGCAGTGAACAGACCAAAACAGTGATTCTTAAATCTGGGTATTCAGCAGAAATAAGTAACAATTGAATGCTTTGCTACAGAGTAATGCATACATACATATCCCCAATGCTAACTTTTTGTTCTCTGTATGTTCTTTTTTCTGTCTGTCTGTCGCTGGATGGCTCACAGGACTTTGTCCACAAGCCTTGTCAACCACTAATGTTACATATATATCTATAGATGTTCATATAAATGGTTGTCATTAGAGATATCACAGGACTATATCAAGAGATCCTGTGACTCCCCCATCCCAAAGATCACCTTTCCCTCAGCACATTCCATATATCTCTCTGTTATCATGGGGCTAATAGGACTTTATCTGTAAGTACTGTGACCCTATCCATTCCTGATGTTACTTACCCCTCTGTGTATGTCTGTATACCTCTCTGTTATATGAGGGCTCACACAGGACTTCAACTGGAAATCCTGTGGTCTCTCACTCCCTCACATTACCTTTGCCTCTGTGTATGTCTGTATACATCTCTGTTGTAATAGGGCTCACAGGACTTCATTTGCAAATCATGCAGTCTCTCATTCCCTCACATTACCTTTCCCTCGGTGTATGTCTATATACCTCTTTGTTATAAAAGTGCTGACAGGACTTTATCTTCAAATCCTGTAATCTTCCATTCCCTCACATTTCCTTTCCCCTCTGTGTATGTCCAAGTATATTTCTGTCATTCAAGGGCTATCAAGACTTTATGTATAAGTCCTGTAACCCACCCATCCTTGACTTTACCTTTTTTTCTGTATACATCCACAGATTTATCTGTCATGAGAAGGCTTGCAAGATGTTGTGTACAAGTTTTGTGAAACCCCTGTCACCGACATTACATTTTGCTCTGTGAACATCCATATATGCTTCTGTCATTGGAGCGCTTGTGAGACTTTGTCTGTGAGTCCTGTAACATCCCTGCAAATGATATTACCTTTCCCACAGCATATGTCTGTATATCTTTCTGTCATCAGAGGACTCTCATGACTTCATGTAGAAGTCCTGTGACACCTCCCTCTCCCGTACCTGATGTTACCTTGATGTCTGTGTATGTCCTTTATCTCTCTGTCATCAGATGGAGCAGAGCACTTCATAGGTAACTGCTGTGCTCACCCCTGTCCCTAATTTTATGTTTCTGTTTATTTATATGTGTCATTGAAGATGGAGCAGAGCACTTCATAGGTAACTGCTGAGCTCAACCTTGTCCTTGATTTTACTTTTCTGTTTATTTATATATGTCATTCAAGATGGAACAAAGCACTTCATAGGTAATTGCTGTGCTCACCCCTGTCCTTGATTTTACTTTTCTGTTTATTTATATATGTCATTCAATGGCTCACAGGACTTTGTCTGCAAGTCATGTGACCCCTCATTACTTACATTACCTCTCTGTTTATGTCCATATATCTTTCTGTCACTGCAGGGCTTACAGGACTTCATGTACAAGTCCTCTGACTCCACCCAATGTTACCTTTCTCCTGTGCATGTCCATACATCTCTCTGTTGTTGTAGGGCTCAAAGGACTTTGTCTTCAAGTTATTTAACCTTCCAACCTTTACATTGCCTTTCCCTTCATATATGTGTGTATCTCTGTCTCCCTCTCTCTCTCTCTCTCTCTCTCTTTCTTTTTGTCATTATAGAGCTTACTACTACTGTAACCCACCCGTCCATTACATTCCTCTTCCCTGTGTTTGTCTGTATATCTCTCTGTCATCAGGGGGCCTGCAGAACTTCATCTAAAGGTGCTGTCATACTCCTAACCATGAGATTACCATTCCCTCTCTGTGTGCCCATATATTTCTTTCTGCCATTGTAGGTATTACAGGATTGTGTCTGCCAATTCAGTCACACGCCCTGAGCCTGACATTGCTTATGCCTCTGTGCATGTCTGTATACATTTCTGTCATCGAGGGGGCTTGGAGGACTATGTCTACAAGTAGTGTGACCCCCATCCTTGACTTTACCTTCCCTTCTTTGTACTTCTGTATATATTGCTCTGTCATGACAAGGCTTGCATCATGTCACCCAGAAGTCCTGGGACCACCCAGATCACAAACATTTTGTTTCCCTCTGTGCAAGTCCTGTGATCCCTGCTGTTGTTAAATGTACTGTCCCCTATATGTATGCCAGTGTGCATGTCTCTGTCATCGGGAGACTTGCACATCTTTTTCTCCAAGTCCTGTGATGTCCCTGTCCCAGATGTTACCTTTCCCTCTGTGTATGTCCATAGATCTTTTTGTCTTCAGAGAACTTGCAGGACATAGTCTACAAATCCTGTGAACCCCCTTCCCTCTATTTATATGTCCCTCTGTGTATGTCCAGATATCTCCATGACATCAGATGGCTTGCAGGATATTGCATACATGTCCTCTGACCTCCCCATCTTTGGCATTACCCTTTACTTCTTTATATGTGCATATCTCTCTCTCTCTCTTTCAGCAGAGGATTTGCAGGACATGTCTGCAAGGCCTGTGACCCTGCCCTTTCCATGACATTACCTTGCCCTCTGTGTATGTCTGTACATCTCTCTGTATTACAGGATTCACAGGACTTTGCACTTATAACTCCCCATTTCATGTTGCTTTTCCATGTCTGTATGTCCATGTGTCTCTTAGTCATTGGAGAGTTCTTACGACTTCATCTGCCAGTACTGTGACTCTCCCATCTAACACCTTGCCTTTCCCTCTTTATATCAGTATATTTCTTTGTCATCATAGGGTTACAGGCCTTTGTGTATAAGTCTTGTGATGCCCTACCCCTGACATTTTCTTCCTCCTATATATGTTGGTATATCTCTCTGACAGTGGACGACTTGCAAGACTTTGTCTGCAAGTCCTATGACCTCCACGTCCCTCACATAACTTTTCCCTTTGTGTATGTCTGTAAATGTTTGTATCATCAGAGGGCACACCTGCTTTTGTGCTAAACACCTGTGACCCCCATCCCTCATGATATGTTACATGATCTGTATGTCCATACATCTTTTTGTCATCAGAGAACTTGCAAGACTTCAAGTTCCGTAACCCTCTATGTAAGTCCATATATCTGGTAGTCTGTCTGTCTGATGGTGTAGGGCTGGTATGACTTTGTCTACAAGTCCTATGACTGCCCTGCTCTTGACATTATCTTTCCCTCTGCAAATAACTGCATATCATTCTGTCATTGAAAGGTTTGCAGGACTGTGTCCAGATGTTCAGTGAACCCCACGTCTCTGTTGTCAACTTTCCCTTTGTGTACATCCGTACAACTCTCTGTCATCAGACAGCTTGCAGGACTTTGCCTACAAGTCCTGTGATCCCCTGTCCATGATGCTATGCTTCCATGTATGTATGTCCATATATCCTTATTGTCATTGCTGGGATCAGACAACTCCTTTTAGAAGTCCTGTGAATCCTCCTGTCCCTGAGATTTCCTTTCCCTCTGAGTATGTTCATATATCTTTGCCATCGGAAGGCTAGTTAGATTGAGTCTTTAAGTACTGTGACCCCCCTCCCCGCTCTACTGTTACCTTTCCATCTGTCTATTTCCATGCATCTCTCCTTCATTTGAGGGCTTCCAGGTCTTTCTCTAGAAATCCTATGGCCTGCATCCCTGCTTTAGCTTTCCATCTGTGTATGTCCATATATCCCTTTGTCATTAGAGGGCTTACAAGACTCCCTCTGACTCCCCGGTTTCTGACATTACCTTTCCCTCTGTTAGCCCCTGTCCTGTGGCTATCCATCCCTGAGATTACCTTTCTCTCTGTTACTTGATGTTACCTTTCCTCCTGTGTATGTCTGTATATCTCTGTCATTGATGGGTTCACAAGACTTCATCTACAAGTCATGTCCCCCTCTGATGTTTGGTAGCAGCTGGTGATAAAGCAAAGGGGATGTAGTAAGCAACTGAATAGGTGGAACCAAATACAGTGAGGCGGGATTGTATTACAGAAGGTCAATAACCATTACCTATGATCTAAGAGAATTGATCATTCACTTTCATCCATGGACTACCTCAGTACAAACCAACTCATTATAGTCATTTTACTGACGATATACACCTTAGATGTCAAGCCGCAGTCAAGACTTCATGCATCCCCCCTTTACCCAGCAGTCTCTTCTGCAGTCCCGAAGTGCCCTTCTCTTTTTTCCACTCATCCTGGCACCATCCAAACAGATTATTCTTTCTTGCTTTTCTTACTTTATCTTCTTCCCCCTTAAGCTTTGAACACTATTAATGTGGCCGAAACTCTATTATAATTTAAGTCTGCAGGAAGTAACTGATTTATGATGGGGATCTGCTTGGACCCTAAAAGTCTCAGAGTTGTAGATGGACTGAGGAGCATTTTAGATACGTTTTTTTACTAACTTTTGACTTAATGATGATGGCCTGAACATAAAATCATGAGTAAGTAAATATATTTTGGGAATACTTCCTGCCTTCCTACCCCTCCAAAAAGACAGTGGGATAAAAAGCAAAAGAACAAATGGACAGAAGCATATATTATACTGCTGAGGGTCTTGAGAAGAAACCAAAGCAGATGGATGAAATCCACAAACAGAAAAGGACTTCACGTAGAAGGAATGAACAGCCAGAAACTCAACAAGACATTCAAATGCTGTACTTGTGGTGCAATGACTTGAGTGTGAGTGTAGCTTGGCAGATCCTGGTCCCAGATGAGCAGCTGACCATAACCTTCTCCTTGTTCAGTCTGTTAAGTTGGCATATATGTGTCATACAGTGGAGTCTTTTATGTCGTAAGTCCTGGCTAAGTTATTCACTTGCGTTATGGGCTTTGTTTTTGGTGTCCATTGGGTGTTCATAGGTTCATAGAGTCACAGGTGTTTACTAGGCTAATGGCCACAAGGGCCTTTTTAAGCCTATCCATGCTTCACAAATCTCTGATAAGTTCTGATACCCATAATAAGTATAAGCATGGGCCTGGGTGATGAACTCTTTACAGGTTACTTGTGTCCATTAGAGACATAGGTTCCAAACCAGGGAAGAATTTCTGGTTTCCCATCCAATTGACCAAGTTGCACTTTAATTGGTTTAGGGAGGAACTCTGCTTCACATGGATGGGCAGCCTGTTCAATAGACGGGGTAGTCTCTGGGATACATGTGTTTATAGTTTATAGGTTTATAGGTTAATACTAGGCTAACTGCCCTTGCAAGCCATTTTAAGCCTAGTCAGTTATCCCCTGTGAGATTCAAACCCTGTACCTTGTGTTTGTAAGGCAAACACCTTAACCATTAGGCCACCCTCCCTATCTACCCATACCTATCTCTCCCCTTGGTCCTATTTATGTTACAGGCAAGGTTCAAGTCTGTAGAATGGGTAATTCTGGTGTTTGTTTTGTGGATATGCAGGATGTCAATCAGAGTGGGGTCTGACAATGCTCTGCTTGCCAGGCACAGATCTCCCCTTAAAAGCCTGTATGAGACAAAATACAGGGAACGGATCCTGAGGTGGTCTACACAGGACATTTTAATTACACCCTGTATTCTTTTAGTGAGAAACCTCTGTTGATGTTCCAATTGTTCAATATGCCTGGTTAGGTACATACCAAATGGGGCATTGTACTCAATGATAGGTCTGATGAATGCTGAATACAGTTGAACAATGACTTCCTTGGACTTAGATGCCATACCTTTGTTTATAAGTTGCTCAACATATAATGATTTTTTCACCACTGGTGAGGACCAAGAGCTCCATGGATTCTCTTTTCATATAGTCTAGGGAGGTACATCTCAGGTCATTTACTCCCACATGGACTATGATTGAGTCATATTGGTAATTGTGGTCCAATGACCTGAGTGCCTGCATAATGTGGCAGATCCTAGCCACTGATAAGCAAATGACCATTACTTTCTCCTTACTCAGCCTGGTGAGAGGGACATCAGTGTGTCTCATGATGGAGTCTCCAATGACTAGAATGTTGGATTGTGTGGTAGCTTTCCTTATGGGCTTAGAGGTAGAGGCTCCATGAGATGTAGCTCTATGTGTTGATATGGGTGTTGTTCTGAAAGAGCATATTTGGGGTTGCTTAGGGTATTTGTTATGTGTATTTCATGGGACTATATTAGATGAACGAACACTTAAAATGTCGAGTATGGCATGCTCAACAGCTTTTAAGTGAAAGTTCATCTAAGCAAAAGCCCATAATGTCGAAACAAAGAGTTTTGAAAAGTTATAGTTGGCCAGCAGTTAGGAAGCCAACGGCTGATGGCTAAAATGTACTGTACACCATTAAAACCTCCCAAAAGAAGAAAAAAAAGAACAAATCAACAAACACCCCCCTTCTTAAATATACCAACTCCAAGATCGCACCACAGTGGAGGACTGTCATAACATTACACAGGGTGAATGACGAGACCGCACCACAGTGGAGGACTCTAAGAACGGCTAAACAAGTTAAACGTTCTAACATCAGCTGTTGGCTTCCTGATGGCTGGCCAACTATAAATTTTTGAAACTTCTTGTTTCGACATTCTTAGGTTTTGCTTAGCTGAACATTCACTTAAAAGCTGTGCAGCATGTTGTACTCGACATTTTAAGCGTTCGTTCATCTAATAGGGAACCATATTTTGTCTAGGAGGTCTTTGTGGTTTAGGAAGGTTGCATTTAAGTGCCCTGGCATATGTGTGTTGATATGTCTGCTTTGAATTGTGCATGATGGGTGCAGCGTGTGTACTGCTGACAACCTTATTGACATTACAATGTCTCAGGATGCCCATATCCACTAAGTCAGTAACAGAGACAGTAGGAAAGTTCATATCCGTGGCAACTGACCCTTTTTTACTGATTAGACAGTTGGAGTGAAAATATCAGTCACTGTCAGAAGTATCCAGTTTGCAACTATGGAGACAGTGCTTGTCACTGCAAACTAGTTGTCCTGTGTGCAACTAGGTATTGGAGAAATTTCAGTTGTGCTTTTACAGGAAACAATGTCACTCAAGGTGCCTGAGTCTGTACAGAGCACTGCCAAGCAGTTGAAAGGAAACTAATACATAGACCCTGAAAATTTAAGGATGAAGTATTTAGGCAGATGTTCTGAAGTTAGAAACAAATCAAGCAGTACTTACTGAAAACAAAGAATTAGCTTTTCAACTATGATAAAACGATGGGAGTCACATGAATGGCTGCTGCCTGGCTACTATACTAACGCTGGTCTCACCTCAGCTTTACTCTGTTGGGATACAATGCTCCTTTGCTTCTTCTCTCACCAGAAGCAAAATGTTTGCACCAATCCCAAGATGAGAAGCAGGCCACAGCCTGTTTGGTGATACACAGTATTGTCCCAGATGATGCAAGGGTCTGTAGGCTTGTGGCCTTTTCCTGGTTGATGCCTTGAATATCACCTAGGCCAATCAGGTATGCTAAACACAGACACTCACTCTCCAACCCGAAACAGTCAGGAATCAATGCACTCTGCTCCTTCTCTCACAAGGACCAGGATATAAGCACAGATTTCAAGCTGTCACCTATAAAGCAGCTATTATGCTTTCTGGTGATCAGCAGTTTCCATGAAATAATGTCCTGGTACTTCTTCTCTCACCAGGAGAAAACAGAAGCACTAATCCCAATGTGACTACTGAGAGCCAGAATGTGGGCTCTCCAATAACTGGTGGTCTTGCAATAGAAATTTAAAGGTGATATGAAAAACATGGGTTATCCTAAACACTGCAGTGTACACTAAGCAGTTAGATATGAAAGTGGGTAACTTGAGTTTTACCTGTCTGATTAGAGAGCCACTATTTTTAAAAGAGCAAGATAGACCGAAAGGGGGTGGACACTTCACTTTTTCATTCTGTTACTATGGAATACAGTGGGATGGCCAATAAATTTAAATAGTTGAAGGAGGGGGATTTCACAAAATAATAATTTTGTGCTTACTCAAACCAGCCAGTGAAAGGAGAAAGGGAAGGAGATATATGGTCAAATTTACATAAGGGGCAGGGAACTAGAAAGACAGTGGTGTTTAAGAACACAACAGTAACAGGGTAGGATGGTGGGAGAAAATTCTGTCTGACTCACAAGCGACATGGCTGTGGTCGCTTTTCAAATTTTAATATGCAATTAAAAGCAGAGTACAAGTAAAACACAGTGTAAAGAAAACAAATCACAGTATACAAAATATAAAAAGTTAATGAAGTAATACAAAGTACAAGCAATCAAAAGCAAACCAACCTTTCCTTCACAGCAAGCTGTGGCAGAGTCTGGGTGAACATTTCCAGTAAAGTTTTTGTGCTGTGTTTGTTCTTGCTTGTGGTGTATACTTTATAGATTGCTGAGGATAAGCATTGCTGTTTGCAGGCTTAGGACGTCTTTGATGTTTGGGGAGATTACTTTTTAGTGCCTCAGCATAAAAATGGTCTATGTGTGTGGGCACTATGTGTGGTGAATGTAGTGTGTGTGTGTGTGTGTGTGTGTGTGTGTGTGTGTGTGTGTGTGTGTGTGTGTGTGTGTCCTTAACAAACTTGTTGTATGCAAGATTTTTACATCCAAGGAAATTGTGTATGTACATTTCTCACATACTGTGTTGGTTTCTTTAAGGATTAAAAAGTTGTCAGTGAACATGAAACAGTTGCTCCATTTACTTGGGATGCCTATATTTATCAAGCTTGCTATGGAGACATTTGTCAATTGCATATCCATGCTGTCTGGGCCTGTATTAGGGTGGGCTATTAGGGTTTGTGGACTGGGATTTACAGAGGTCTTCTAGAGTGGTTTTCATGGTCGGGGATTAGAGTTGAACTGTGGAAGTATTTTGTATTAGATTATGCTAGGATGTGGTATTAGTGCTATCTGATGCTTAAGATAGCCCCTCTGAACTTCTCCTTGTGCAGTGCATCACTAAACTGCAGGTTATACCCCCAGTTCAAATTGTATAGGTTAACTTCTATATTTTCCATCTCAGATAGACAAGACCACCATCTGTTCCCACTACATGGAATATCTCAGTGCTCTTAAAGTAAAAGCACAAAAAATATTGCTTGAAAGTGTATGCTACCACTAAACAATTTTAACAAACTGCATGGACAAGGCAATTTCAAGTCAATCAGACCAATAGAAAGCCAGTTTGAGCAGATGCAGTAATTTTAGCCTTAAATAAAGATAAATGCAAGAATAAAACAAGAAATAAGTTGATGATTACTAAGATAGCTACTGGAAATGCAATTTTAAATACATGTATATAGCTTGTGCCTGGATGGCACATGATATAAGGAAATCACCTCAGAGCCTCAGGTTAAGACACCAAGAGTTGCTGAGCTCTGTAGGTGTCAACCAAGAGCCTCTCAAACACACCAAATTTATTAAAATAAAGGAAACTGTGTAGAATCCCTTTAGTATGGCTAAAATTACAGGAATACAACAATTAAACACAAACAAAAATAAAAAGTAGCAACTTACACAGTAACACTGATAGTAAAGATCAAAAGTGCACGTTTGTATCACATTATCGAAAGATGAAAATAGCGAACACTATTTCATAGGCCCCAAAACATCTAAACATGAAAATATCGAACATTCAGAACAGCGGCTCCAAAACACGTACACACAACACAAGTACATCAAACAAACAGCAACCACACACATACACTTAAATTCCTATATCTAACGCTACATTAAACTAAACATACACTACCATCTACCCACTTACCTTAACCCAAACCCTAACCCTAAGGTCTGTCACTATTGCACACTCACCTAACCTGCGCCCTAACCCTAACTCACTTAAACCGCCCCTAACCGTAAAGTCTGTCACTATTGCACACACGCCTAACCCGCGCCCTAACCCTAACTCACTTAACTCACCCCTAACCCTAATGTACAAACAATCGCACACTTACCCAACCCAACCACAGCGCTAAGAATAGTGAAGCCACAGAAATGGTCAACCAAATTCTTTCCCGAGGAAAGAATTTGCTGTTCTGCAGATTCACTATTGTTAGCGTTCGCTGAATAGTGTTCAATATCAGAACATTCAAAGTTTAAATACTTTGATGTTCTGATATAGACCCAAATGTGCAGTTCTCAGCAATCAGCAAACAATACAATATAACGAGTACTTGAAAAAGATTTAAAGAGTAAAAATTGGCAGATAAAGCAGTTAAACAAAGTGCAAAATAGTAAAATAAATCTATTATCTTCCCGGGATGGCACAGGATTTATTCCAGACCTTCTCAGAGTGTGGTAAGGATGCTAAGCAGATTGTCTGTTTATAAGAATGATGATTTGTAGTAACGGAGGTTAGCTCAAGAATAATTCTTGTTTGCTGAGTGGGCTCTCAGTATGATGGATCTATAGATTCATAGATTCATAGACAGTTACTAGGCTAACAACCCAAGGGGCCTTTCTAAGCCTAGCCATGTCTTCCTGAAAGAATCGTGATGTCCTGTATCCAAAAAGGGCATTGACAGCCAGGAACATGGGTGTCAGTCCCGTTGTAAATTTTCTATTCCCCATCCACTGGTCTAGGTTGTACTTAAACTGGGTAATAGATGAACTCAGCTTTACATGGTTGGGAAGCCTTTTCCATAGGAGGGTTAGACTCTGGGACACATATGTGTCTCTCCAGCATGTCCTGTTTAAGTCACAGTTAAAATTCAGGTCCCTAAACCTTGTATTTCTGATAATCTTTGACTTACAACCATGTCGGAGATTCATTACTGTTGGTTTTGTGGGTGCCTTTTTTCAGCAAGACATAGATTACCCCTCAGCAATCTATAGGAAACTGAGTAGAAGGAAATGGCTTCTGAGGTCACTCTAGTTGCTACCTATGCCTGGTCAGGTACATACAACGGGAGCATTGTGCTCTATGACCGGTCTGGTAAGGGAGGACTAGAGTAGGATAATGAGCTCTTTGGGCCTCGATGCCATGCCCTTACCTATACATTGTGCAACATGAAAGGATTTTCTCACCACTGTGGTCACCTGTTGGTCAAAGTTAAGGCTACTGTCTACATGCGTACTCTGATCCCTGACCACTGGGTCGACTGTTAGGGGTGTATTATCAATATGGTAATTAGCCAGGATGGCTGACTCCCAAAAAGGTACAATTATCCATTTCTTTGCATTGATTTTAAGATGATGGCTTTGGCACCATTTGTTAGTCAGAGATAGACCTTCTTGAAGAATGCTAGTGACTGCAGGGGAGTTGATGATAACCCCCAGCTTGCAATCATCTGTAAACTTAGTCAGCCATAAACCTTAATCATTTGTTTCCATTTCAAAGAAATAGATGCCAAGAAGTAGTGGGCCTACTACTGAGCCCTGGGGGACTCTGCCAGTGACTGGCCTCTTATGGAGTTGACCTCACCTATTTTGACTTCCTGGGTCCTATTAGTGAGCGAGTTGGCTACCCAGTGGATGATAAAAGGGTTTATAACTAAATTAGTTAGCTAGTCTACAATGAGTGAGTGGGGAATTGTATCGGAAGCCTTGGCCAGGTTGAGGTAAGCTGTGTGCATAGTCTTACTGTCATCAAATACTTTGGTGACCCTCTCAAAAGGGTCCACCAGATTTAATACACATGACCTTCCTTAAACAAAGCTGATCTGTGATAGATCCAGCATTGTCAAGTTATCTATGTCCTCATTTATAATGTCCATGATGATTCTTTCTATGGCCTTACACATGAGGCTGATAAAACTTGTGAGTGTGTATTTACCCACATCAGTGGTTGGACCTCCTTTGTCCAGGAGAATGACTGTAGCCATCTTCCATTCCTCGGATATAAAACTAACTGAAGCATCCAGTTAAAAAGTGATTCAAGTGGACCAGAGATGTCATGTTTCATGCTATTTATTAAACATCCTGGGATATTATCTGGGCCCATCGATGCAGTGTTTTTGGCCTTGAAAATTGCATTGATGACCTGTTCCTTAGACATGGTTGGGGGGATTGAGTTATTTGATATTTCCTTTGGATTATCGGAGGGAGTAAGGGGGGGGGGATTTGAGGGGATCCTGTCAGCCAAAAGGTTGGTGATGACTTCTGGTTCAATGTAGGTGATACCATTTACAATAACTTCTGCGCATTGTTGTGTATTTCCTCTGAGGTTACAGACATAGTTGTAGAAAGCTTTGTGGTTGTCCTTTACCTAAGAAACTATTTTTTCTTCAAATGTAGCCTTTGAAGTATTAATTACCCCTCTTAGCTGCCTGTTTAGATTGGTCAGGGGGCTTTTAGTATGTATAGCTTTGTTCTTCCTATGTTTGTCCGAGAATTTTTTCTTTTATTGTATAACTGATTAATATTGTGATTCCACCAGAGTGGCTTGTCTTTTGAGTTTGTCTTATTCTTAATACAAATGGGCACAATTCACTCTATACAGCTATTAATATGGCTGTACAGAGATTTTACAAATCGCTCAGTGTATGCTGTAATGTTTATTGGGTGATGGGTTGCTTCAAATTTAGCCAAGGTGTTGCTTAGCAGAAAGGCTCATCCAGACTCTGCTACACTTTGCTGTGAAGGAAAGGTGAGTTTACTTTTATTTGTTGTATTTTTGTATTACTTTATTGCCTTTCTATATTTTGAATACTGTGGTTTGTTTTCTTTACCTTGTGTTTTACTTGCATTCTGCTTTAACAGCATATTAAAACTTCAAAAGAGACCACAGCTTTCTCTCTTCTGAGTCAGGCAGAATTTTTTCAGAATTTTTTTTCTCGCCCTCCCACCCAGTTACAGTTGTCTTGTTAACTACCACTGTTTCTCTAGTTGCCTGCCTCTTATGTTAATTTGACCACATATCTCATTTCCTCGCTACTTTCATTGGCTTGTGTGAATAATCACAAAAACATCATTTTTGAAATCCCTCCCCTTCAACTATTTAAATTTATTGGCCATCCTACTGTATTCCATAGTACCAGAATACAAAAGTGACCACCCCTTTCAATCCATCTTGCTGTTTTAAAAATAGTAACTCTCCACTAAACCTTAATGTTTTAAACAGGTAAAACTTAAGTTACCTACTTTCACATCTAACTTCTCTAGTGCACACTGCAGTGTGCATTGTTTTTCATCTTACCTTTAAGCATCCATGTGGCTAGCACTTTCTCTAATACCTGCTGGAAAGCACTAGGAAGCCTTAAACTGATACAATCACTCAATTCTCCTTGTTAATAAGGAAAAATTAACAGTAGGCACTAAGCCTATAATTGCAAAGTACCTTGCTAAGGTAAGGGGAAACAGCTCCTGCACTTTACAAAAAAAAAAAAAAAAAAGCACCAAACCAGGCATGTCCAAGGGTCAGCTTCCGGTGATTTCTCCTGTCCACCTGGTGAATCTGGGCATACTGGGGCAATGCAGCAATTGCCTCATGTACACAGACAACCCTCTCCTCCTACCACCCAACACTACAACCTGTGAGAGATGCACTTACATAGCCAAAATGGAAGCAAAGCTCTCTCCACCCAAGATTGTACTAGACAGTCAAGAGTAGAAGGTTAACCCCCACACTACACCTCAAGAAACACATATCCCTTCTAAACCCACACCACCAACACCCACATATAGCAACACTAAATCCACATATGCAGTGTCCCTTAACTGTAACCTGCCCAAGCAACAAGGACCTCTGAAGCTGAAATGCAAACAAACACCAATCACAACCAAAGTGTCACATAGTTCACAACACCAGTGTGCCACCCAGCAACAGCCCCTAAGGCAAGACAATGTACCTAACACTTTAGTCATAGGTGACTCTATAGTCCGGCACACTGATGTCCCTCTCATCAGGTTGAACAAGGAGAAAATTACAGTCAGCTGCCTATCGGGTGCCAGGATCCGCCACATAACGCATGCACTCAAGTCACTCCACAACAAGTACAAATATGACTCTGTCATTGTCCATGATGGAGTGAATGACTTGAGACGTACCTCCCTGGACTACATGAAAAGAGACATGGAAAAGCTCTCGGATCATGTGGCCCAGGCAGGTATGACCCTAGCCCTGAGTAGCATCCTGCCTTCGCCCGGAATGATACCACAATATAAGGACAAAATGATTGACTTCAACAATTGGCTGAGCTTCTGTTGTCATTCAAAGGGGATCCAGTATCTGTCTTCCTGGAACGACATGATTGACAGACCACGATGCTTTGCCAGAGATGGTCTGCACATGTTGCCCCTGGGATTCGGGTTACTGGCTAAGGCTCTTGCCACCCCTATAGTGCCTTTTTTAGGCAAAGTTCAAAGGACAAATCCACTACCATAACAGGTACAAGCATGCAAAATCTGAAGGTAATGCTACTCAATGCTAGAAGTCTAAACCTCAAAATGCACTCTCTCGAGGCACTCCTAAAAATGGAGAACATCAATATCTGTGCAGTAACTGAGACCTGGTTCAAGGCTCCAGAGATCACCCCTGCAATACCAGGCTACGACTCCTACCACACTTTTTGGCCAACAAACCAGGACCAAAATACTAAAGGTGGAGGAGTGTCAATATTCACCAAGGATATTGACACCACCAGGCTAGTTGCCCAACACAATGCGTCTGAAATTCTCCAGGTGCAACTAACACTAGGTAAGACTGCAATCCAAATTGTAGCTTGCTACAGATCCCCCACCATACCCCAAGATTCTCACTACACTACTGGAAAACATTAAGCTAGAACCAAATAGCCTAATACTGGGTGATTTTCACTACCCTGCCATTAACTGGGAAAACTACTCATGTACCAACACCTTTGCCCAACGGTTCTTGGAATTCATAAATTCCAATGCCCTGGATCAACTAATCCATAGTCCCACCAGAGGCTCCAAAATCCTAGACCTGGTCATTACCAACATGAGAAATTGATGCTCCACGCCTATGGTCACCCCCTCGTTAGTCAGGTCTGACCATAAGCTAATCACCCTTAACATCCACATCCCACCCCCACTCCCCAGTAAGGAAACCTCCATAAAAAACTTCTCCAAAGCCAACTTCATGCTACTTAAGTCAGAAGTGACAAACTTCATGACACCCATGCAGATGGGAACTGAAAGTTCAACTGCTGAATCCTACACTAAGGCACTGTACAAGCACATCCACTCATGCGTGAATCGTGCCATCCCAAATAGAACCAAAAAAAGGGAGCCAATCTGGTGGTCCCCTGCCATAAACAAACTTTACAACAAAAGGAAGAAAGTGTTGCAGAAAAGAGGAAAATCCCAGGATGCAAAAAAACTCCCTTACCAGCCTCAGTAAGAAACTAAGATTCCTCATAAAATCCTCCAAAGCTAGTTACGAAAATAAAATTGCCAAAGATTCCAAAGACAGCCACAAGACATTCTATAACTATGTCAAGAATCTAAATGGCAATGCTCAGATCTGCTCTGAGCTAAAACAGAATGGCATTAAATATACTGATCCCAAGGATATTGCCAATATCCTAGCAGATCGATTCAGTGCCAACTTCATCCCCCTCTCACCCCCTAAATGGCCCAACTCAATACCTGAAGATTGCCAAATTCCGGTAATAATGGCCACACAGGTAAAAAACACACTCTCCAAAGCTAAGAATACAGCATCCATGGGACCAGATGACATCCCAGGCTGTGTACTACATGAACTACAGTACAAACTGGCACCTCACCTAAGTGTCATGTTTAATCATAGCCTCACCTCAGGTTTCATGCCTACTGAGTGGCACAGAGCTACAGTTATCCCACTCCACAAGGGGGGATCCACCTTGGATCCGAGAAACTACCATCTCATCAGTCTGACAAGCCTTATCTGCAAGGCCATGGAGCGTATTATCATGGAACTTATAAACAAAGACATTGGCAACCTTCAAACACTGGACCCCACCCAGTTTGGGTTCGTGAAGGACCAATCTTGTCTCCTGAACCTGACTGACTTCTTTGAATCAGTCTCCAGAGCCATGGACAAGGGTAAGGTGGTCCACACAGCCTATCTAGACCTTGCCAAGGCCTTTGACACCATCCCCCACTCTGGAATCATAAATAAACTTACTAAGCTGGGCATTAATCCCTACATCACCCAATGGGTTGCTAACTGGCTTACTGATAGAACCCACAATGTAAAAGTAGCCGACTCCAAATCCAGCTCCAAACAAGTGACAAGGGGAGTACCTCAGGGTTCAGTCCTGGGACCACACTTGCTTGGCATCTACTCTGAAGTACAGGCCAACACTAAGGGACTCTGGCTAACAAAGTTCGCAGATGACTGCAAACTGGGAGCCATTATTGAATCCTGAAATGATGTGTATACTCTACAAAAGGGCCTTACAGAAACAGATGCTTGGTGCCAGAGCCATGGGCTCAAGCTCAATGCCAAGAAATGTATAGTTATTCCCTTTGGGGAAAAAACATGTATCTGTGAATTACCATATAGGTGGCAGTACACTAAACACTGAAAGTGTGATAAGAGACTTAGGGACACAGGTGGACAGTGGTCTCACCTTCGATAACTACATCGCCACAACAGTCAGGAAATCCTTCTATGTGGCACACCTCATCACTAAGGGCTTTTCTTCCAGAAAAAAGGAGATCATTGTCCCACTGTACTCATCCCCCATTAGACCCATTATAGACTACAACACCACATTTGGTATGTACCTCTCAAGACATCAGCAACAACTGGAAAGGCCGCAGAAATACCTCACTAAAAGAATTACAGGCCTAAAGCAGATGCACTACGCTGACCGCCTTAAAAAACTCCAGCTATACTCTGTCGCATATCGTCTACTCAGAGGTGATCTCTGCTTAACATACAAAGCCATGTCAAACCCAGAGCTTTTGGACATGCTACACTTAAAGAAATCCCAATCCCTCAGAGCCACATGCTCCAGGGATCTAAACCTTGTCATCACAACAAACAAAACATGCTGGAGGGATAGGTTCCTGATCCAGAGACTCCCCAGACTCTGGAATAGATTGCCCATACATGTCAAGATCTCTTTGGCTTAAAAATTGACAATAGAGGAATTCCGAACCCAGGAGTATAGTTGGAAAAAGTTT